>NC_073257.2:139142058-139442205 GCF_029289425.2 Pan paniscus | reverse complement strand
GAAACTCAAAGCTAGAGGAAAATTAATTTAAGCTCGGTGTTTCACAGATGAGGAAATTGAGCATAAATTGTGCAATGACTTGGTCAAAGTTCTGCAGCTAATCAGATGAATAAACAAGGCTAAAAGGTCTATTTGGGAAGGCATAATAAGCGCTTATACATAGAAAGCCCTCAATATGTGAAAACAGGATTTGGAGCAAGTACAGCTGGGTTTAAGTCTCCTCTGTGTTTTAGCTGTGTGGCTTGGGCAATTTAATGGACTTCTCTATGCTTAAATGAGATAACACTACCTGTGTCATACTATTGTCGTAAGGATTCAGAATGCTTACCAAAATACTTGCCGTTAGTAAGCACTCAAAAGTGCATGATTATTCTGGAATTTTACTTTTAGAAAGGAGGAAAAGAAGGAAAGAAGGGAGAAAGGAAGACACAAAGTGGTCACTTTAGAAAATCAAATAAATCAGAGAATTTCTTCACATACTTAGAAAGTAAAAAGAAAAAAAGATAAAAGCCTAAAGAAGATAATAGAATGAGATTAAAATAGACCTGGCAGGCCTAAGTAAAGATAACCAAGAGAAAAACAGCGCCGTTGCAGAAATCCCAAATGTTTTAGAAGCTGCAGTTACCAGAAGCGACACTGCAGAAACCAATTGAATAACATTCAGGACAAGACTGAAAAGTCACAGATAACATAGAGGCAGAAGACAAAGAAACAAAAAAATGACAGAGAAAATTACTGTTCGGGGGCCGGACATTTAAGCCTCCCAAACTGTCTGGGCTGCACACCTCTGGGCCCCCTGGGGAGCCTCAGCAGGGAGGCTGCGCTGCCCCCTAGTGAAGACAGCCTGCATCAGGGGCTGCACTCACACACACGGTACAACCAACACACACACCTGGCACCAGGTCAGGGCCTCAGGCATTTCTCCTAATACCACAAGCTTAGGTTTACATCTGCATCCAACCGCCTTCTCCTCCCATGACCTCCAGACTCACATGAAGAATCATGCGCTGGGGCTAGGACTATGACTGCCCAGCAGCTGCCGGAGGGCCCAGGTAACACATCCCAGTATGAAGGAGTAGGTGGTGAACCCTGTGGCAAACTTGGATGGAAAGGAGCAAGCAGACAAATGTGACCAAAGACTTGGTGACAGATGATTTGTATCTCCACCCGCTGCCTGGTGAACTGTTCCAGGACACAGTGGTTCCTGAAGCCGCGGAACACCAGCTGTCTTCTATGGATGTGAGACCAGCTCAGGAATGCACCTTGCTTTTGCTTTGCCTCTTCCTTTGCTTCTCTCACTGTCGTTGTTCTTTCATCCTTGCTGTCCTGGGATTGGATTCCAAAGGGTCACCATGAAGTTTTGCTCATATTCTGTTTTGGGGTTAATTCAGACTTAGATAATGATCAAAATGTGATGACAATGGAGATGATATTGGGTTCTATGAATTAGAGAATACAATAGAATGGAGAATGGGCCAATGGAACTAATAATAAAAATGCAAGAGAAAAGGACTTTCAAGAAATGTACCATGGCCTAGAATAGTATTAGGGAACAATAAATACTGGGATTAATCCTGGTAAGATTACTAAACTTCAAAACAACTAAAAGAAACATATAAATATTCAATAAGAAGAAACAGGTGGCTCATAAGCAAAAATAAAAAAAAAGATTGGGTAGAATGTCTTCTCAACAACATAGGATTGCAGGATAAAATGGAGCAATAAAATGTCTATAATATTTTGACAGAAAAAATGCAAGTCTGAAGATTGTATACTCAAGAAACTTATTTACATGAGAAGTCTGCAGAAGGACACTCAAAATATGCAAAAGGGATTAATATTTGAAATGCACTTGATATAATCTCACCCAATAAGTGATACTGTCCTGGAACAGAGATTTAAATAAAACCTTAAAACCTTTTATTATCTTGAAATAGGAACATATTTTCTTTCCCATGACCCAATAGCCAGAAACTGTAAAGGAGAAAAAAGAAAGATATTTGCAAGGCAAACACAAACAATGCAAAATATAATTACAAATGTGACAAAAATGCTAATATCCAATTACATAAGGAAGTTTTAACATCAGTAAGAAAAGAAGCCCGACTGAAAAATGGACCAAATACATGAAAAAGCAATTTATAAAATAATTCCAAGTGTGCGTGTGTGTGTGTACAAATATTTGTTCTTACTCATAATGAAAAAGTACATATTCAAACAAGAATGTGATATTGCTTTTTACTTAACATATTGGCAAAATTGAAAAGGATAGACAATGTTCAGTGTTCCTATAGTGATATGACTGTTCTGGGGGTAAGTTATAGTAAGTGTTGAGATTGTAAATGTGTATATTTGTTGACCGGCTTTCCCACTTCTAGCATTCTATCATTATAAAAGAAGAAGATAGATGTGTAGTAGTATACATTGTAGCAATCTTCCCATTAGCATAGTGCTGTGAATGATCTAAATGTCCATTAATAGATGATAGCTTAATTAAGTATGATATATCCATTCAACTGAATATCATACAGATGTTCAGCACAATGCTGTATTTCAGCATTCTTCGACCTGGAAAGATATCCATCAATATTTTGGATTTCAGAATGAGAATTTTATAATCACTTTTATATATAAAAAAAAGTATGTGTGTGTGCACACAAGCATAGTCCCACCCATATCACACAGGTATCTGAACGCATGAGGATCGTTCTCTATGGGAAGAGAGATAGGGGTTACATTTTTACTTCTTTGTCCTTTCTTAGTGTAAATTTTCTAACTGTACAACTTTTAAATTTACAGTAAGAGTCATTAATACAACTGCCTTTATTTAAGAAAAAAACTACGTAATCTTTTTATGAGAAAAGATTGTGACTTTCACTGGGGAGTTCCTGTGACGTTGGTCTCGCTGTGTGCCACTTTTACCATATTAGTGTTCCAGAAATAAAGAGCACCCAAATTAGGACAAACAGAGGCTATACATTTAGAACTTCCATGGCAAGGGTCGGGCATCATCACTTGCATTTGGCAGAGGCCTGAAGGCAAGCGAGGAGCTGGAAAGTTTCATAGTGAAAAAAGGAATGGCTTCCAGTATGATATGCTGGCAGGGTGTTGGTGTGGGGAAACTGGAGGTGGAGTCATGTAAAGTAAGACGTCGTATGTGATTCGTTGGAGAACATATTTGGCTTTTTATGCTGGTTCTGAGTTGGAAGTTGGGGGCTGGGGGTGGGAATTAGGAATGCTGGCAGTCATTGACCATGTCCTGGCTGTTCTGAGCCCATTACTGCAGCGATTGGCTCCCTGAACTGGCTGCTGCAGCCTTGTGGGTGTGCATCGTTGTACATGGTCTGACCATTGCCCGTTTGTATATTCATCTCTCAATGCACTGCAATTAATTTACATTATTGGCCACATCATTTCTAAAAAATATAGAATTCTTCCCTTGGGACTCAGCCACACCAGCATCTATATTAGCTTAGCAATATACTCAGAATAATATCTAATCTATATTTCCATTATCGGCAAGTATTATCTACCTCTATTCTTTACTGATTTAGTTTATAAATATGAGTTATATAGCCAACTTTCGATTCAGCATTAAACTGGAATGTTCATAACACCCCTGCTGTGGCTGGCTGCCATTTGTGGAGCACTCACGTGGGATCAAGCACTGGGTTGAGTGCATAGCGTGTACTATTTATCTTATCTCTCACTACAGCCCCACTGGGATGTCACTGAGTTCCATTTTACAGATGAGGAAACTGAGGCTTGGAGAGGTCCAGGAACATGGCCACAGTCATGGACCTTGTTAAGTGGAATGCCATTTTAGCTCGGCTATGTCTGACTGTAAAGCCGGAGCTTATAAATCCCAGGAAATGTGAGACCGCGTAAAATGATTTGACCACACATCCGACATCCGGCCTGGGTTACCAAATCCCAGAGAAGCCTGGGAGAGAATGCAATGCACCAGCTCTGAGCTGCAGATCTTTCTTCTTAAAGACTGTAAAGGAGTCTTAACCCATAATTCTTTTATATACCTGGAGAGTTTCCATCATGGTTGCAGGAAGCAGGATTCTAGCTAGTGTCATCCTTTGGCAGTGACCGTAATTCATTTTGATAATTACTAACCTGCTTGCCCAAGGATGCACGGAGTCCCATCGTGGACAGGGGAACAAGAGTTACAAACCCCCCGCAGGCTGTCTTCTTCAGTAAAACTTTTAGTGCATTTACTGTTGTAGATGGCAAGACACCACAGATCCATTCTTTACAGAAGAGTTACCTTACCACTTTATATCAGTGTTTACCAAGTGCGTGGGCAGCTTCTTTATAATTTCATAATTTTCTATTTGAACTGGATCCAGTCATTTTCTAATTGCTCCTTTGTTCTTTCCCATGGGAATACATTTCACCATGTGAAATATATCTTGAAAATTTCTAAGACATCTTCGTTTCCCCTCACTGTGTCCTTTTTGCCATTTCTATTTACTTACTCTCCACCCTGTCTCTCCTACAATCAAATGCAGCCAACTTTTCTTCACCAGCCTGTGCCATTCAAAAATGTTGGGACACTCAAGTAAGATAAAGGCTTCAGACACTGGGCTGGGGACATGTTCATATACTGGAGTCAGACTGCCTGGGTTCCCAACTTGGCTTTACTGCTCACAAGCTACATGACCCTGGGCAGAGAACTTAATCTCTTTGCACCTAATGGCTTATCTGTGAAATGGGGCTAACAAGAGTATCTACCTAACAGGTATTTTGTTGTATTTTTAGAGTTGTTATGGAAATTGAATGAAACCTTATGTAAACTCTTCAGCCAGTGACTGGCACATAGTAGGACTCCAATAACTGAATTATTTATATGTGTTTAGGCCCTAAAAGAATCTAAGTCTGAGCCTCAAGGTTGTTCTACAGCACACAGAGACACAGACAAACCCTATGAAGGAGAAGCTTGCTTTCATGTGTGATATGGCTTGGCCGTGTCCCCACCCAAATCTCATCTTGAATTGTAGTTCCCATAATCCCCATGTGTTGTGGGAGGGACCTGGTGGAGAAAATTGAATCATGGGGACGGTTTTTCCCATCCTGTTCTCACGATAGTGAGTTAGTTCTCACGAGATCTGACGGTTTTATAAGGGTCTTCCCCCTTCACTGTGCATTCATTCTCCTTCCTGCTGCCCTGTGAAGAAGGACATGTTTGCTTCCCCTTCTGCCATAATTGTAAGTTTCCTAAGGCCCCCCCAGCCATGCTGAACTGTGAGTCAATTAACACTCTTACCTTTATGAATTACTCAAACTCTGGTATGTCTTTATTAGCAGTGTAATAACAGGCTAATATAATGCATATACTTGTGGTTTAACACTTCACAGGTTCTTTTTTGCAGATGTTGCTCACATACTACTCAAATTTGGTATGGATCTCACTTCTTAGGGCTCTGTTCCAGCATGGGATGGTCCTCTCCCATAGCTGAGGTGGCCACTCATAATGTCAGTGCTGGACAGACTCCACAGTGCCCCCTCCATGGTCCCTATGTCCTTGCGTTCATTCTCTTGTATAAGCCCCTCCTCTTGAGTGTGGGCAGGACTAGTGACTTGATTTTAGCCATTAGAATACAGCAAAGGTGATGAGACGTCACATTCATGATGATGTTACCTAAGATTGCAGCACCCCTTTTGCTAGAAGATTCTCCCCCATGGTGGTATTGATGGAGCTGGCAGCCACGGTGGGTACCTATGTGGCAAAGAACTGATGGCAGCCTCTAGGAACCAAGGTGACCTTCTGCCAACAGCCAGCAAAAAAACTGAGGCACTCAGGCTTTAAGCCACAGAGAAATGAGTGCTGCCAACGATCACATGAGTTTGGAAGCAAAATTTCCCCCCAACTGAGCCTTGAGATTATACTGTGGGTAGTTGGACATCACAGATCACAGGGCACCAGCTTTGAAGCCAGGCAGACCTGCCACTTACCAGATATGTGACCACGAGAAAATCACTGCATCTCTGTAAGCTTTGGTTTCCTTGTCTGCACACAGGACTAAAAACATGCTAGTGCCCCTCACATGGCTGTGGAGGGGCAAATGAGACACTATGTGGAAAGCACTTGGTAGAAACTTCAGACCTGTCAAGTAGAAGCTAGGTGAACATTGAATAGCAGCCTGTTTGTACCCACATGTTGAGTCTCACTTATCTCCTTGGGTTAGATTCCTTGGCAAAGTTTCTCCATAGAGGGCATTAGCTGGATTTAAAACTTGATAGGCAGATGTCAGCCAGGTAGGTGCCAACCAGAGGCTCAGACACACTCTAAACAATGCACAGTGCAAGACGGAACTCACAGGCGCAAGGCCCAGCAGGTGGAACGATCCTGCAGGACTTGGTCTTGGTCTTTGTTATTCTGGAGAGAGATATTTATGCTGCATGGGCTGCATCTGTGGCTCCATCATGGTTTGCGCTCCAGGAGAGGCATCTTGCCTTTCATCTCCCTTTGTGTAAGGCAAGCATGAGAATGACCTTGCAAGCTGGGGACAAACACTGAGCTGGTGGAGTCAACTGCTCAGAAAAGTTGCACACTTGGCTTGGGGGAAGGTGGCACTGGGGGAAGCTGACAGTGTGCACAGCCCACATGAAGAGGAGAAGCACAGGTGAGAGTCCATCCCAGACAGCCCCGAGAGAGCCATCACGGTCAACCAAAAGACCATCTTTACCCCATAAAGGAGAAGTCAAGACAAAATCTTCCACCAACAGAGAAGCCTGCCTATTTCCTCACCATGTGAGTGTGTCTGAATATTAACAACGAGGAGTTCAGGAGGGAAAGAGTGGAGAGGAGGCTCCTGGATGCTCACTGTTATTTTCAGATGGGACAAAAGGAGAGATGAGAATATTGAGTGTAGGAACAGGCCTTTAATATCAAATTGCCATATTCTCAGCCTTACTGCATGTGGTAGATGAAATCTAATTGTTTTCAGATTTTCCTTCCCTAAAATGTTGATCTTTTACTGCAAGTACTCAAAGATGAATGGGAATGAATGTTTGGGGTAGAAATTTTATAGTAGACCTCTTTGTTTGTTTTTTAAGGATTTAGCATTAGAAATAAATAGCCAACAGAAAAAAATGAGAGGAGCACCCTAAAAAGTCAGGTACAAGAGTAGAAATCTTAATTATTTTATTTTTTTGCTTGAGCTTTAACCCACAGACTTTCCATCCATACTCATGTGTATTAGTCAGAGTTCTCTAGAGGAACAGAACTAATATATATATATATATATATACGTGTATATATATACGTATATATATATACGTATATATACGTATATATACACGTATATATACATATATACGTGTATATATACGTATATATACACGTATATATATACATATATATACGTATATATATACATATATATACGTATATATATACATATATATACACGTATATATATACATATATATATATATACACACATGAATTTATTAAGTATTAACTCACAGGATAACAAGGTCCCACAACAGGCTGTCTGCAAGCTAAGGAGCAAACAGAGCCAGTCCAAGTCCCAAAACTGAAAAGTCTGATGTTCAAGGGCAGGAAGCATCCAGCACAGGGGAAAGATGCAGGCTGGGAGGCCAGGCCACTCTGTCCTTCACATTTTTCTTCCTGTTTTATATTCTAGTCACGCTGGCATCTGACTAGATGGTGCCCACCCAGGTTAAGGGTGGGTCTGCCTTTCCCAGCCCACCGACTAAAATGTTAATCTCCTTTGGCAGCACCCTCACAGACACACCCAGGGTCAATACTTTGTATCCTTCAATCCAATCAAGTTGACACTCAGTATTAACCATCACAACATGCATCCCTCCAAAAAATAATGGGGGATATTTCTATGATAATCTCAGTAGATATTTGTGAGAACAAAACGTTCCTCATTCGCACATGAAAAATAATCCAGGGGCATGACATTCTAGCCTCAAAACCATTTTCAGACGATGGGCCAGGAATCTGCTCTACTGTCTCAAATCCCCTCAGCACCTTGGAGAGCAGCCGCGTTCCTGTCCCAGGGTCCTGATCCAATCCAGGGCTTCACTTCACATCGCCGCTTAATTACTTCTCAGGGCAGAATCGCAAAGCAGGCAAGCAAGGAGAGAATTCGTGTTGCTGGATGTCATTCACACCACGAATCACTCCTACTTTTATTGAAACCTGCTAGGTGTGTGTTTTCGTTTTCACTCTTAGGAATTTATGAAAACCAAAAATACATTTGATGATGTCATTTCTTTGCTTAAAAACCCTCCAGTGGTTTCCTCTTTCACTCAGAGGAAAAACAAAAGTCCTGCAAGGCCACACAGAAGCCCTCCTACCTGTAAGGTGCCATCTCTCTCCACCCTCACCCTGCTCACTCCAAGCCAGGAAACTGGGATTCTCGCAGTTCTCAGCGATCCCTTACCTGAGCGCTGAATGAGAAATCGCATCCCCATCTCCACCTCACAATACTGCAGCTCCCCCTTCCTTGCTGTTTCTCCTTATCACCATCTGAAATACTATGTACACCCACACATATATATACACACAGATATAGGATTATATATTAAATATATATTCTTATTTTCTCTAACTCCATCATGCCATCCCACCCCAATAATTGGGCTCTATTTTCTTCACTGCTGTATTCCCAGTACCGAGAACACAGAAGGTGCTCAATATTTGTCAAACAAATAAATTAATTAGTAAATGAACAATCTTCAGATGTAAGTAATACAGGCCCCATTTTAAGGGTGATTAAGCTTGGGGCTCAAAAGGATTCTAGAAGCTAGAGCAAGGTGGCACCACTGAGTGAACAAGGACCCCAGGATTCAAGTACAGTTCATGTGGCCCAGTGCCTTTGGTATCTGGCCTCCTAAGCTTCCCTTTGCACTCCTCTCCTCCACACCAGCATTCTCTCTCTCCAGGTATCCATGGCCCTCATGAGTTCTTTTCTTTCCTTTCCAATAAAATCTCTCCAGACAGAACATGAAGATCAATCACATTCAGATAGAGTTGGCCAAAATTGACTAAAAGATTATTCATCCCTTGGGATGCTTGCAGTCCAAGGGCTTCCAAAGCTTTGCCCGATGCATCCAAATCTCAAGGTGAAATTCAGGCCCCCAGCAGCACCCCTGGAGTTGGATGGTAGAGGGTCACCAGGGCCCTCTCTCATCACTGCCCCCGTCACCCCAAGCCACTTTCCTCCTTGCCAATGCAGCCTTGAGAGCAGGCCTTGCTTTTAAACGCTTTATTCCTAAAACTTTAGCAAGAGGCGCAATTTTTCTTCGGAAAGAAAATACTCCTTCCTACCAGCTTTTCATCTGCTATGATTTTTGGAGTGCAAATAGTTTTTCATAGGCCTTTTTCCCCCTGACGTTAAAATGATATTTTAGCTCTAGAAGAGGGAAGTGAATTTTTCCAATTATGTTTTTGGTGTTTTATTGTTCCAGCCAATCCATATAAATGCAAATAATAGAAAATTAGGAAGATTCTCCTGAAATAGCAATCTTTTCTGTACACAAGATGCCCCATTTACACCACACTTACCATGAGCTTATTAATGAAGTAACTTGTTTTCTACTCCGCAGGAGTAAATAACGCCTATCAGCCTATCTAATTAGCTTCCCTGCCAATAACGTTAGGCAGATAAGAAATGCCAATTTCCCTGACAAGCTTCTGTCAGATTTTGCACATTTTATTGGAAGTACTTTGCATGTTACCCTTGAAACCTCACGGTGCTGCAGAGCCCTTTGCCGCATTTGCAGATGCTCCAAGAGAACTCCAGTTTCAGGGCCAAGGGTAAGGAGAGTGGTGCTGCCACTGGCTGATGGCTTAGATTCTTAAAGTCACCTCATAGGAACAAAGGCAGAGGCCATAGCGGCAGAAAACCGAGAGACACAGGATTGCCTGAGTACTTCACTGCATCTCTGTCCACATACATATAGAGAAGTGGGAAACGGAATGATTGTTTGGGGTTAAAAAAGAATTAAAGGTACATCCACTTCAAAGGGTTTTGCTTGTTTCTGATTTCAAATATTTCTTTAAAATCTCAATGACTTCAGCCACTTGTGTGGCCACCAAGCAGGAAGTAACTGGATATCATTAATGGATAAGGGAAATGTCTTCAGATCCTACTCCAACACCTGGAGCACTGCTGGGCTGATCTCTCATTTCAACACCTGCACAGAAGTCTCCCACCTGCCCCACTCCACACACCCTGGGAACAGAGACAGGGGCCACGGTGCTGCTGAAGGGATGGCAGTGGCCTGGTATGACCTGTTATGCGGCCGCTGGTGGGGGAAGATGCCAGGGCCACTGCTAATGTGACCATGACCGAGAAAGGACCAGGCCCATGAGCAGATGAGGGAGCAGCAAAGGAGCAGGTGGAGGACACCCATCCTGAGCTACCTCTTCCTCTCCCAGTGATGCCCGCGCCCTGCATCCCCACCTGCTTGCCCTCGCAGATGCCCAAAGGCCATGTTTGCATCAAGACTCAAGCCCATGACTTTGAATCTAGAAAATCAGCCCATAGCTGCCCCTTCTGGTGTGTGTTCCTGTGAGTGTGTGTGTCTTTAGGGGAACACTGATGTGAAGGAGGTGATCTGAGAAAGAAAATATGAATTTGTTTAAGCAGACTTTCTAAAAAGTATGGAAGGGTATATCTGGCTTTCCTATACATGGAATATCTGCTGAAAGAAGGACCAGACCGGAAGGCCACATGTGTCCTTTTGGATCCAGGGAACAGTGAGGGTGCAGTGGGTGATGCAGCAGAATGAGCAATGTCCTCCTCTTCTTGCTCTCTCATACCCCTTCTTAGGGGTCTGCCCTGCCACAGCTCATGCTGGAGTCACACACACATGACCCTGTCTGCATCTCTGGCTTCTGCAGAGAGAACCAGGAGTGGATTCCTGACCCCAAAGGGAAATCAAAGATGCTGGCCCAGGGGAGGTGCTGGGCCTGATGTTGTGAGGCCCTACAGAGCAACAAAAAGCCCCAGGTGGATGGAAGTTATTGGAGAGCAGAAACAAAGGTCTTGCAGACTATCCGGTTTGCAGGGAAGAAAACGTAGCTAGAAGGGCGCAAAGGACCCTGGAGGGCAGGGATGCTGCCTGATGGCTTCTACTTCTACCAACTCCTCTGTGCTTCCCAAAATGTGTTTCCCTGAAGTTCCCTGGTCCTTAAAATAAATGCTGCTTCCCATAACTTGTATTTGCATGATCTATGTTACTTCATCCCCCAATACTTAGGATGAATCTGTGTAACAAGAGCAAAATAAGCATACACCACAACCATGAAACCACTTGTTTTCGTAGAAGTCAGCAACAAATCACAGAAGACCTTTAGGGGCCTCTGTTTCTTTTGGTGGGCACTTGGCACATCACCAACAATATGGCATGTGTAAAGACTGCTTTGTGTAGAAACCGATTTGTTTGTGTGAACCTAGCTGATTACTGTGAGATGAGACCAGCTCACCATGAGTACTGTTTTCTGAAGACTGTGTTTCTATCTGAAGCTGATGATTAAGGACAGGTCATCCTAAGGCTTCCACTGCCCCCAGTCTAGGAGCTGTGTGTGGCTTACAGCGAACACCCTTAGTGTGCTGCAGAATCCAATATGTGTGAACAGATTTATTAACATTATGCATTTGAAATAACACATCAACCAATGTCGCATTATCCTTTTAAAAAAGCAGTGTCAGGAGTTTCAATGCAAAGAGTGGGCAGTCTTTCCTGGAAGGACGGGGGAAAGGAGAGGGCATTAATCAGCATAGTTTGGGGAACAGGTTTCCAAATGGCTGCCCTGACAACACAGGGCACTCTCAGTCTCTCTGTTGTTGTTTTTACTGGCAGCATTTCTGTGCTTAAAGATTTTAAAAGGCAACAAATTTCCAAGACAAGACAACAAAACAACACCCTATAGCTAATATATTTGGAATAGGAAAAGGGAGACAAGAATTACATCTAGAGTGCTCCAGGGATGTTTGTTGTTGGTATCAATTAATTAATCAATTGATACAGCTGTACCATTCACCTTAATTTTGGTTAACTTCACAAGCCCCTTAGAAACAGAAATAGCACATCCCCCCACCCCAAGAATTGGGCCTGTTAAGTCATTTGAGAAAACGGTATTAAAAAGAAAAACAAATATCACAGTATTCGTGTTATGATATTATAGGCAGGAAAAAAAAATCATACTATCGTGATGACTGTCAACATGCTCATGCTTTCCGGCCAAGTTAAAACCAAAGCAAAAGTGTCCATCCCATTCAGGAAAAAGTTACTAATGGGCCACATAAATTGTTTTTTCTCTCACAAGTGGAAGTTTGAGACAGGTTTGAGACAGGTTTATATATTTTTTTCTTTTTTTACTCAATTTACTCTGTACCAGTCAGGAGAGGAAAGATATTTGAGAATAGAGAGCATGCCAACACTCAATGATAAAGAGACGATGGACTTTGAGTACGTCAGTCACACTGTACAGTTAGATTAATTCCCCGAGTCCTTTGCACACTTAGTCATGATTTTGCTCTTCGAAAGGAAGTTTTTTTCATCCCTGTGCCAACTCCATTGCGAAAGGACCTTTTCACAAACATCTTCTCCAAAATTGGCTTTAGAAAAGCTAGTTCTTTGCTCCTGTCCAATCTGGTTGGGCAGCTGTTCAGCAGAATGAGAAAGTAATCAGATTTTCCAGACACCTGGCAATTCAGATGGGTGAGGAGAAAGAGAATACAGCCTTAGGGTTAAAAGTGTATTTCAACCGTAACAATTTTCAGAATCTTATGGCGATAAATCCAATATATCAATCATCTTAAAGGCAGAAGTTTTGCTAAAACACAATATCTACTTTATCTAGATACAAAATATTATTTGGGGTGATCTACCCACTTGTCTAATTTTTACACTACTTATATACTTGCTGCTATTCCATATTTACATCATGCACTACACATAAGTTATCTTGTTGCTGTTATTTTAAAAAGAATTAATATTTCAAGCAGCACTAATTAGCCCTGGGAATTGTTTTTGAAATTCACTTAGAAAAACAACCCATGAGGATCAGAGTCTAGGTGTCAATCAGAACCACTTTTCTCCTGGGGCCTGTCCTGGGCCATTTGCCAAGTTTCCCCATAAGGATGTCTTGATACTTGAACAATAGCATCTTCAACTTCTGACTTTAGTTCAGGTCCTCATCACTGGCTCGAGGCCTGGATAGTGTAGGAGAGTGTAGGGCACTTAGTGGTGGAAGAAATAGATCTGCAATCTTAGAGTTCAAACTGGCCTTCAGGAACCTGAAGTTCAACCCCATATTTTGCAGATAAAAAACTAAGTACAAGACCAAAGGTGCATGCCCCGTGTGACAGGGCTGGAGATTCCAAGAGGCAGCTCTGACCCAGGGCTTGGGTACAAATCATCAACACTTGTCGTGTTTTCCCTCTTGCATGGTTTCAGAGGAATTATAACACACTGATAAGATGCTAATACAAATTTCACCAATAATGCAAAGCACAGATTTATCCATGATCTGTGTGCTGCTTGCATTATGGGCATCATCTTGTCCTACTCCTGAACAAAGCTCTGTGAAGTAGATACTATTATTTTCAAGGCATCTGACTCTAAGTTTAGGTTTCTCAACTATACTAGAACTACAAGAGGAAAAGGAAACTGAGTGCTTTTATTATCAATAAAGAGACATACTACAAGGTAAAACTCATACTTTTTTTTCTATCTTGGTGCCGGAAAACAAGTGTGGTCTCAGGTTACTGTTTGAAAGTTGAAACGGGGCCAGAGTGCATAAAGCGTTCCCTGTATTTCTTCACCCACGTGTGGGTGGTTTACTGAAGATTCAGTGCATCCCAGACAAATCATTCCCACTGGCCTCTGGGGAAAAAAAATGGGCTTCCCCCCCCTCCCTTTTTCATCTCAGAGAGTTTGGTCAGAGAATTTCAGAAATATTGGTCATGAGAAAACCAATCAAACACTCTTAGTCGGACATCCACTATGTGTTTTTCCGTGTGCTAACAGAGGAAATCTAAACATGATAGAGAGAATGCCTTCTATTTAAAATCCCCAGCAGGGAAGGGCCTCTGAGTCATTGCAGGAAGGGAAGCAAGCCAGTTCTTTCCAGAAATACTCATGATGCCACCTTTCTACTGCAAAAGGAATGTATCAGTTCTAGTTATGAGATTCCTGAAACATCCCTAAAAAGATACTGATGCACTTTGCTGATCGTCGGAGGCAGCCCTTGCCAGGGCAGACTCATTAACATAATAAGATTGTATATTTGCCTGGTTAATGGACTCAGTGATGTTCGCAACAAATATTATAAAAGCCTATGTGTCGTCTGCCTGCATAATCATTCACCCTCAGCAATCAAATTGGCATGAATAGCATCCACGCTCTTACTACGGAACTAGGTAATAACAAGAACAAAACTGTCACGTGCAAAAATAGAAATAAGGAAAACGCAGTGAAAGGAGAAACATTTCATTTATGGACAAGGAAGTCTCATAAGTATTTTAGAACAAAGTACATTCTTAATTTCTTTTAAAAAAGCTACAGAGAAGAGCCTGTTATTCAACAGAAATGTCATGAGTAAACCTTTGGGGAAAGAACAGAAAGTAATTAGGAAGGCACTTGAGAAAATATACCAGTATATGGATTGTGACTCATCAGCTTGATCAATGTGGTGTCTTATAGAATTGATGACTAAATTAGTGTTGAATGCTCACAGGAGGAAACCAAAAAAAAGAAGCTATATTAAATAAACAAGAAATAGAAAAATGACAGATGCAAAGATTAGTGAAAAGGCCAATAATATAAATAACTAGATCATTATGTTCAGACATATATTTATCATTTAGGATTTATGCGACATCCGTTTATCCTAAAAGTAGTTTCATAAATCACATTGATTTCAGTAATTATAATGAGACAGGTTACGTTTTAGTGAAAAAAGTTCAAGTTCAAAATGCCGTCAATGACAAAAGATATTTTAAAATTATAAACAAAATATTGACATAAAGACAACTGAAATATTATGTAGAAATAGTATTAAATATTCCAAAGAAAGTTATTTATTTTCTGAATGTCTTGAGCAGTTCAATGAACATAGGAGTTCAATCAATATTCTCTAATAAATATATGAATTAATATTTTATGTGATATTTTATTTAGATCTAACGTTTTATCTATATTCTGCATCTGAAAAAATTAAACTGTTTTTGAAAAATGACCACTTTATTTTTAATATAATTTCCATGGTTAAGTGTTCACTTTGATTATGAATGAATGCATGTGGAATAAATAAATTGCCATTGGCAAAAAAATTACTTCAGATTGAGATGAATATTTCCCTTTGCAGGAGCCAACCCTAAATAATTCAAAACAAATTTGAATATAGTCCAGTGTTACTTGTCACACAAATATTTTCTTTTACTAATGTCATCAATCTGCTGACTTTTTCCCATTGAGAACTCTAAAATAAAGGAAATTACTTTTCTGTCACATATTCCTTGAAAGTATTTGGAATTTACATAATTTACCATTCTAGTCATCTATTTAAGTATCTACAATGGAGGCAAATCCTTACCTTAGAAGACGGAACTGGAAAACACCAAAACACATGCATTGTGGACAGCGACAGAACTAGGATGAGATTGAGTTTTAATGAGCTGCAAAGTAGAAAAAAAGCACAATCAAGATTTAGTCTCAAGTAGGCAAGAATAAGTAAAACAGCATATGAAAATGCAACATTTTTCTTTGCAGAAAAACGTAGCCTTTTACCTAATCATTTTGGACTTCCCAAAATCTGTAAAGATAGGTGGTTTTATTGCCAAATTTCTCACAGTTACTGTCAGACCCTCATTGGGTGGCCCTTTTATACCAGAAAAGTTCAGGAGTAAAAATGTCATCTCATCCCTCCTATATGACTAATTGTTCTGGCTGTGGCCTTTTGTTCTTGTTAAGTAAGAAAAGGACATAACATATGGGCATTGTCATTGAGCTGCCAATGATCGACTTCATTTAAAGTTTGCCATTAAGAATGTCCTTCAAAACCACTGTCTTCAAGACTGCATCATTGTGGCATGGGTGGCCAGAGGTCTCAAAAGGAAACAAAAGGTTTTTTTAGCTTAGAATTTAAACCTTTAAGAAGGATGACATTCTTTCCTTGAATGTCCCAGACATTATGTTTCAGAAACTAACACAAAAGAAATACTTACAGGAATAAAGAACATCTACCCAGCTGGGCGCGGTGGCTCACACCTGTAATCCTAGCACTTTGGGAGGCCGAGGCGGGTGGATCACCTGAGGTCAGGAGTTTGAGACCAGCCTGGCCAACATGGTGAAACCCTATCTCCACTCAACATACAAAAATTAGCCAGGCATGGTAGTGCACACCTGTAATCCCAGCTACTTGGGAGGCTGAGGCAGGAGGCAGGAGAATTGCTTGAACCCGGGAGGCAGAG
This sequence comes from Pan paniscus, assembly GCF_029289425.2. NCBI lineage: Eukaryota > Metazoa > Chordata > Mammalia > Primates > Hominidae > Pan > Pan paniscus. The sequence goes on along the minus strand of NC_073257.2, from coordinate 139,425,730 downwards.
GTGGCAATGAGCCGAGATTGCGCCACTGCACTCCAGCCTGGGTGACAGAGCCAGACTCTGACTCAAAACAAAACAAAACAAACAAAAACAAACAAAAAAACACATTTACCCAAACAACTCATGCAGATTCTTTACATTTTCTACCTTAGATTCCTTTCCTTTAGGACTTCAGCAGTTAAAGCAGGAAAATAAATGTCACACCTTTTCTGCTAGTCATCCAAATAAAGGAAGGACACTGTGTATCCCCTGTCCATGCCATGTGCTCCCAAAAGTCCCACGGGCTCCCAAAGTCCCAGGCCTACAGTTCTGGGAGATCCTGCTTTTCATGGCTTCCTTTTTCTCCCCAGGGTATGGAATTTCTCCAGGAAGCCTTTGCTGTCCTTGCACTTCAATGGGCATCTGCATTAATAAATGGATTCATGAGCTCTAAGTATGAACAGATGTTGCTAAGGCTTACAATGGAGAAAAACACCAAGGGAGGTGCTTTCTGCTTGGATAACTAGTGTTTCTGAGATGATGCCAACAGTTTTTGAATACAAAGCAACCAAGGATAATCCGTGCCTCCTCGAGATCAGCACCTTTTGGAGGACAAAGCTGCCCTGTGTCTGGGACAGTTGCTGCCAATTTGTTGGCACTGCATTTCTTTCTTTGGGGAACTGCCATTTGCATGATTTTTATGTAGCTATCAATCATGGGATTGAATTAGTGATAAATCTATAGAAAACTAAGCAAAAGAAAAGAAAAAAGAGGAACATATATTCACTCCAATGAAACAGTATTGTATACAAAAAAGAAGTATGTATTTCACAGTTAACCACTTGACTCAGCTTGTAGTAGTATTTACATGGTTATAATAATGTCATTACCAAATAATAATCTAACAATAGAATAATTTAACTATAGTGGGAGCTGGGTTTAGGGAAGGGTATATTTCTGTGGTGAGGTGAATTGCCTAACTTCTATAGAAGGAATTCAAGACATGATGAAAAATTAAAAATCAAAATGTACTATACAATTTAGAAAGAATAGTAAGATAATCAGCTTAAAAGTTTGAAAGTGATGACTCCGGGGGAGGAAATTGAACAAGAAGCAGAGACTGCTGTTTTTGTAAAAATGCCCCTTAGAAAGATTTGATTCCTTAAATATGGTGCACCATTAATTTCAATGAAACTAAAGCTTTAAAAAATTACATCATTATGGACTAGGTATGCCTGGAGATGCCAGAAAGCACCTGTACAACTGCACTGAGAAAGCCTGCCTGATAAGGAAGCACACACCAGAAGCCAGAACTGAGAGATGGAGAGGAGAGGGAAAAGGAGGGAGGGGAGCAAGAGGGAGAGAGAGAGAGATAGATGAAGAGGGGGAGAGAGAGAGGGAGAGATGGAGAGGAAGAGAAAGAGAGAGAGGGAGAGGAGGCAAGAGAGATATGGAGGGGGAGAGAGACAAATGGAGAGGTGGGGAGAGAGAAGGAAATGGAGAGGTGGAGAGAAAGAGGTAGAGAGAGAAGTAGAGAGAGTTGGAAAGATGGAGGAGGAAAGGGAAAGATGAAGACTTAGAGAGAGAGAGAGACAGAGAAGGAGAGAGAAAGAGAGACACAGAGAGAGAGAAACAGAGATAGAGACAGAAATTGAGAGGTGATGATATTGTTTAAACTCTTGGCTCCAACCATGCTTGAAACTGATTTCTCTCCTTCGATTCCCCATTTAAATACACCAGCTCCCACACTCCCTTTATACAAACTAGTGATTGTAACTGAAAAAGTTTGACTAACATACCCCAGGCTGAATACAAAATAATAATAATGGGCCTCCCTCCAAGATAACAACTTCTGGTTTAGACATACACCTATAACCAATCCAAATCATCTCACCCCCAGGCAGATGGAAGCTGGACAGATGACAGCTCTTCTCACCTCCGCCATCGTCCTCACAGCATCCACACATTCACTCATTCATAGGACAAGGTTCATAAAGGGAGCAAAGAGTACAAAGTCTTATCGTGAATGAGGCTAATGGGATATTTCTGGCATGTATTTGGACTGATAGATGAGATCCTTGTTCAGACATATTCACTCCTTCCTGTCTCCCCTCTCCATGCAGAGTGTACTTTCCCACCCTTCCACTTTGAGGATGGCCATGTAACTTGTTTTGGTGTATAGATCTCAGCCAGACATAATGCTACAAAAGGTATGAAAGGCACTTGCTCTCTTGCATGCCTGTTACTGCCCTGAGAAGAACATGCCCATGTCAGGCTGCTGATCCCAGGAAGACAAGAAACTCGTGGAGAAGAGCTGCCCAGACAGGCCAACCTAGATCAGCCACCCCAGCCTGCAGATTCAGGAGCCATGATAAATGGCTGTTGTTAAGTCACTGAGTTTTGGGGACTATTGGTAGCAGAAGACTGGTACAGTAGGTGTTCAGTAAACAATCACTGAAAGTCTTGAATGCAGCTCCTTCTCAAATGTAATCCCACTGGCCTTCCTTCCCCAAATACAAACACCTCCTGGCATCATGAGTAGGGTTAGGAACCTCTCTCCTAACACTGACCACTGACCAAAGAATGATCACCCCTCATACATAGTAATAAAGATTACGGAGTAGAAATGACTTAAAATTAAGTTTTCACTGGTGTAATTGGCAACGCACACGTAGAGAAAGGAAACTAGATTCTTATCTCTCACCATACACAAAAATCAACTCAAGATGGATCAAAGACGTAAATCTAAGACCTGAAACCATAAAAATTCTAGAAGATAACATTAGAAAAACCCTTCTAGACATTAGCTTAAGCAAAGACTTCATGACCAAGAACCCAAAAGCAAATGCCACAAAAACAAAGATAAATAGATTGGACTTAATTAAACTAAAACGCTTCTGCACAGCAAAAGAAATTATCAGTAGAGTAAACAGACAACCCACAGCATGGGAGAAAATCTTTGCAATCTGTATTTCTGACAAAGGAATAATATCCAAAATCTACAAGAAACTCAAACAAATAAGCAAGAAAAAAAAAAAACAAACAATCCCATCAAAAAGTGGGCTAAGGGCATGAATAGACAATTCTCAAAAGAAGACACACAAATGGCCAAGAAGCATGTGAAAAAATACTCAACATCACTAATAATCAGGGAAATGCAAATCAAAACTACAATGCGATTCCACTGTACTCCTGCAAGAATGGCCAAAATCAAAACATAATAGATGTTGGCATGGGTGTGGTGAAAAGGGAACACTTTTACATTGTTGGTGGGAATGTAAACTAGTACAACCACAGTGAAAACACTGTGGAGATTCCTTAAAGAACTAAAAGTAGAACTACCGTTTGATCCAGCAATCCCACTCCTGGGTATCTACCCAGAGGAAAGGAAGTCAATATATGAAAAAGATATTTACACACGTATACTTATAGCAGCACAATTTGTAATTGCAAGAATATGAAACCAGCCCAAAAGCCCATCAATAAACACATGGATAAAGAAAATGTGAGATATATATATATATATCCCAACCATAAAAAGGAAAGAAATAATGGCATTTGCAGCCACCTGGATGGAATTGGAGACCATTATTCTAAGTGAAGTAACTCAGGAATGGAAAACCAAACATCGTATTTTCTCACTTATAAATGGGAGCTAAGCTATGAGGACGCAAAGGCATAAGAATGATACAATGGACTTTGAGGACTTGAGGGAAAGTTTGGGACAAAGTGAGGGGTACAAGACTACACACTGAGTGCACAGGAAGCAGCTGTACACTGCTTAAGTGATGGGTGCACCAAAATCTCAGAAATCACCACTGAAGAACTTATTCATGTAACCAAACACCACCTGTTCCCCAAAGACCTACCAAAATACAAATAAATAAATAAATAAATAAATAAATAAATAATAAAATTAAGTTTTCAAGGCCTGGGCCTGCCCACAGGAACACCTCCTGCCTTTGAAAGTAACCTCTGCCCTGTGAATCAATCACAATGTTTAGCTCAAGAGGCGTTCAGTCTACCATTTACTCATTGGATCCATATTGTTTGGTCATCACCCACATACTAGGACCTGTGCCAGATGCAGGGGACTTGGAGTGAACAAGATGCCCTCGACCCCTATCTCTTGTCTTCCTGGAGCACTCAGTGAAGGCTCAAATAGCAGGATTTGCTTTTTAATTCTGAGCTTATTAAAAGCAGCAGCCAGGAAGCAGCTGTGCATACCTTTGGGAGAGAGCAGGGATGGGGCTCAGGTTACGTAAATGGCCCTGACTTCTGAGGCAGGGCCAAGACCTCAGCATCTCAGCTTCCTTCCCAAATCATTAATAGAGGCTTGACTTCCTCAATGAGAAGCAGAGACTTTCACCACTCTAATTAGTGTCTAGGATCAGAACGTCCTAACCAGCAGCAGCGTCACCCTCCGCTGCAAATGACTAATGCAAGATATTTCATTCAACCAGGTTTTAATTGTGGGGAGGAGAGAAAGAAAACTGTGCTCTGGATGTTTAAAATCATAGGTGACTACCTGTCACACATGATGGAGGGCGGAAATGGGAACGGAGTGTCAGGAACCTCAAAAGGATTCTGTCTGGTACAAGATCATGAGGGTTTGCCTGGCACTGGACCATCTCTTGGTGCTGCTTCTGATGTGTGATGTCTACAATGAGTATTTAGGGTGCAATTAGAATGTGCAAAGACCAACTGTCCACACCAAAAGCGAAGGTCAGCACCCAGCTCCATCCTGGAATTTGCCAGAATTCTCATGGAACGTTGACCCTCTTCTTTGTCATGAGGTAACTGTCTTAGAGTCACCCAAGCCCTCTTCACACGTTTCCTCCTAACATCAGTGTGAGAGCAAGAGTGAGCAATTTCTTTCTTTCTTTCTTTCTTTCTTTCTTTTCTTTTGACCTTTGCTTCTCATTTGTCAATGCTAAAGTGTTTGAGACACTTTCTGAATCACCCCTCAGAAGTTCAGTACGTCAAATCAGACATATTTTGGACTGAAAATATCAAAGGAGGCCTTTTCTTATTCCCAGAATTTCCTGTTGTCATACCAAAAAACTTCTTACAAGGGCCAGCTTTATTGCTACTGGGTTTAGCAGCTTGCCAAAAGCAGGACTTAAACAGGTGTTAGACTGATTTTAAGGAAACAGGTGACAAGCTGGAAGAGGTTGGCAGTTCAATATAATTTAGGGTTTTAGTGACTTTGAAACAAATTCTACAATTGATTTCATTGTCCCTAATTATAATGCACATTAAGTCCTGCATCTTTCTGCATGTATGGAAAAATCGATTTAATTTTACTGCTTCTTAATTCATACAACTGTTATATCCTCTGAAAGTAGAATTAAAATGCAGAATGTGTCTAAGTGCATTTTCTGGTTTTATACTAGAGTGGGAGAAATAAAGGCTTGTGCAGAGCTTAGTTTAATTTATTGAAATAAATCATGGCTCCAACTCACGGAGGCTCCTAAAATGCTTTGTTAGAGTTTTCATATATGCATTCTGAATGGGCCCAGTGCTTAAGATCAATGCTCTACAGAAAAAAAAGCAAAGAAAATCCAGAAGATGATAGTACTCATGGTGGCAGAATACAAAAAGTGCAAGCAATTCTTGTTTGTTCTAGAGCACCGTTTCTCAACACTGGTGCTACTGACATTTTGGGCTGATGATTCTCGGTTGTTGAAAGTTGCCCTGTGCATTGGAGGAGAGTTAGCAGCAACCCTGAGCTCTACCCACTAGACACCAGTACCACCAGCACCCCACTTGTGACAAGTGAAAATGTCTCTAGACGTTGCCCACATCCCCTCGGGCAAGGGGGAAGCAAAAGCACCCCCAGTTGAGAACCACTATTCTAGAGATAAACTCTATGTTCAGACTCTCCTGGTGGAGGTGAACAGGCAGGGCAGTCATAACGCTTTCCAATCAGGGGTCACAGTTAATTGGCAGCATATTTTTCTTTATTGATAGTGCATAAAATAAGGAAAGGGGCGCATGGCGATCTGAGGACCTGCAGATGGCTCGGTCTCACTGCCACAAGGGCCGAGTGGGAGGACACAGAGGATTCCCACAGTGCAGGGCATGGGTGCCAGGCCACAGCATCTGGACTTAATTCTGAGGACCCCAGAGGCCACCAAAGGGCCACAAGCAGGGATTGGGCCTAATCAGATCTGTGTTTTGGAAGAATGATCTGGCTGCCGGAAGCAGGCAGAAAAGAATAGGAGGGTGAATGAGCGGGGTAGTGCTGTACATAAAATAACAGCTCATCTTATGATTGATGGAGTCTTAGATTCAATGAAAGATGGCACTTATTTTTAGATACTATGGAAGGCAACAGCATTTGGGACAAAAGGCTTATGTATTACATATTGATTTAAACAATTAGTAATAAAATATGCTATTAGGTTTTCTTTTCACTGACATATGTTCTTAGTTACAAACTTCTACATATGGTCTTATTTTTCTTGTACTTTTTTTTTTAAATGATACTCTGAATTTGTTTTTAAGAAGGCAGATGTTACACTAGGCATGATTTCATCGTATCCTAAATGGCATTCTGTTTAGTAAATTCCCATCAATCATTGATGTGGTATCTATGGTTTACTATGTATATGCCTGGATCTTGCAATAGCCTTTTTTTTTTTTTTTTTTTTTTTTTTTTTTGACCAAGTCTTGCTCTGTCGCCCAGGCTGAAGGCAGTGGCATGATCTTGGCTCATTGCAACCTCTGCCTCCCTGGTTCCAGCGATTCTTCTGCCTCAGCCTCCCGAGTAGCTGGGACTACAGGCCCATGCCACCATGCCTGGCTTTTTTTTTTCTTTTTTTTTTTTTTTGTATTTTTAGTAGAGATGGGGTTTCACCATGTTAGCCAGGATGGTATCTATCTCCTGACCTCGTGATTCACCGGCCTCAGCCTCCCAAAGCGCTGAGATTACAGGCATAGCCATGTAATGGCCTTTCTAAAGAACCACCATAAGAGGGGAAAATCCTGCTACAAAGCACCTTGCCCTGCCGGGGACAGCACAGCCTCCTGAAAGCATTTTCAAGGAAGACTCTTTGCAGGAACCAGCACTGAATTTATGCATTTCTCAAAGAACCAGTGAGGGTCCTCTACATGCCAGGGACTGGATGAGGCTCTGGGGTACAGTGATAAGCAAACACCAAAGAGGGGTCAAAGCAGGAGATATGGGAATGTCAGGGTGAGACTGGGGTGGAGCAGAACACAGGAGGGGGCAGGAGCAGCATGTGCTACAGCCAGGGCAGAGACGGAGCCCACAGTGATCTGAGGACCTGCATGTGGCTCAGTCTCACTGCTGCAAGGGCCCATTTGGGTGGCCCCAGCAGGTCCCCATCTTGCATATGCGCCAGGGCAGAGCATCTGGACTTGATTCTGAGGGCCACAGAGGCCAAAAAAGGGCTGTAAGCAAGGGCGGGGGGCTGAACAGATCTGTGTTTTGGAAGCGTGCTCTGCCAGAAGCAAGTGGGATGGGAGGGTCAGTGACTGAGGCAGAGGGCCCACCCTGCAGGCTGTGGTAGGAACCCAGGTGAGAATATGGGGCCGTGGACTAGGGCGGTGGCAATGAGATGGGCACAGGAGCAAACTGACACTGTTACTAATTGGATGTGTGGGTGTGATGAGGAGATCTTTATCACCAGCTCACTGCAGCCACTCAAAAACGTGCCCCCTCCAAATGTCAACTCAGTCCCTTTCCACCTGAAGTGCTCCCAGTCACCCACCCCTCATGCTCTCCTGCCCCACAACACTTCACCCTCATCATTGATGTCTTCATTTCTTCTGTTTGTTTATTTTTGGTATCCTGCCCTATTCCAACCAGAAACAGGTAGTTTACCATCTTGTTCACTGCTTTATTCTGCAGACCAGAACAGAAATATCTCAATAGTCATTTGTCAAATGAATTCATTAATGAAATAAAGAGACGAGAATGAGTGCATCGTAAACAGCAAAAGGATTATGGCAAAGTTTTGTTTCACAAGGGAGATCATATGTTCAGTTTTACTCTAGAGAAAGTGTGTGTTTATTTATGCAACAAGTACTTTTAGAGCTTCTCTCGGGGCCGTGCCCTGTTCTCACCAGCCACAGGGTGGACGAAGAGGAAGCCTAAACGATGAGAGCAACAGGGATTGTCTTCTTCTTCCTCCCTTCCCTTCCCTGCCTGATGCGCCACCCATCACCCACCCCCACTCTCTTCCAGCCGTGGTGGGGGCCAGGCTCGACATGGGTGAGGAGGCCAAACTGCCGTGAAAGTCTGGGGAGACCAGAGTCACCTTTGTGGGATACATCCCATAAGTGTGTTACACATTTTCTCCAGCAAAGACAGCAGCACTGGAAACAGCCCCTGGGAGTTTGCAATGGGTGTCCAAAAGTCTTCAGAGGTAACCTAGGGTAGCCATGAGGACATGCCCAGGATGCTTGACCAGATGTTCAGGTGAGTGTCATGGCTGAGTAGAGCCGGAGTTAGGGGACAAGGTAGATTGATTAAGGGTGGCAATGGGGTTGAGGGAGAAAAGGGTGCCACAGACGTAAGGGGCAGAAATGAGGAGGAAGAATGGGAGACATGGCCACAGGAGGAAACTGCAGCCCCTCGCCTGGTGGGCATCACAACGCTGGAGAAGCCAAGGGGATGTAATGGTCCCACCGCGGAGAAGGGGAAGCCAGGATAATGAATGGCCTCTCAAGACATCTGTGGGCCAGGCAGAGGGGCAGAACTGAGCCAGGTGCGGCGTCCCGCTGGAAGGTACAGAACCTTCCTCTTCCTTCTGTGACTCTCAGAGATTAGACTAAGATGACTGGGGAAGACAGCCGTGTGTGCCGGGCGCCGTGTGGTTGCTTCACACTCACGTCTGTACTGCATCCTCCCCATGGTGATGGGAAGCAGGGGCTGTTCTCATCCCTGCTCACAGATGTGGACACCCAGGCATCATCTGGAGTCCAGCTTAGACATCCAGGTCACTCTCACGATGCCCCAGCCAGAGCGTGACCCCACACAGCTGTGCCAGAGGAAGAACGGGAGCCTGCGGAGCCACCAGCTCCAGGGGCCCAGCGCTGCCTCCCCTTCCTGCTTCCCTCCTTCCTGCTCCAGAGACAGCTTCCAGAATGATCTCCCTAAGCATGGCAATGCAGATAGCAGGTGACGGGGCAGGGAGCAACGCTGGCCTGGACAGGGAGGCCCAGCCAGCCCCCATCAGCCCTCACCTTCTCGCATCCCAGACAGAATTTTGTCTGGCCTCCAGAGCCAAAAGGCTCAGAAACAACATAACAACAATCTTCAGGCCCCTCAGGGGCTGCTAGCTTCAAAGCCCCTTCCCTGGAGGCAGTGCTCCAGGCCTCAGTGTTGCCAGTGAATCCCATCTCTCAGGACAAACCTGCTGGCTATGTTCTGTTTTCCACCTCTGTCATCATCTCTCGCTCTCTCTTTTTTTGTTTTTGCAAGGTTTCAGACCTCTCATCCATAGATTCTACTACCGAGTTTTTATGAGTAGTTATCTTCCAACTACATACCCCTTTAAATTTTACAGTCTTTTATTAGGGTTGTATTCATGGACACATAAATACCAGGCACTTGAAACTTTATCTACTGGAAGCTTCTGCTTTGGCCTACAGAATGATCCTGATCTCCCAGCTAAAATAATTTTGTGTCATTATCAATCTCCTCTGAAAGACAGAGCTTTCTGAATCTCAGACCCCTAAACAAGATAACGATAAATTTATCTCTTCACTCAAACTCCCTCTTGTTATTTTGTGAATTTTTTTTACCATTTTTGAATTTTTTATTTAGAATTCTGCAGCTATCTGCGACTATTAAGTATAATTAATTTCCCTGTGAAATGAACACTAAAGCCTGATTATAAACATGACGTTTACACTACATGTGGTTTGGGTTTCGAGCGGACTTCCGGTGGTTGCCACCTTGCATTTTTAGACAGATTATGAATACAGTTGCTTGTGAAAATTGCAAGGGCATCCAACTAATATTTTAACCACACAATTAGTAACAGATACCACAATTCACTCCTGCACAAATGAGAGGCTGCTGAGCCCAATAAAAGCAGCTTGTTTCCTCTAAATATCTATGTCCTTTATTCTGACCTTGTCAGATGCTTAAGTGGGAAAAATTTGAAATACACATCTGAAATTGGCCAGAAGGAAAAGTTAAATGCCTAATAAGAGTGGGTGTGGCTGGAGGCAAAGATGAGCAAACAGGAAGGCTCAGGCATGGGGTTGCTTTGGCAGAAAATCTTACCAAGCTGGGAGCAGAGCCAGAGCACAGGAATCCCTCCACCAGGACGGGGGCAGTGTCTGGCTTCCTGGGAGGGAGAAGGTTTGTGATGGCTGGTGTTGGGGCTGCTGTGTTTATTCCCTGGCCCTTCCTTCCTCTAGCCGAGGATGTGTCACTGTGATCTACAGATTCTACCCAGTGGCCCCCTTCCCTGAAAGAAGGAGGGAGAGATCAGCCATGGCTGTCACCTGCTTTCTTCTTTGTGCTGCAAGAAAGGCAAAAAGATATGTGGAGGATTCGCCTGCGGGGATCCAACCTGAAAACCACTAACAATAGAGTGTTTCGAGTCTTGCATTTGGATAACACACTCATTTTTTTTCTCAAGCTCTTTCAGGTATTTGGTCCTTAAAACAACTTGTAAATTTGGTCATATGGTTTGGCTGTGTCCCCATCCAAATCTCATCTTGAATTCCCACATGTTGTGGGAGGGACCCGGTGGGAGGTAATTGAACCATGGGGGCAGGTCTTTCTCATGCTGTCCTACTGATAGTGAATAGGTCTCCCCAGATCCGATGGTTTTGAAAAACAGGAGTCTCCCTGCACAAGCTCTCTGTCTTTGCCTGCTGCCATCCATGTAAGAAGTGACTTGCTCCTCTTTGCCTTCCATCATGATTGTGAGGCTTCCCCAGCCACGTGGAACTGTAAGTCCAATTAAACCTCTTTCCTTCGTAAATTGCCCAGTCGCAGGTATGTCTTTATCAGCAGCATAAAAACAGACAAATATATTTGGGAATGTTTATTTTTATTTTACACATGGGGCGCCTGAGACACAGAGAGGTAAATGAGAAATAACTATTGTCTCTCTATTTTCTCTATCTGTTTCCTCATCATGCTCACACCAGGATTCTTCAAGGGATGAGGCATCTGGAAATGTTTTAAACTTAGCATTGAAAGCTAATTCAGTTGCCAATAAGGGTCTCCTTGTATTTAAACAGTAGCCTGTAGGTCAGCCACGTGTTGGTGGGTTTTTTCCTGCCATCTCCTGCTCCTCTCCCAGAGGCACCTGGGTAAGGTAGGAACAGCTCTGTGGTAGCTGCAGGTAAGGGATTCCTGTTTCTTGGCTGCTCCTTCCTGGAGCAGGGCCGTCCCACAGGCATCTGAGACTGGTGTGTTCTCCTGCCCCCACCCTGTCCTGACAGCTCCATCTGCCCCTAGCTTGTTCACCTGCAGCCTCACCAAGGGGCCTGGCCTATCTTGCTCTGGTCCTCTCAGGCGGGGACAATGGCTTTTTGACTTTTAGTTGCCTTCCACTGAGAGCAATAGAACTTCTCCATTCCTCCCTGTCCACCTGATGGTGCATGGAGCCCTGGGGAGTTATCTTTGGTCCTCTTTCTGGCTTAGAAAACCCTAAGTTGTGGTTTCTGTTCTCCTGTGGTCACCCATTCTGGTTCCGGAATCAACAATGAAGCCCTTCCAGAGACTGAGAAGAGAGGTTAAACCCCTCTGCTTCTGCACCATTTCTATTTATATGAGTCTTTTCTACTGATCCCCTCTGCCACCAAGTTTCCACTGTGGACAGAGCTGTGGATGGGAAGGGGAGACGGGAGAGTGCTGACCTCTCACCACTGGCCTCCTTCCTTCCTTCAGAACTGGAAAGGATTTGTGTGACTTTCACTTTCTGAATTACAAGGAATCCCCTAAGTCATAGCTTCTGCCTTTGTAAGGTGGCATTCATGCTTGCCCTCCCCAGTGAAATTGCAAAAGACAAACATGGCTGATAAGTTATGTAAGCTTCCTTACTTAACTGTCTCTGAAAACATACTCATCACACTAGGTCAGCCAACTAGAAAACGTCTTCTAACTGGTGACATTTCAGAGTTTCCTGTGCCTGTGAAAGCAACGATGACCACTGCAGCGCATTGAAATTAGGCGGAATTGGCAAAGTTCTTTAAAACTTGCTTGCATGTGTGCAATATGTAGCTTAGGTGGGGAAAAAATGTTAGGGTTTCTTGATGACAATGGTAAGTTCTAGATTGTAGCCTTGATCAAGTTGGCCCAAAAGACTGGAATACAAGGGGAAGGCCCCTGAGGGTCAGAGCAGATATGGTTTAGGATTCTGGAGGGTAAACTTGCAGGTCTTTTGCTGATGACATGTTCTGTCCCAAATGTTCCTCACACCCCTTTCCACAGCTCTGGCTGAGTTCTCTTGATTTCCCAGTGGGAGCTAGTGGGGATTTGCCTGCAGGTCAGTCCTCAGGACTACATTTGATTTTCAACTTCCCTGAAAGTTGAGGATGCCCACTCCTCCTGCCAGAACATACCCCCAGGCTTAGTGCTAGACTCTGCACTTACTCAGGAGTGCATGGGGGCAGGGGCCCCTTCCCGCTGGAGTGCACTGCCCATCAGCCTTGCCAACCACCTCATCTCAGCAGCCAGAGCTCTGCCAGCCTATCTGAGTGCTGCTGGCCTGAGAAATAGGCAGCAAAAACAGCCATGGTGGGCACTGCAAAGGAAAGAGGCAAGATTCCAGCCTGGGGAGGAATCGCATTAGGATGGCACTCACTGGCTGCCTGATGCCAGGCCCACCCCCAGGAACCGACCACACTTCCTCTGTGCTATGGCCATTCCTGAAGGGACTTGCCTTCAGTTTTAGGAGGTGTTTACGGCTTCTTAGCACTGCTTCATCCTTCCCTGATAGTCTGTGATTCCTAAGCAGGGCTGTCCAATCTTTTGGCTTCCCCGGGCCACATTGGATGAAGAATTGTCTTGGGCCACATATAAAATACACAAAATATCATTAGGACACTAATGATAGCTGATGAGATTTTTTTTAATTGCAAAAAAATTTCATAATGTTTTAAGAAAGTGTATGAATTTGTGTTGGGCCGCATTCAAAGCCATCCTGGGCCGCATGTGGCCCCCAGGCTGTGGATTGGACAAGCTTGCCTAAGAGATTTATCAGCCTCAAAGTCCGTCTGGTAGTTGCATATTTTTTCTTCTTGTAAATACAGATTTCTGGCGAATCTTCAAGAATGAACAAGGTGGAGGAAGGGTGTACCATATTTTAGAGATTGCTAACTACAAGATTGAGGCAGTTCTAGAGGAAGAGGAGCACAGAGGCACGCAGGCCTCATGCTGGCATGGGAGAAGTGAAACCGCCAGTGTCTGCCCTCCTCTCTTCCCCGGGCTGCTCTGTGCCAAGCCTGCCCTTGCTGGTAGTCAAGAGCTGGCGGGGCCTCCAACAGCCAACTTCAACTTCATGTCTGAATAGCACCAATAACCTGGTTTTGAAAGATTTGTGAGGACTTTTGAATTTCACTCCTTTTGGAATTATTTTATTTATTTTCCATGAAAGCCCATTAAAGACTTGGCCAATTCAGTCTAAAGAATCAACACATCTACATGGCAGATTATTCATTTCCTTTACATTCATATTTGAAGCTCTGGGAGGAAGGCAGGGGGCTACAGGCAGAAAGTGGGACGTTCTTTCTGTTTGGAATATGGCTTAGGAGGCCCAGAATGTGCCTCCTCCACTTGGCAGCAGCTGGAGAACCTGGGAAGCTGGGTCCACCAACCCGGATGACGATTTCGCAGGCAGCTCAGAGAGATTCTACGGGAAGTTGCTGCTTGAGAAAGACGTCAGCGCTATGGAAAAGACACCCGTCAAAGATGAAGCCTCATCACGCTTTAGAGTAAAGAGCTCCTTTGGCTTCTCAGCTGAACATGTGATAAACACGGAATTTCTCTGAGCAGCCACAAGAATAAATTGCCAGTAAAGTTGCAGGAATGTGAAGAGCAGAGTCCTTGACTTTCAGCACAAATGGCCACGGCCATCTTTTTCTGAGCACCTACTGTGTGCGGGGTCTGAGCCAAGCACATGGCGGGCATTGTTCTGTCGCCACAATCCAGCATGGTAATTATTATCACCATGCTCCACAGACAAGCACCCCAGGCCCTGTACAGGGTGGGGTTTTCCACTGTATGACACAGAGATGGGCTCATTCAACCAGACCAGGGAAGTCTGTGGGAGGCTCACAGGAAGAAAGGAGTTGAGCAACGGGGCCTGGCACTGGCAGATCCAGGCAGACCCAGGGATCTTGGTGGCAGAAACGCATGGATGCAGCAAGGTGATAGACCACTTAGCAACTCTGCCCCCGAGGAAAATTCCAGAGAGGAAAAGGTTAGAATGGCCTATCTGGCTCATAAGACTTTGCTAGGGTGGGCTCAGGGCAAGCATGAACTACTCCACTAGAGCATCTGGGAAGGTAGCCAGGCCTTTCCAAAGAGTTCACGCAGAGGGCTGCTACCTCAGAATCCCAGGAATGCCAGATGGGCAAAGGCACAGAGAGAGCTCAGGGAGATCGGATACTTGCCTCAGAAGCAGCAGTGTGTGAGGCTGTGAGTATTAGACTCTGGAGCCTTGAACTCCCACCTTCTAGCTTTGTGACCTTAGACAAGTGGCTTAACCTCTTTGTGCCTCAGTTTCCTCATCTGTAAAGTGGAGCTAATAATAAATACCAATAACTACCTGATAGACTTGCAGTGAGATGCATGCAGACACAAGTGCCTAGAACAGTGCCTGGCACAGCTCAACGGGGTCGCTATTATTGTCACCATCTTGGCTGAGATCTAGGACCTGCGGCATATTCACAGAGCCACCCAGGGAACAATAAAAATATGGGGCTCCTTGTTCAAACATTACTAAGAATTTCCAGACAAGGACAGCAGAGCATTACACAAACGAGGAGCCTATGTGAGCATGGGCCCATCGGACTGCGTGGCTCACACACCCACGGAGCCACCCAAGGTTGGAAATAAAATGCTGGCCCATCTCGGCTCCCCCATATCACCTCTCTATGGGGTTCCTCTTCTCATTCTAAAGAACTACAAACAGGAACTAGCAGGGTTCTCTGATGAGCTCAGGGACACACAAACCCGGAAAGAGAAGCCGAGATGAAGCTGCTGCTTTCTCCGGATGACCGCAGAGTGACTGTGGCGCGGCTTAGTTACCAAAATCAGCCACTCCAGAAGCTCTCCAGCTTGGGGTTCTGGGGAGAAAAGGCTGTGGGTACAGAGCTAGGTTTCAAGTGATAGAAAGAAGGTCATGAGGGAGCAAGAAAGGCCAGAAGCATCTTGGCACCTCACCATCTCAAGGTGACAGGCTTTATTAAGAAGTGACTGGTAGGAGAAAGAGCCACGTGACGGAAAATGTCAGCGGGAGCCCAGGATTTGATGCCTATCGTCTTCTGCAAAAAGGTCCCCTTAAGAGAAAGCAGCCAGCATCACGGCAGCATAATCCCAGCCCAAGTGACACCTTGTCTGGGTCTGAGCTCCTGGCCTGGTTTCCACTCAGGAGCAGACACTTGTCCAAGAATATCATACACCTTGGGCCAGGGAGTGCTTCCCATCTCAGTCCCCTTTTCACCAAATCTCAGACTTCTATTTCTCAGGTGTCTTTCTGGATGGCTGGGTCCCATTTTGTCTGCGTTAGTGATTTGAGACCATCTCTTGGAAGTCAGAGGAGAACCAATGCATGTCCTTCCCTCTGGTGCAGTCTCCCATGTCCCCAGTGTTTTTCAAAAGAGAACAATGAAGCGGCTTTCCTGCTGAGCTTCAGCGCTGCTGCTCATCAGCTTGGGTCCCTGGTGACCATAACAGCCCCATCCTTGCCCTGGTCCCAGCTTCCCCCTGTAACTTCTCAGCACTTCTCTCTCTCTCTCTTTTTTTCTTTTTTTTTTAAGACAGAGACTCCCTCTGTTGCCCAGGCTAGAGTGCAGCAGTGCGATCTCAGCTCACTGCAACCTCCGTCTCCTGGGTTCAAGCGATTCTCATGCCTCAGCCTCCCAAGTAGTTGGGATTACAGGCGTGCACCACCATGCCCTGCTAATTTTCATATTTTTGGTAGAGACGGGGTTTCACCATGTTGCTCAGGCTGGTCTTGAACTCGTGACCTCAGGTGACCCACCCACCTTGGCCTCCCAAAGTGCTGGGATTACAGGTGTGAGCTCGGCCCTCAGCACTTCTCTTGCAATGCAAACAAGGGGGTCCACTGTCGGCCCTGGCAGCCCTCAGACCCCTGTTTGCTGATTCTGTGCCCCAGCTCCTCCTCCGGGCTCCCAGGGCCAGCACCTGCTGCTCTCCTTCAGAGGCTGCCCTTGGGAGATCCTGGAGTAGAGAGCCAAGTGCAAAGAGTTCACACTGCCTGGACAATTGCTAATCAGAGACAGTCCTTGCACGAGGGCAAAAACCCAACTTTCTTGACTCCATTAGGGACAACTCTGAGATGTCTCTTTGATGGTCAGCCTGAAGCAAGGCCACGCTGTGATTTTCATGGGTCAAAGCCATTATTGTCCTCATAGGCCCCTTTCTTCAAAAAAAAAGTTTTAAAGGAATATTAAAATTTATATATTATGACTATGGTGGCATAAAGACAAATATAATCAAGCTGGTTTATAGTCTTCTGATTCTAAAAACAATTAAAGCATCTTCACAGGTTCTAAAATGCCATAGGCCCCAGGCAGAGGTCCCACTGTGCCTCCTGGATGAGCTGATCCTGGGCAGAAGTTGCCTCTGGTGCTGTCACCGGCGCTCCCTCCCTTGCAGGTCCCTGCGCTGCTTCCTCACCTGCTGCTGCTATTTCCCAGGAGAGCTTTCTGCTTGCATCCCCCTTCGCCAGCCTAGATGCCCCGGTGTCTGTAGAACCCACGTTCACCCATGTTTCCCCACAGTCTTATCCATGTGTGAGCCTGTCCCCAGCTGTCTAAGAACCCCGTAAGACCAAGACACGCCTTGTCCAAGTGTGTGTCCCAACGACCAAGCATGTGTTGGACCCATAATAAAGGACACATATAAACACTGAAACAAATGCTTGTTAAATTCATTCATTCATCCATGAATACTTCTTTGTGATAAATTAAAGTCTACAGACAATATTTTAACCAAAAAACAATTATCTGAAAAAAACCTAGAGCTTAATTCCAAGTTTGGGAAAATGAGAAACACGATACCTTTGAATTTTCCTTGTGGCTTTCAACCATCTCGCCTAGGATGGTGCTGACTTTCAGAAAGAGGAAAAGTCATTCTGAATCAGGGCTGTGAATTCAGTGGGGGATCAAACCGACCAATACAGTATGATTAGGCTAAAAATAGAGGCACGGCTGGGAAGAGATGAGAATGATTTTCTGGAGTTTCCAGAGTTTCAAATAATGTAGCTCTGAACACCAGATCAAACGGCTGTTTGAGTGATCATAGAAGCCCTGGAAAACATGAGTAGACTCAAAAAAGGATGATTTTGAAAGGGGATGGCACTTCCAAAAATGCATCACTTGAGGGTTATATTAAAAATCACATTCTCATCCCATTGTAATAAAATCTTGTTAAATCTCTGAGCTCTGTCATGTGATGACAATCTGACAGTTCTTTGAAAATGTGATGTACTTTTCAAAGTCAACTAAATCCGCAAAATTGCAGTTTATCCAAACATTCTGGCAATCTCTAATAAGGACCTAGGACCTCTCTAACTCCCTATTTCCATAGCAAAGTGGAAATTTGATCACACACACACACACACTTCATAATGCTTCACTGTCATAAGCATCAGAAACTAGGAGGAGGAAATTTTTCTGCTGATGTGGGAAGCAGGCCACATTTGGTTCAGCAAGACCAAATCTTTATTCCAATTTGGCAAATGAGTACAACCGAGAATTTCCAGTCTTTTATCTATTGTAGCTATTTGACATTCTCAAGTCCTATTTTCACATCGGAGTGCTAATTCGTGATTTCAGACAACTGCTGTATTATTTTCTTCTTTTAGTAACACTTCACAGCTCACAGTCAGGGCCACATTTTCAGACGAACTTCAGGAGGTTTCAATGCAGTCTGGTTTTCTGAACTGTTTCTAGCGTGGCAGTCCCGCCCACAGCTGGCTCTTCTCTCGATAGAGCTTGGCTGGCTGTGAACATCCTGGCTCCACACCACAGCCCCATGCTGATCACTTCCTCTCATGAAAACAATGACGGCTTGAAACAGGAAGCGGCTTTTCCAAAATATGCCAAAAAGATGCAAAGATACCTTCTCATACATTTTATTTGGCTTTCTATTGTGAATGTGGATTCTCTTACAACCATTTCATCCGACACAGATGAACAAGGAGTAAATCGTAGGGTCGGTTCATCATCTCAATGGGACCCTTAGCCAGATTAGGAAGCCGGTTGTCCCGCTGCCTCTGAAAACTTCCTTCTATCTTGTGTAAGGAAAAGGTGCTCTCTTCTACCCAGAAGAAACTTTGGCATCAGAAGTTCTGTTGCTCATTTGCTGGGACAGCTTTTCTTACTCTTAAAAGATTCTGGTTTTATGAGTTAGGTTTCTTTCCTCTCCTTGAGGAATTGCCAAAAAGCTCTTGTAGGGTTTTGCATTGTGTTGCAGAGCTGGAAAAAGGTGGCATAGGTACATGCAGAAGTCATGGGAGAGTCGTGTAGGGAAGGGATGTTGGGGAACTGGAGCCTGGGAGAAAGGCAGACAGAGGAAGAGGAAGGCTTGGGAGAAATACCGCCCTGCACGACTCATGCCATTCAACAAGAGTGCAAAAGACAAGAAAGGAATTGGGTTAATTTGAAATCACTTTCTGGTGGCTGAGCTGTTATTAGAACTTTGATAGTGGCTTTCATAACGTTCCACTCCAAACTTGATCATCTCAAAAGTGCATCTAAAATGAAAGCTTCCCCTTTGAATTCCAGACTCATATTTCAAACTGTTTGGCATGTCTACAAGAATGTTCCTGGGAGATCTGAATTCATATGTGTGAAACTGAACTTTGGCTTTCTTGCCACTCCCCTGTCTCTCTCTCCTTCCTGGGGAAGGGGAGGAAATGGGGTTTGATGAAGAATGGCATCTCTGCTGAGATATGAATTATGTGGCTCCGTGGGCTAGGAGAAGAATCTGAAGGCACCTCTGGTCAGTCACTGCCCATCTGAAAGACCCAGAGCACTGTGCCTTGAGGGCCTTAGATCATCAGTCACATGCGAGGGCTCAGGGAGGCCATGCTTATGTGAGAAGAAATCACGGTTGATGTTTGTTGCACTACAGAAACATCCAGAAGGGTTTGGGGCACCGCTTCATTAAATTAGGCCTTTCGAATATGTTGTCATAAGAGCCTTGTATCTACATGTCCCATTTTTTAAAATCTGTGATTGAAATGGTTATGCATAGTGTTAATTTTCAAGTTCTTCTTTGCTCCTAAATATTTAATCTCTCACTTGATATTGCCTCCCCTTATTGTGTACCAATATAACCATTCCCAGTTGGAATTTTAAATAGAAGTAATTGAAACTGTATCTTGTAGCTGGGTAATAAGTCGAGAATCTGTCCATCTGTTGGCAAAGAAGGTAAGTACTGTTTACCTCTTCATTGTACCTGCCTCCTGTAATTTGGGTTGCAGACAGCACCATCTGTTTCCAAAATCCACTTATCTGCAGTCAGGCAAGAGGGTAATAACCTTCCTGGCCTGGATTCAATCTGCCCCTCATTCTGACCATCCGCAATACTCCCCCTCCCTTCCGCCCGAAAGTTTGGCCATGGGAGGCTGGGAGCCCAGGTCAGCTAGGCCAGGAGAGCCCCACATTCCTCCTAACAAATAGGATGTGTCCTACGCCCAACAAAACCCACAAGTCTAGGAAACAAAGAGTCTGAGAAAGGACCCTGAACCCAATGAATATGAAGACATTTCTGTTGCCTGGGAGATGACTCCCTTTGTGTCCTGGGATCAGCATAGACATATTCTATAAATTTCCTCTCAATGATACTCTCATCTTGCTGATGTGCAGAATATTGAGAAAAGCCTGACATTTGATAAAACTTGGATAGCAAGCCACTAAATCTGATTAACCCTTTTTAGCGTGAACTGTCAATTCCTGACATTCAAAGCAGTGCTGAAAGCTTTAAGCCTGCATACAACGCATTTCCAACAGTTAATAAAATATCTTGGTTACAGGCCCGTCTCCCCAACTGGTATGGGGGGAAAGATGGGGCTTAAGCCATCTGGTGTATACTTAGCAAGCCAGAAAGAACTCTGTGAGGTAAGACAGCTGGTTAGTAGTCAGGCTAAAGAAAGGTTTTAGGAGAATTAAACTCCATCTATTCATTGAGCTGAGTCATCTATGAATGACAGTTAAATATGGGAGGATGATTTAGGAGGAGAATGTCTCCATTGACATTTGTATGATAGTTGATTCATTCTTAACCACAACATGGTTAACAATTTGGGATCATTATTTCTGCTCAATCCAGCATCACAATTGCTACTTTATCGGCATCCTATTCCGCATGCTCAATTCAAAAATATGTAATAAAGAACCCTATTAGTGTGTACATGGATTTTCAGTGGTTGTTTCTTCAAGTTGCTAACTACCAATGTCGCTACCCAGTTTAGAGACGTTGTCCTAGAGAATTAATCTGTCCACAACCACTTGAATGCCAGAATTAGAGCTCTGCTATTTGTGCATATCTCAAACTCTAATAGGAAAGGCTTCTAACTCATGGAGGGCAGAATAAAAGGAATGTAAGTGGAACTGGGGGAAATCAGCAGGACATTGTCAGCAGTGCTCAAAGCACGCCCATTTGTGCCTGGGCTTCTCGGCAGTGAACAGGGAGGACAGAAACCAGACAAGGCTGCTCTCCAAGGGGTTTAATAACACACAGTAAGAAACTCTGGTTCTAAGTCCATATTTTGATACTCAGAGAGTGATGAAACAGTCATCTATAAAAACCCTACTGTGTGCCAGTCACTGTGTCATGGACTGGGGACTCAAAGAAGCCTACGCCCTGGTTTCTGAACTCAAAAGTTTATAACACAGCTGGAGAGAGGAATGCACAAAGAAAATGGGTGACTCATAGCAGCATAAATGTGCCAACAGGGTGGCACGGAAATGGGAAATTCATTCCCCACCCCTCCTGCCCACAGCAGGAATCACTCATTGTAGCACTCTCTGTGTCTGAACTGAGATGTCGCTTCAGAATTTTCCCCAGCGTGGTCCTCCAGGCAGCCACTATGAATCAGTTACAGCTGTGTACAAAGACACCTGTGTGCCATCCCTGGGGTAGACTGTCAGTGCTGGGAAGAAGAAGGAGACTCCTCCACAGATCTGTGTCTGCTGATATTCTTTTTTCTTTTTTTCTCATTAAACTTTTTTAATGGGTCTCAAAATTCTGTGACAAATTTTTGGTCAAGTTTTTTCCATTAAAAAGTACTGATCCTAAAAACTAATAACTTAAAACTGCCACATGCAAAAAAGAAAACCAAAGTGGTCCACAAAACATTCTCCTTTCCTTCTGAAAGTTTCACGATGCATTGTTATCATTAACCAGTCTTTTACTACTAAACTGAAATGGCCAATTGAAACAAACAGTTCTGAGATAGTTCTTCCACCACTGATTAATACGGGGGTGGCAGGTATCAGGGATAATATTCATTTAGCCTTCTGAGCTTTCTGGGCAGACTTGGTGCATATCTGCTGATATTCTAAAGGCCAGTCAGCACACCTCTTCTGAGCTAAGTCGGAAGAAACAGAAGGGTTTTAACCCTTGTAGCAAAATGCCTGAGCATGGAAGGATTTCCCCTAGTGGACTGTCATGATTGCTGCAGGCAACCTTAGATTCCCTGATGTTATGTGAAGTCTAGGGTATGGTTCCATCCCAGTGAGAGGTAAAGCCACTTGGACCAGGCCACTGAAGAGGGGATAGGATGAGAGGGTCTTAACTGAGTCCTCACAAATAATTCTAAAGATTGGCAGAGAGTGTAGTCTTGCCGGGAAGGGGCATTTTCACTGTCGTGGCAAGCATCCCAGTGCTACCATTTGGCTGAGATAAAGCATGTCGCCTTGGGACAGAAACTGGCCCTGTGGGGAGGCATGAGATGGGGGTGTTTTGACTTTGGAAAACAGATAACAACATAGCGGGGAGTAAGATGCTCACATCTTGCAGAGACTACAGGCCAGACACCACGAGAGTGAAAAGGAAATAGGTCCTTGAGATTGGCAGATGGTTATCATCAGAGCAAAAGTTATCTTTGAGAAAGGGAACAATTCACTCATGCCTTTCGTAAATACCTTCTGTGTGCCTACCCCAGGTAGACTACAAGAGCAGGCAAAATTAACCCGGATTCTACCCTGTGATGCTGACAGTCCACTAGGGGAAAGGCAGCATTCTTCACCCAACCCCACCAATAGTGACGTGTCACCACATAAAATTTTGACGTATTACTACACGTGTTTCCTATTGCTGCTGTAACAAATTCCCATAAACTTCGTGGCTTAAAACAGCTCAAATTTATTATCTTACAATTCTGCAGGGCAGAAGTCCAAAATGAGTCTCATGAGGCTAACATCAGGGTGTCAGCAGGCTGTATTCCTTCCAGAAACTCCAGTAAAAAAATCTGTTTCCTTGCCTTTTCTAGTTTCCAGAGGCTGCCTGAATTCCTGGATTCGTTCCTCCCTCCATCTCCGAAGCTTATCCCTCCAACCATTGCTTCTGCTGTCTCATCTCCTTTTTTCTGATTCGGACCCTCCTGCCTCCCTCTTATAAGGCCCCATTGATTACGTTTGGCCCACCCTGATAATCCAGGATAATCTCCCATCTCAATGTCCTTAATCACATCTGCAAAGTCCCTTTTGCCATGTAGGGTAAATTCACTGGTTCCAGGGAATAGAATGTGGTCGTCTTTTGGGGGCTATTATTTAGCCTACGATAATTACCATCTGTTTTTCCTTTGAGTTCCTTTTATTTCTTCCCTCCCCTCCACCACTCATGCAGCATGAAGGGCTTTTTTACGAACGCCTCCCTCGCCCTGGAGGAGCTCTAAGAAGATGAGAGGAAGCTGGGGCAAAGGATGGTCTTGAAAGCCACAGCACTGAATGGTGAGAGCTACGCCCTTGAGAGAGAAAAGGCTGATTTGAATTCCAAAAACCTTCGTTGGGAAAATCAAAAGCTGAAGTCTGAAGGATGAAGGCATAAAGTTAATCCATATTTAATAGATTAGAAAGAGAATTTGTTTGTTTCTGTCCAAAAGGGGATAAGGCTTTGCCCAGCTGGTTATAGGAGAAAGACCAGAGGGGACTGGCATGAATTTAGAACTTGTAGGACCTTGAGAAGTCTGAAGCCCTGACCCACTGCTTAGGTCAAAACTCCAAAAGAAGGTTGGGCAATGGGAACCACTAGGTCACCATGGGACTGTGAAGCTGCCCTTGCGTTTCTCCAAGGACAGCCAGGTGTGGGTGCCTCCCCGGCCTCTCATCCTGAGGGCTTTGGAATTCCATGCACCCCACAGTGGGGCAGAAATGCACCTGAGATGTTCTCATTTCCCTCAAGATGGGAACAGAAGGGCTGAAAAGGAATGAGAGGGCCCAAAGTCTAAGGAAAAGAGAGAAGTCAGCCTTCAGGAGCCATAACTGATGGACACGCACAGCAGTTGGGTGGATGAGCTACATCCAGAGGAGGCCATCAATCAGGGGGGAAGCAGCCTGGCCCAGGCTGTGCCCCCAGGGCCAGGTGACACAGAGCCCCTCACCACCCCACCCACCCCAGCGTGGTGTCTGGACTGCAACCCAAAGAAGTGGGAGACAAAGAGGGAAGAGGACCCTGAGTTGCTTCAGCTTAAGCCTCGTTTTGACCGCATTTAAAGCAAGAAGCCACAAGGTCATTTTTACAGAGACTGACGTAAAATGGGAGCAGGTGATTTCTGTTTGAGAAAACACCTAAACTATGGACAGTGATGCAGAATTCTTTTCAAAGGATGTTCAGGGAAGATCCTGGTCTAGGCAGGTACAGTGAGGGTCACTCATGGGAGGTAATGTTTGGCCTGAGAGCTGCAGTCTTTTCTGTCATTTGGTAATCACCAGTTCTGTAAGGCCCCTTAATGCTTTTTGAAAGTGTCAGCCCAGCGTTTCGTGTGGGTGTAGGGGAGAGCGAGAATGAGGATGGCGAGCATTGATGGAGGAGCTGCCATGGGATCGTCACTCGGCCAACCACTTCACATGCGTCATCTCAGCGACTCGCCACCTCAGGCCTATGAAGTGGGTTCTGTCATTGAGTCTGCTTTACAGATGAGGAAGCTGAGGCTCAAAGGAGCTGTCACTGCCCCAGGTCACACAGTGAAGAATTCTCCATCTTACCAGTTTGTGTCTGGAGTTATTTTTTTTTAAAGGGTCTGTCTTCACACAGTCCTGAAGAGGGAAGCTGGCCTTGGGCATCTGAGGGGGAGGCCACAGGACGAGGGGAGACCCTGAGCCAGGGATTCAAGGTTAACCTTCCTGAGCCCTGGTAATATAGTGTCCAAGATATCTGAGCCTCAACAGTTTGCCATTCTGTTCCCCACTTCTGACATTACTGTGCCCGCTTTGGGGTAGGGGCAGCTCTTAAAGTTTCCAAAACACACACATTGTACATCTTCCCACGCACCAATTTTCTTTTTAAGATTTGGAAAAAAAACAACTAAGTATTTAATTAGAAAATGATTTCCATGTTTTCTTAAGAATGTAAACAAGTATACCCAAAGTGTTTTTGTGGTTATGAATGCATTTTATTTATTTATTTTTTAACTTTTATTTTAGGTTCAGGGGTACATGTGCAGACTTGTTAAATAGGTAAACTACACGGCATGTAAGTTTGGTGTACAGATTATTTTGTCACTCAGGTAATAAGCATAGAACCTGATAGATGTTTTTTTTCTGATCCTCTCCCTCTTCCTGACCTCCACCCTCAGGTAGGCCCAGGTGTCTGTTGTTCCCCTCTTTACATCTATGCTTTCTCCTTGTTTGTTTGTTTGTTTGTTTGGTTTTTGTGTGGGTTTTTTTGTTTGTTTGTTTATTTTTATTTTTTTGAGATGGAGTCTTGCTCTGCCCAGGCTGGAGTTCAGTGGAGTGATCTTGGCTCACTGTCACCTCACCTCCTGGATTCAAGCCATTCTCCTG
This sequence comes from Pan paniscus, assembly GCF_029289425.2. Classification (NCBI taxonomy): domain Eukaryota; kingdom Metazoa; phylum Chordata; class Mammalia; order Primates; family Hominidae; genus Pan; species Pan paniscus. Next base: position 139,400,554 of record NC_073257.2, on the reverse strand, counting down.
CCTCAGCCTCCCAAGTAGCTGGGACTAAAGGCACTTGCCACCACCCCCAGCTAATTTTTTTGTAGTTTTAATAGAGACGGGGTTTCACCATGTTGGCCAGGCTGGTCTTGAACTCCTGACCTCAAGTGATCCACCCGCCTCTACCTCCCAAAGTGCTGGGATTATAGGCGTGAGCCACTGCGCCTGAAGCATCCTCCTTGGTTAGCTCTCACTTATAAGTGAGAACATGCAGTATTTGGTTTTCTGTTCCAGAGTTACTTGCTAAGGATAATGGCCTCCAGCTCCATCCATGTTGCTGCAAAGAACTTGATCTTGCTTTTTATGGCTGCATAGTATTCCATGGTGTATATGCACCACATTTTCTTTATCCAGTCTACCACTGATGGGCATTTAGGTTGATTCCACATCTTTGCTATTGTGCATAGTGCTGCAAGGAACATACTCGTGTATGTGTCTTTATGGTAGAACGATTTATATTCCTTTGGGTATATACCCAATAATGGGATTGCTGCATGAAATAGTAGTTCCATTTTAAGTTATTTGAGGAATCACCACACTGCTTTCCATAATAGCTGAATTAATTTACATTCCCACCAGCAGCGTATAAGTGCTCCCTTTTCTCTGCAACCTAGCCAGCATCTCTTATTTTTGACTTTTTATTAGTAGCCATTTGACTGATGTGAGATGGTATCTCATTGTGGTTTTGATTTGCATTTCTCTAATAATCAGTGATGCTGGGTTTTTTTAATATGCTTGTTGGCATATTAAACTTTTCTTTTGAAAAGTGTTTGTTCATGTCTTTTGCCTACTTTTTAATGGGGTTATTTGTTTTTTGCTTGTAAATTTGTTTAAGTTCCATATAGATTCTGGATATTAGACCTTTTTCAGATGCATAGCTTGCAAATATTTTCTCCCATTCTGTAAGTTGTCTGTTTACTCTGTTGATAGTTTCTTTTGTTGTGCAGAAGCTCTTTAGTTTAATTAGGTCTCATTTGTCAATTTTTGTTTTTGTTGCAATTGCTTTAGGTGTTTTTGTTATGAAATCTTTTCCCGTCCCTATGTCCAGAATGGTATTTCCCAGGTTATCTTCCAGGGCTTTTATAGTTTTAGGTTTTACATTTAAGTCTTTAATCCACCTTGAGTTTATTTTCTTATATAGTGTAAGGAAGGGGTCCAGTTTCAATCTTCTGCATATGGCTAGCCAGTTATCCCATCTCCATTTATTGGATGGGGAGTCCTTTCCCCATTGCATGTTTTTGTCAGCTTTGTCGAAGATCAGATGTTTGTAGGTGTCTGGGTTTATATCTGGACTCTCTATTCTGTTCCATCGGTCTATATGTCTGTTTTGGTACCAGTATCATGCTGTTTTGGTTTCTGTAGCCTTGTAGTATAGTTTGAAGTCAGGTAATGTGATGCCTCCAGCTTTGTTCTTTTTGCTTAGGATTGCCTTGACTATTCGGGCTCTTTTTTGGTTCTATATGAATTTTAAAATAGTTTTTCTAATTCTGTGAAGAATGTCATTGGCAGTTTGTTAGAAATAGCACTGAATCTGTAAATTGTTTGGGGCAGTGTGGCCATTGTAATGATATTGACTCTTCTATCTATGAGCATGAAATATTTTTCCATTTGTTTGTGTCATCTCTGATTTCTTTGAGCAGTGTTTCATAATTCTCACTGAAGATATCTTTCACCTCCCAGGTTAGCTGTATTCCTAAGTATTTTATTATTTTTGTGGCAGTTCTGAATGGAGCTGCACACCTGATTTGGCTGTCAGCTTGGATGTTGTTGGTGTACAGGAATGCTACTGATTTTTGTACATTTTTGTACATTTTGTTTTATCAGATCAAGGAACTTTTGGCACAGACTATGGGGTTTTGTAGATATAGAATCATGTTGTCTGCAAACAGGGATAGTTTGACTTCCACTCTTTTTATTTGGATGCCTTTATTTATTTCTCTTGCCTGATTGCTCTGGCTAAGACTTCCAGTACTACGTTGAATAGGAATGGTGAGAGAAGGCATCCTTGTCTGGTTCTGGTTTTCAAGGGAAATGCTTCCAGCTTTTGGCCATTCAGTATGATGTTGGCTGTGGACCTGTCATACATGGCTCTTGTTATTTTGAAGTAACATACAAAGAGTTTAAGCATAATCAACATACAGAGACCTTGAAGGAAGAATGCCATGTCCAACTGAATACCTACCACCCAAATCAACCTACCAGCTCAGACAGATGTTGTTGTTGTTGTTGTTGTTGAACTATTGAAAAGTAAGTTGCACATATCCTGATGCCTTACTGTTAAATATTTCAACTGGATCTCTTGAAAATATGAACATTGGCTGGGCGTGGTGGCTCATGCCTTTAATCCCAGCACTTTGGGAGGCCAAGGCAAACAAATCATGAGGTCAGGAGATCGAGACCATCCTGGCTAACATGGTGAAACCCCGTCTCTACTAAAAATACAAAAAAATAGCCTGGTGTGGTGGTGGGCGCTTGTAGTCCCAGCTACTCAGGAGGCTGAGGCAGGAGAATGGCGTGAACCTGGGAGGCGGAGCTTGTAGCGAGCCAGGATCGTGCCAATGCCCTCCAGCCTGGACGACAGAGCGAGACTCCATCTCAAAAAAAAAAAAAGAAAGAAAGAAAGAAAGAAAAAAGAAAATATGAACATTGAAAGTATGGATCACTATCACAGCTAACAGTATGATGTAATTTCTTGTCTAATGTCCAGGTCATGTTCATATTTAATCTATGGCAAATGTCTTTTATAGCTCATTTGTTTTCTAACCAGGATCCCAACAAGTTTCACGGACTGCATTTCTTTGTTATATCTTTAAATTGAAATTGCCCCTTTACTTGGTTTTAATGACACTGACTCTTTGAAAAGATAATTCCAGTTGTCTTGAAAAATATTCCATGTTCTAGGTCTGATTATTTCTTTGAGGTTTTGCTTAATTTTTTCTTTATCCACGGACTACCAAGCTTTTATAAGTCATGTTTTCATATGTACATATTTTTATAATCTGTGTAATTTATTTATAATTATAATAAAAAGGATAAAAATTTACTCTGATCCAGGTAATTGTGCAAAGTGTGTTGCATGCATTACCTGATAGAATCTTCACAGAAACTTACAAGGAACACATCCTGACACTTTTAATATATCAATTTTGGAAATGAGGACACTAGTCTTTCAAGTGTTCAGTCATTTTCTTAAAGCCACAGGGTAAATGGTTGGACCAGGATTTTGACCTCTTTATGTCTCTCAAGCCCAAGCACACTGTAAGCCTCACACTTGTGTTGCTCTTAAAGTCATGTCTTAACCTTGCTAGCCTCCTAGCACAGGGCCCAGTGCCTCTGCCTCAGTACAGATTCAGAAACAGGACTGCTGAGTGAATATAGCCTTCTGCTAAATTCTATAAGGTTCTGGATTTCTTTTATTATTTCCTGTGATGTTGTCTATGTTCTGTCATCCACTAAATTTGCTGTAAACTGACAGTTAGGTCAAAGGGCTTCGTTAGATTCTGGTTAAACATTTTTGGCAAGAATGCTTCAAAGGCGATACCGTGTGGGTCACGTTGCATCACATCAAGAGATCTAGGATGTCAGCCTATGTCCCTGTTAGTGATGCTAAATCCGACCGCTGGTTAAAGGGTGGCCCTGGGATCTCCCCCTGTAAAGGCTGGATTCCCCACTGTGAGTAGTCAGCAATCCACATGGGATACTTTGGCACTATGCAAATATTCTGTTCCCCAACATTTCCGAATGGTTTTAGCATCGTTTAAGTCTCCTTGCTTATATCAGTCATTTCCTCGAGGACTGTAAAATGGTGATTTGCAACTTTCATCATAATTTCTACATTTATTAGCCAGCATTCTTCTGAAAGGAGAGCTTGCTAGCATAAACTGGAGATAAAGATCATTTCTCAAAAAATGCACAGTTCATGCTTTTTCCCCTTCAATTACCAATTTTCAGAGCAAAGAGTTAATGTAAAGCCACTAGAAAACTTATCCCCCTCCACCAGCCCCCCTCTCAGGGTGTACCACTTGGGGGACTCATATATTTTTACGTATCCTATGAATTAGTCTTTTTTTTTTGAAGTTCAGCTTGTCTCCCCCATCTCATTTAACCAGTAGAGCCCCAGTCATTTTAGTAAGACCCCTTTAGCCTTTGAGTATTTCCATGTTTTTTGGATCAAAATGATGTCCCAGGCTTACCATCCATCTTTCTTATCTGAAATCATTATTATCTGCCCCAAGAATCCTTATTTCCTTTTAGGGGAAAATGGTATTTAGAAACCAAGGTCTGGGTGTTAGATAGTTTTGTTGCTACTGAAGAGTCAGTCTCTAGGCTCTCTCAGAAGGCGAAGGTAGGATTTTATTTTTAAAAAGCCTGAGTTCATATTGCTATTCCAATTCAAATTAAACATTATAGGGTTTTGTTTTTAACCTTTTAGACTTTATAGTTGTACTTCTTTTCCCATATCATGAATATCTTAGTTTCTAATAACATTAATGTATTTACTATTTACTTTATCCCACAATATAGATTAAACTGTTTCAAAATTACAATACCAATATAATTTCTACTCATGAAATCACTAAGGAACATTCAAACTTTCTTTGCTGTTCTTTTTGTTGAGGTGATAACTCTCACCATGTGCTGGCCATCTGGAGAGAGTCACATCCAAATGTGACCAGTGATAGCTCACTTCTGCAGATTTTTTTTTAACCAACTTGAAGTCTAGTTAGTTTCGTTGATTCTATTTGAATTTTCTTTTTAGATTTTCTTTTTTTTTTTTGCCTTTTAGGATTAAATTTTACTTTTTGTATATATAAATCGTTTTCAGGATTCAAAGACTTGACTGTATAAAAGGTATTATTTGAGAATTCACGTTGCCTTTCTACCAGCCCCACCGTTAGTCCACTTTCCTGCCTCTGTGGGCAGCCACTTCCATTCATTTCTAGAAATTCTTGGGGGGTTTCTTTTAATTTTTCAAAAGTAGGCAAACACACGTATCATTTTTATTTCCTCTTACTTTTTATCCCCAAAGTAGTATTTTAGATATCCTGTTCTGTGCCTTACTTTTTTTCATGGAACGACATATGCTTGACATCATTTCAAATCAATCCAGAGAGGTCTTCCTACTACGTTTTTTCATGGCTGCAGGCTCTGTCGTCATTTATTCAGCTAATCTCTTGTTCGTGGCATTGGGATTGATTCTAATTACCTGCTATTGCAAAAGGCGGCACAATTAATAAGCTTGACCACATGTGCTTTTGTATTTGTGGAAGTTTATTTTCAAGGTAGCTTTTTAGAAAGGAGATAGTCTGGTCAAGGACAGATACAGTAGGTTTGCTGGCTAACGCCACATTCCGCTGCACAGCATTCATATAATTGTGTGTTCCTACTGGAAATATATAAAAGCTTATCTGTCCACAGACTTTCCAACAGACTGTGTTTTACAATGTCTGCATTTTTTAAATGATGGGTAAAAAGTGACATTTCAGGGTAGTTTTAGTTATCTTTTTTTTTTTTTTTTTTTTTTTTTGAGTTGGAATCTCGCTCTGTCGCCCAGGGTGGAGTGCAGTGGCGCAATCCTGGCTCACTGCAAGCTCCGCCTCCCAGGTTCACGCCATTCTCCTGCCTCAGCCTCCCGAGTAGCTGGGACTACAGGCGCCCGCCACCATGCCCAGCTAATTTTTTGTATCTTTAGTAGAGACAGGGTTTCACCATGTTAGCCAGGATGGTCTCGATCTCCTGACCTTGTGATCCACCCACCTCAGCCTCCCAAAGTGCTGGGATTACAGGCATGAGCCACCGCACCCAGCCAGTTATCTTTCTCTTATCAGGACTGAGGCAGAGCCTATTTTTATATATCAAGTGGCCATTTACCTTTCTTTTAATCTAAACTCTGTGTTTGGCATCTATTTTCAAAATCAGGTTTATGAATCTTTTATTCTTGTTATTTTAGATAACTTTTTATATGCTAAGATATTAACCATTTGCCTTGGGTTTAAGATGGAAATGCTTTCTCCCAGAAAAAACAGAAGTAGAATGTAAAAATCACATGAATTTTGAACATAAAATATGAAATGTAAAGAGCTTTCTTTCTTAGGATCCTTGGAGCCGTGGCTTTTGAGAGCATTGGAGAGGTAGGGCAGATTGTGCTTTCTAATTTGGACCTCGTTGTAATAAATGATAATAATAGCTACCATTTATTGAACACTTCTTATGAGCCTTGTGCTAAGCTAAGCACTTTATGTTAAATTCTCCCACCAACTCTATGAAGTAGGCAGTATGATTCCCTTTTTACCAGTGAGGGAACTGAGGCACACAGACAATTTAGGGCACATGTCCAAGGCCGCCCAGCTAGCAGAGGATGGCGATGGGATTTGAACCCCAGTTAATTTAACCCCTAACCTGAAGCCCTTAACCTCTGAGCTATTTGCCTCCTACTTCTAAAGGGAAGCCTTAGATCAGAATGACCATTTTCCAATAAAAGCACTTGCCAGAGTCCATCTGTGTTCACATAGCAGCAGCTTGCCCAAGCGTCATGGTGGAGAAGAGAAAAGGAACCACCCTTTGGGGAGCCAGAAACGTGGCCCTGGAGTTCAGAGGACAGCAAGCTGTCTTGAGAACTCAGACAAGGCCACGGTTCCCAGGTGATCTGGTGCTAAGGAGGATAAGGAGCTGTGGGGTCCGCAGGTCCAGCTGCGGCTGTGATTCCCTGAGCAAGGTCTTCCCCACAGAAGCATGTTCAGAGGTGGGGCACTGGAGGATCTGGAAGAGGATGAGATTTTGGGGGCTTTCCTTTTTCCTCTGTACATCCTTTATTGGGCCTCTTAGGGATGAAAAGCCAGGCCATGGGGCTAACCAGCCTGGTCTGAATCCTGCTTCCCCATTCTCTGTCTCTGGTCTTGTGCCTCTGACTTAATCCTGGGTATCTCAGTCTCCCCATTCATAACCGGTGGAAATAACACTGTCGCTTATGCTTCAATCGGTATAAATTATATCGATATAAATAGCCTCACACTGCTACCTGAATCATAGCAATTGGCCAATAAAGGCTTCTCATTATGTTTTTTTTAAATGTTGTTTTAATAAGTGAACTTTAAAATGTTGCATAGACTAGAGCAGCCACTGAAACACAGCTACCCTTCCCACCTGCCATTAGGCACAGTCCCCCTCCCCTGGAGGGTAAGAACGATGGCTCTTTCTCTTGACCACTGACGGGGTGTCCACACCTGTTCTTGCCCTCAGTTGTCACAGTCACCCAGGGCTGTGTGTGGGTATTGTTATTTTTATTCCTATTTTAAAAGTGATTTTCCCACATCACAAAGGGTATGACTGGCAGACCCAGTTCTCCTGTTTCCAAAGCAAAGCTGACTCTAGATAGTTAAGATCCATATTCATATCCCAAGATCATTTCCCAGGGTCTTATTTAGTGCTAGTCAGCGAGGCTCCGGGAAATGTACTTACGTTATCACATTTTATTCCATGTTGACAAAAATATGGAGGCAGGAAGCATTTTTGCCACTACACTGCAAGTTGGACTCCATTTTTATGAGAAAAACGAAGTCAGCAAAGCTGAGTGACTTGCCCAAGTGAAATAGCTAACAAGGGCAGGAGGTGGGATTTTAATCCTAGGTGGGCTAATCCCAAGTCTACTATTCGTTCTTCCTTTTTGCCATTTATTCATTTGTTGATTGAATAGTTTAGTGAATAATTTTAAGGCAAATAATGTTGCAGCCATCACTGCGATCATGAACTTGGCCAGTCACCCCCTTTCAACCCTAGACCCTTGCTTGCTCTAAAAGTCACCACTCTCTAATGTTTAAAGTAATCACATCCTTGGGAGCCCTTATGTTTTTGTCACCTGCATTATCTTCAGATATTACCGTTTAATCTTGCCCATATTTTGAAACTTGATTTTTTTTAAGTTTTGAGTAATCCATATTCTTTTTTCTTTCCCTACAATTTATATGGAGAAGAACCCAGGCTGTTTGACTTAGAGTTTCCCATAGATTGGGCTTTGCTGATTGCAAGATCCTGGTGTGGTTCATCATGTTCCTGGGCCTCTATATTTCCTGGAACTTGTCAGCTGGATCTCAAAGCTGGGTCAGACTCAGGTTGGAACATTTTGGCAAGTCTACAGGTTGTGTTCTTTTATCAGGAGAAGAGAGGCTCTGATTTATGGTCTTTTTAAATGTTAGCAGCCATGTTGCTTAATGCCTGTATCCATTAATTCCCTGGGCGTTACAGAACACTGATGTTCTCATTCCATCATTTCATTTCATTCTATCATTTCATTTCACTAGAATAATTTTATTTAGTTAGTTAGTTATATATATATATATTTTGAGATGGAGTCTCTCTCTCTCGCCCAGGCTGGAGTGCAGTGGCACATTCTCGGCTCACTGCAACCTCCGCCTCCCAGGTTCAAGCAATTCTCCTGCCTCAGCCTCCCTCATAGCTGGGATTACAGGGGCCACCGTGCCTGGCTAAATTTTTGTATTTTTAGTAGAGACGGAATTTCACTGTGTTGGCCAGGATGGTCTCGATCTACTGACCTCGTGATTCGCCTGCCTCAGCCTCCCAAAGTGCTGGAATTACAGGCATGAGCCACCACACCCAGCCTCACTGGAATAATTTTATAAGAAAATGCTTTCTTCTCCCACTGTTTGGTTATCAGTGGCATAGTTCTTAAAGAAAAGGCAAAATAAATGCTTGATTCTTTTCTCTATTTTTTCCCAGCTTCCAAGATAATGAATTGGTTCCTGTCATTTTCCAAAGGTGACAAGTTAATTGTTTAAAAAGTCATTGCAAATTCATAGATATAAACATATTTGTTGGAGTTCAATGCATTGCAATTCTCATTCATAACAAAGCCCTCTTTACTTGTTCCACGTTTGGCCAGAGGAATTAGTCTTACAAGCTTCCGTACTACATTACTCTGTTTTCACAGTGCTGATAAAGACATACCTGAGACTTGGCAATTTACAAAAGAAAGAGGTTTAATTGAACTTACAGTTCCATGTGGCTGGGGAAGCCTCACAATCATGGCCAAACGCAAAGAGAAGAAAGTCACGTCTTACATGAATAGCAGCAGGCAAAGAGAGAGAACTTGTGCAGGGGAATTCCTCTTTTTAAAACCATCAGATCTTGTGAGACTTATTCACTGTCATGAGAAGAGCACAGGAAAGACCTACCTCCATGATTCAATTACCTCCCAGTAGGTCCCTCCCACAACACATGGGAATTCAAGATGAGATTTGGGTGGGGACACAGCAAACCATATCCCTTACTATCTAGTATTATGTGATGTTCCAGATTCATCTTATACATCTCTTGCTCCAGACCTGGAATCAATTATTTCTCTAAGCTCTTGTTTCTTTTATTGGAAAGTGATATTTCAAGACCACAATCTGGGTTCTTACAATTTTCATTGCTACTGGATGTTCATAGTTACAATGGACAGAGTTGGGCCATATCAATAGATGATAGATAGACAGATAGATAGATAGATAGATTTCTCACTCCCCACTGCAAGTAAAAATAAAATAACTTGTAAGTTCATACTGATATTTTAAAATTACATTCAAAGTTACAGGGTTTTGAACTCTGTTACATTGAAATTCCCCCCGGCCTTTTTTTTACACTAAGAGTGTTGGTTCTAAAGGACAAAGGAGATGGTAAAATTAGAATACCTATAGTTACTCACTTGTTTCATCTTATTTACACATACTAGAGTCAGATGGTAATTATTCTGCAGTCAAATGATCTACCCCTCAGCTATACACCCTTGTTAGATGGTAAGTATTCTAATACTATCATCACCAGTCATCATCATTGAAAACATTTTAATTTTTTTATTTTGCTTATATTCTACCTATAGCCATTACACATTATGATATTTCCCTTTCAGCTTTTATTGAGTCTTCATTTACAAGGAAATATATATGTAACGCACACTGCCAGTCCTTAGGCTGAGACTCTCAGGTCATTTTGACTCTCCGAAGTATGTTCTTTACTAGTTCCTTAGGAAGATCTCACTTAAACAAGATTCCTTGAGTTTTTTACATTGGTAACCATTTACCTGTGCTCTTTGTACTTGAAGATAAACTTTGTCAGATGTAAAATCCTGACTTATATTTTCATTTCTTAAATATCTTAAATGTGCTACTTCATTTTCTTCTGGCACAAAATGTTCTGAAAAAAGAATCATCTGCTAATAATCTATGTTTATTTTCCTTTTAAATTGTATTTTCTTTTTTGGCTGTATATCCAGAGGATTTTTCCTTTTTTAAAAAAAATAAGTGTAGTGATTTCACTGGAATGTATCTTCTTATTGGTTGTTCTGTGTTGATATTCTCAGGCAAATAGTGTGCTGCTTTGGCAAGTGGTTTTATATATCTTTATTTCAAGAAACTTTCCTTGCATTAGAGTTTGTATTATTTATTCTATATCTTTCCTTCAGTTTTCTTCTTTAGGGACTACTCTTATCTGTTGGATCTTCTTTGTCTATCTTTAATCCTTTGTGCATTATCTTCAATTTAAAAAATATATATTTTTTATGCATTTCTTTTTTTTTAATTTTAAGACTGTATTTTTCACCTACTTTTTTTTTTTTTTTTTGAGATGGAATCTCGCTCTGTTGCCCAGGCTGGAGTGCAGTAGCACAATCCTGGCTCACTGCAACCTCTGCCTCCAGGGTTCAAGTGATTCTCCTGCCTCAGCCTCCTGAGTAGCTGGGACTACAGGCATGCACCACCACATCCAGCTAATTTTTTTTGTATTTTTAGTAGAGACGGGGTTTCACCATGTTGGTCAGGCTGGTCTCGAACTCCTGACCTCAAATCATCCACCCACCTTGGCCTCCCAAAGTGCTGGGATTACAGGCATGAGCCACTGTGCCTGGCCTTCACCTACTATTTTTAATAAGACATTATTTGTTTGGTTATTTACTCTTGCATTCCTTCTAGTTTAATGCTAATTTCTAATTACGTTTTAAAGTTTGTATTTCTAATTGTTTTTTGAGTTCTGTTACCTCATTCCGAGTTTTTCTAGTTCTGATTTATATTGTTCTTTTGTGCCATGTGTTGTTTTCTTAATGTCTTAGCACATTTTGAAATGGTTTTCTTTTTTCTTAGTATGGCTTTTTGGAGTGCTTTCATGGTGGGGAGGTTACTCTGCTCCGTAATATATTTTTCCTTACTGTACCTTGGCATGGGATTTGATCTTGATAGTAATCTGTTGTCATTCTTTACATGAAGTTAGTTTTTCTGAACTTCTAGAAGGTGGCTTGTTCCAATACAGCTTTTCTAACTTCTGCTGTTTTCATATGGTGTTCAAATACAACTGCTTACTTTTTGATATTTCCTGGCTCTGTGTCCTCCACGTCTACAATTTTATCTCACTTTCTATTTCTATTATCCCTGGCTCCCTTTCCTGCTCAATTTTGATTGCACTTCTAACAGCATATTCTCTATTTGAAGCTCTGTCCTAGAGGTTCCTAAGAGTCAGTTTCAAGATTCATCAGAGCTAGATAGCCTCAGATTCTTCTTAATCCCTGTCTCTTGCCATTGCTCATTATTGGAACAAGCCAAATCTCTCCACATTTCAACCACTGTTCTCAGATTTTCACACTGTGCTTACCCATGAATACCTGCTGACCATGTTGGGGTCCCCCTGTTCTCAAGTCTTCCTTCCACTTTCTCCCATACTGACTCCAAAAGTCTGGCAACCACTGGAGATTTTTCTCCATTCGCTTGCATTTTTGAAATTGCAGGAATACCTTGTTATCTAGTTTTCCTGTAAATTTTGTCCATGGGTTTTGATTTGCTATGTAGTTGCTCTATGTGTTTTTATGTGGAGATTCTGGAAAATTCAAAAGCTATGTCCCCGACAGCTTCTCTGAATTGCATTCTTTCTTTCGGAAAAAAAAAGAAATTATACATTACTTAAAATGCATAAAAATGTAGAGAATAAGATAAATATTGTACAATCACCATCCTGCTTAAGAAGTAAAGCATCACAAATATAGTAGAAACCTGCCGGGGATCCCTCTTCAATCACTTTCCATAGCTCACCATACCAATCCTCACCACTCCCCAGAGGCAGCCAGTCATTGATAAACAAGTCGTGGTATATTCACGGAATGGAATATACAGCTTTTTTTGAAAAGGAATTGCTTAAACCACAGGTATCCACCTAGATAGATTTCAAGAACTCCCGTGCTCTTTCCACAATCAAATGCACATTTCTATATATATAGATAGATAGATATACATTAAATATATATATATTATATGGGTATATATATATATATATTTTTTTTTTTTTTTGAGACGGAGTCTCGCCCTATCGCCCAGGCTGGAGTGCAGTGGCGCGATCTCGGCTCACCGCAAGCTCCGCCTCCCGGGTTCACGCCATTCTCCTGCCTCAGCCTCCCGAGTAGCCGGGACTACAGGCGCCCACCACCTCGCCCGGATAACTTTTTGTATTTTTAGTAGAGACGGGGTTTCACCGTGTTAGCCAGGATGTTCCCAATCTCCTGACCTCGTGATCCGCCCGCCTCGGCCTCCCAAAGTGCTGAGATTACAGGCGTGAGCCACCACACCTGGCCACACATTTCTATCTTAACTGGGCAGAATGTAGCTGCTTTTATATCTCATTCACTGAAAGTTCTGTCTGTCTGTGTGGGAAGCTGATGACCTTACCAGTGACCAGAAATTTCCACCAGGAAGTCCTTCCAGTGCCAGCTAATTCTTCTGTAGGCATTTTTCCCATTTGAAACACAGACTTCTCTTACACTTCATGGCTTGTAATTTTCACAGGTTAATATGCTTTGCACCAAGAAGAAACATAATTACTTTGCACTAAGCTGTAAGGAGCTGTACCAACTCAAGAACATAATTATTGCTGTGTTGTGAGCACAGTGGAGTTGATTCTTATTTGTAATCCTGAGTTATTATGCTGCAAGTCTGCAAAATTATTTAGACAGAAATAATTATACCCAATGTAGTCAGATTCAGAGAATCACAGATTGCAGTAAATTAGGAAGCCTGATCCTAAATATATATATTATGTTATCTTGTTTTCGCTCTCTCTTTCCCTGAGTCATTTATCCCTTTCCTTGCAAGTTTTTGATTCACTTAACTGCTTGTCTTTGAAGGTTTTTTTCTCTTTTCCTAGCATCTTTTAATAAGATGCAAATGATGAGCATCACAGGAAGCCAGTCCATCCTCGGCTGCCTGTCTTTTATGAGCGTATGTGATTGTGTAGTTCCTCACCCACACCCTGGACATCTACCCCCTACTCAGTCAAGCTTAGAGACTCACATAAAAAGCAATTATCAAACAACTTCTAACGTGGGCAAGCTCAACTCAGCAGTAAACCTTTAAGAGTTTGCAGGCCACGTGGTGCAATAGCAAGACCACTGGGCTTGGGCTGTTCCAAAAACCTGCATGTTTGTTCCATCACTTGCAGCCGGGCTAATTTGTGCAAATGCTTTTACTTTTCTGAACACCACTTTCTTTATCTGTAAAATGTAGTTGGCAAGATCAGCCCTACCTAATTCAGAGTGCACACTGTGTACTTTGTAAGGTATTGAATATGATTAAGGAAATCGACAAGCAAGACTTTTTTCTGGGATGACCTCAAAAGTCAGCAAAAGGCAACCAAATCGACATGCATTTGAACAGGGTTTTATTTAACTCAGTTTTTCTCAATGCTGGCTGTTCTAGAATCTTCTAAGAAAGCTCTAAATGATGAGGAATGCCTTGGCTTCACCACAGGGATTCTGACTTAAGTGGTTTGGAAAGAGGGCAAAGCGCTGTTTTTAAAAAGCTGCTGCAGGTGGTTGTAATGTGCACTCAAGACCGAGATGCTTTGACTGCTTGGCTCAGCTCTAAGGTGATCTAACTTTTACCTTGCCGTGATTTAATCCTCTTTAAAAGTATTGCTGACCCTGCTGCTGGTTTTGAATAATTATAAATTTGTGCTCCCCAAATACAGTTCTGCTAAGAATCATCCCAAAAGGTATTTAAAAGTGGAGATTTCTACACAAGCCTAGGTCTACTGAATCAGAATCTCTAGGAGCAAAGACCAGAAATCTGAGTCTTTTTAATAAGCACCACAGCTATAAATGATTATCTAAATGCCAGCAGGGCCTGTTTCGCTATTTGTGGAGGGATTGTTTATCAAGAAGAAAAATGAGCTCAGATCTAGGTTTCTCCTTTGAAAACCAAACAATGTAGATGAAATTGAGCGGGCTAACTGAGTCCATGCTAAGTCATTTTATATCTCATTTTCTTCCAAGAATCTTTCCTTATTTAATGTGGCTTTATTGAACACCTGAGTACCTACACTGTGCAGACACCTTGCAGGTCCTTGCCAGAAAACATCAGTAAATCAGGTATGACCTTTTCCTCATAGGAGCCTGATGGAGAATTAGTGATCAAAGAACATTGGAAATATTCTTACATTTTTTTTTCGTTTGGGGGATTTTCAGAATAAATAAACACATAAAACATTTTTAATTTCTTGAAAATGCATATTGTTTGATGCTTCCATATATCTCTAGTTCTGAGCAGTGTGGAGTCACTTTTCTAGCCATGATGAGCTTAAAGCATCCACCTCACTGAATCCCAAAGAACGCCGCTTCCTGTCATCTAATCTGCACATCCAAAGGCGGAAGTGCATGATTACTGTGTGGGCGCCGTCTACCTCTGCTCTCCTGAGAGTTATGGAGGAAATGCTCTCGTCAACACTCCTTTTGCAAATGCTCCAGCTGCACGAAGGGTTGACTTACGTCCATCCTTTCAAGTCATCTTCTAAAGAGCCAAGATCGCAAGGAAAAAGAGAAGGAAAATTTTACTTTACAGAAAATGTTTTAGTAAATGAGAATCTGTAACAACGTTTTAAATATCAAATCTGATCTTCCCTTGCAATATAACACTGGAAAAACTTGTGGTATTTGCAAAGGGGTTACAAGATTACAGCAAGGCCATCGCTGTCATTCATGAGATGCCCAAGTCCTTTTTAAGAACAAGCTTATGTGACCAGGTGTTAAAAGCAGTCCAGTTCACTGCTCTCTCCCAAATTTTGGATTTTAATGAATCTCAGCTATCTAAGACTGAGCTAATGGCCCAAAAGATAATCATTCATTCATTCATTCATTCAACAAATATGTGTCCTGTATGCCAGCCCTCATTACAGGGTATAGCAGAGGGTTGCCTTCACTCAGCATTCCTGCTTCTGAATGTGTACTGAGGCAGAAGCATTGGGCCCTGTGCTAGGAGTCTCCGTAAGTCAACCCTTGAGTTCACCCTCCAAGGGAGATACAGGTGTGAGGTTTATAGTGTGCTTGGGTATGGCAGACAGAAAAAGGTTAAAATCCTGGTCTAGCCATTTACTCTGTAGTCTTAAAAAAGTGACTGATCACTTTAAAGGTCAGTGCCCTCATTTGCAAAATGGATATAATAAAAGTGTCAGGATGTCTTCCTCATAAGGTGCTGTGAGGATTCCATAAGGCTGTGCATGTAATGTGTGTAGCACAGCATCAGGCTCAAGGTGAATGTTCCATAAATATAGCTTCGTCGTTCTGATCTTTTTACAGGAGCCTGAAAGCCACAGAGTCTCTGGAGAATGGTCAGTATCCCCAGGTGATCACAGTTCAGGTGACAAATAGGTTTCATCACTCCTGCCAACTCCAGCTGATTGACAGGACATTCCAGGAGAACTATTCAAAGAAGAAATAATTTTTGAATATTGTATTGAGGTTGACATTTGATGTCTCAGAAAAGGAATTGCTTAAAACCTGAGTCTAGTGGACCACAGAAGTTGTTTCCTGTGGTTTCTTCAGACTTTTTTATTTTCTGAGTAGATTTGGGACAGAAGTGTATGGCAAGCTCTAGAAACTTCAGCCATCTAGGAAAGCATCCTACCTCTTTTTCCTCCCAATTATCATTCTCCCTTTGTAGGTGCTTGATTTATTGGAGATAATGATAGGTGAATGAAATCAATTACAAGTTTTTCGTGTTGAGATTCCCGTGTGAACAATGAGTACGGGAACCACAAGGTAGCAACAGACCCTGTCCCCACTGCCATCTTCTCTGGGAGTGTTTCTTGGTACATCTGTCAGGCAGGTGATGGGAGCAGGTAGGGAGAGGAGATCAGCCTTCCAAGGTTTGCCCGTGGTTCTGTCTCTAAAGTTGCCGTTAACTGAAACCCATGAGGGAGGGCTCAGGGGATGTACCTCTGAGTATCAAGCAGCCCCTCCCAAGTATCCTCATATGCCATTAGTACTCAGTCCCCCTGCTCCCTCGACTTCCCCTTCCCATCCCTAAGCAATTGTTAATCTACTTTCTGTATTTCTAGATTTGCCTATCCTAAAAACTTTATATAAATGGAATCAGACAATATATGGCCTTTTGTGACTGGTTTCTTCCTCTTAGGATGTTTTTAAGGGTCATCCATGTTGTAGCATGTACCAGCACTTCATTCCTTTTTATGGTTGGTTAATAGTTTATTGTATGGATAACCCACATTTTGTCTATCCATTCATCAAATGAGAAACCTTTGGTCCAGCCAATTACTAGTCAAACAAAGCTGCAGGGAACATAGCAGTCTGTGCACATGTGCCATTTTATCTTAATAATAATATAGCATTGGAATGTCAAACTCAAAGGTTACATGCATTCTGACTTTTAATAATGTGGCCAGATTACCATCTACTACTTTCCAGAGGAACGTAATATCATGGCAATAATAGTGAGTAAACAGGCTGAACTGTGTCCCTCCAAATTCATTTGTTGAAGTCCTAACCCCCCGTAGCTCAGAATGGGACTGGATTTAGAGCCAATGTCTTTAAAGAGGTAATTAAAGTACAATGAGGTCATATGGACGGGCCCTAATCCAATATGGCGGATGCCTTTATAAGAAGAGGAGATTGAGAGGCAGACAACACAGACTGAGGTATGACTGTGTGAGGACATGGCAAGAAAGCAGCCATCTGTAAATCAAGGGAAGTGGCCTCAGAAGAAAACAAAGCTGCTAGCACCTTGAACTTGGACTTCCAGCCTCCAGAACTGCAAGAAAACAGATTTCTGCTGTTTAAGCTACTCGGTCTGTGGCACTATGTTATGGCAGCCCCAGCAAACTAATACAGAGGGCATCTTTATCATAACTTAACTGGATTGCTTCTTGTATTTTCCTCACTCGCCGGGTGCTAGCTTTTGGTTGTACAATGTAGAAAGATTTCCATGCTGTCTTAGTTTATTAAGAAGTATTTGTATTGTAAAAATTGGATATGAACCTTTTCGTGCATGTACTTTGCCATCCATGGAGAAGGTCATTTGATCATTCTTTGACTAATTAATATCTTGCATTATATGAGTGGATTTGCTATGTCATGTTATTCATAAATTCTTGGGGGAAAAACACACTTGATAGTAGTAGATTTCAGTTTTTGTAACAAGTTACTGGAATCTATTGCTAATATTTAATTTCAAATTACTGTATCAATATTTATAAGTGAAATTGCCCTAGTCTTCTGTCATATCTTTGATACGTCATGTTATCCATACATCCTTGGGAAAAACACATTTTATAGTAGTAGATTTCATTTGTGTAATAAGTTGCTGGAATCTGTTGCTAATATTTAATTTCGAATTACTGTATCAATATTTTTAAGTGAAATTGCCCTAGTCATCTGTATTGTTTTGTTTTGCTGTGTTTGACAAGTTTTGTTTTCCATGTTACTCTGGCTTTAATAAAGAAGTTTGATCATGTGTATTTTGAAGTTTTGACAAAATTTGCCTCTGAGACTTCCTGATAATTCTGTTTCTTTCCTGGAAATTTATCGACTTTGATGTTCTGTATCTTTGTTTTCTATTGCTGCTGTAACAAATTATCACAATTTCACAGCTTAAAACAGAGTCCATTCATGATCACACAGTTCTGTAGACCACATTTCAGGTAGACTCAACTGGGTCGTCTTCTTAGGGTTATGCCAAGCAGAAATCCAGGTGTCAGCCAGCTGGGCACTTACCTGAAGGCTCTGGGAAATAATCTACTTAAAACCTCACTCAAGTTGTTGGCAGAGCTCAGTCCCTTGTGGCTGTAGGACTGACAGCCCCATGTCCTTGCTGCCTGTCAGGGCTCTCTACTCTGTGCTCCTAGAGGCCACCTGCATCCCTTCTTGTGTGGCCCCTTCCATCTCCACACCCATAATGGTGCACTGAGTTCTTGCACTTCAAATCTTTCTGACTTTCTTCTACCACCAGCTGGAGAAGGCGCTCTGCTTTTAAGGGTTAATGTGATTAGATGACCCAAAAGCTCTGTATTTTAAGGTCAACTGTGTCATGCAAGAGGACATCATGATGGGAATAATATTTCATCATATTTACAAATATTTACATCATATTTACAAATATTTAATCATAATTTAAGATCAACTGTGCCATACAAGAGAGCATCATGATGGGAATAATATTTCATATTTACAAATATTTACATCATATTTACAAATATTTACATCATATTTACAAATTCCAGGGATTAGAGTGGAGTATCTTTGGTAGGGGTGGGGGAGTGTTTTAGATATGCGACCACAGTCTTCTAGGGCTAATGTTGGTAATTTTATGCTTTCCAATTGGAAATCCATTCCATCCAGGTATTTAAGATTTATGCATAGTGTTGATGAAGTGTACTTCCATAACAATTATTTTTATCACATTGCATTTGCTTTTAATTTTTCACTCCCATTTCTGATTTTTTATATTTAAGCTTTGTCCTTTTTTCTTAACTATGCTAGCTGGGGTTTCTCTCCCCCGCTGCAAAGAATCATCTCTTAAAGTTAATTGATTAGTTTTCGCCGGGTGCAGTGGCTCACACCTGTAACCCCAGCAGTTTGGGAGGCTGAGGCGGGCAGATCACGAGGTCAGTAGATCGAGACCATCCTGGCCAACATGGTGAAACCCCGTCTCTACTAAAAATACAAAAATTAGCTGGACGTGGTGGCGCCTGCCTGTAATCCCAGCTACTTGGGAGGCTGAGGCCAGAGAATAGCTTGAACCAGGGAGGCCGAGCTTGCAGTGAGCCGAGATCACACCACCACACTCCAGCCTGGCAACAGAGCGAGACTCCATCTCAAAAAAAAAAAAAAAAAAAAGTTAATTGATTAGTTTTCTGATTCTATATTTCCAATACATTCATTCTTCCTTTTGAGTTTTTATAGCTCAGTTATGTGTGCCTGTTTCCATGTGACCACACTGTCTTTTATTTTTTTGCTATCACAGAGAAGTGCCTGTTTACTAGTATGTGCTGTTTCAGGGCATAACTCTTTCATTTGTGTATTTTGGTCCTACATTTGATTTTTATCAATTTGATAAATTTGGTCCTACATCTGATTTTTATCAAATGTTCTTTTTATCCTTTTGTTTTGCAGTTTTACTTCTGAGACCCATACAGATTCCTTTTTGGTGCTTCTCATCTTTGAATGAGTGTTTTCAAGCCAGGCATTTGCCCAGCTACAGCACAGAGGTTGTGCCAGGAGAGTGAGTTTGGATGGGGACTGAAGAATATCGATTGTCCTATTGCTGGGCAATCTGCCCTAGAGAGCCATCTCTGCTTTGAGCAAGCAGGGGGCTTGCCTGGCTCACAGAGGAGCCCAGTATGTAAAGGCCCTCCTGGCACAAACTTAATGTTTCTATCGTTTCGACTGCCTGAGATCAAGAGTTGCAGACCTGATCATCACCAACTGTCTTTCTTCTACTCTGACACTCATACAAGAAGCACCTTGCAAAGACACTGTGTCTGCTTGGGTCCTCATTCAGCACTGCATCAACTGACACTCTGCAGTGTCACCACATGATCAAGGATGTTCCACCAGAACCCATCACTCCAAGCAAGGTATTTCTGGCTTGGTCACTTGATATCACAGAGCTCAGCTTACTGCTTAATATCTGCAGAGTCCACGCCCTTTCTTGGCCTCTACACTGCATTCTCCTGCTGCTGAATTCGGGAGCACACAGGTGTGTATCCCCCCACAAGCAATGTTTGCATCCTGGCAAAGGGAAAGGTCTCTCTCTGGAAAGCTATTCATTTTACAATAAACCAAGACAACATGTCCCAAAATGTTGTTTTGAAGCCCAGAATTAACAGGTGAAGCTCTAAGTGCAGACACATAAAGTGGCACCTGGATGTTCGCCAATGTTTGCCATTGATGAGAAATTGAGTAGAAGAATTAGCATTTTATGTTCTTCCTGAGTTGCTACCTCTTTTACTTTCTGTGAGCCAGGAAAATTGGGCCATACCATCTAATAAAAATTCTGCCATCTGCATGTCTGCCCATGCAGTTTCTTTGAAACAGGAGAGCCCTGATAGGAAAGCTCAGCTGTGATGAGAATATGTCTGATTTCAATCTCCCCAATGTTAATTGGGGAACTTTCCTGACACAGAGCATAATGAAGGTGGAAATGACGAATATGGTAAATGATTACATGTCAGAGGCATTTTCAGGAATGCTTAATGTCTAGATTTGTTTCCAACTAATGACCAAGATGGTATTAGGAAATTAACGAGAGCTAGACACTGGGGTCAGGCTACTCACTGTGATGAAGTTGATGTACTGTGGAAATCACAAAATAGCTATTGGCAAGAATTTAAAAGTGTAACTCCAGTAGGCAGGAAGGATGCAGGCGGAGCACACGTAAGTCAGGGAGTTCAGATTCTGTGAGCCCCTTTCACAGACAGAAATAGAACAAACAGAGAAGCAGTGGCTTCTCCAGGAGGCCGTGATCTGTTTACCCAAATAGCAAAATGAACGCTGTCATATGAAAATTTTTTTTTTTTTTTTTTTTTTTTGAGACGGAGTCTCGCTGTCGCCCAGGCTGGAGTGCAGTGGCGCGATCTCGGCTCACTGCAGGCTCCACCCCCTGGGGTTCATGCCATTCTCTTGCCTCAGCCTGCGGAGTAGCTGGGACTACAGGCGCCCGCCACCCCGCCTGGCTAATTTTTTGTATTTTTAGTAGAGACAGGGTTTCACCGTGTTAGCCAGGATGGTCTCGATCTCCTGACCTCGTGATCCATCCGCCTCGGCCTCCCAAAGTGCTGGGATTACAGGCGTGAGCCACCGCGCCCGGCCTGTCATATGAAAATTAAGGGCTGGTTATGGAAAAGATTGTCCAAGAAATCAAATAAATTGGAGCAATAAAAAATGGCCATCTTCACTGTGAAATAGTATTGGGTTTCTGAAGTCAGAGGAAAATCACTTCCATTTTGGAGTGTGATGGAGATAGATTGGACCACTGATTCTGCTCCTTCGCCGTCTGTGATGGGATTCTATGCCTCTCCACCCCTGCCAGGTTACTCTGCAGCCCCTACCCTGCCAGCAGACTCTTCTTCTCCAGTTAGGTTGGCCTTGGCCATGTGACTTGCCTTGCTCAATGGAATGTTAGTGAATCGGACCTGAGCGGATGCCTTACCAGCACAGTACACTTGGATCGGCCCCTTGTATTCTTGACTCTTGCTATGAGAAAGCTATGCCCCAGGTAGCAGGAGTCAAAGAAGCAACATGTGAAGAGGACAGGTGCCAAACCCTCAGCCTGGAGCCACAGTGCTGATCTGCCACTGACAGAGCTGCCCACCCAACCCTCAGATCAAACCAAACTAAATAAACTAAATAAAACTCAAGTCTCTGACACCAAGTCTAAGGTGCTTTGCCTTTTTCAATGGTTTCATTTTCATAAAAATTCAAAATCCCAATTTTACAAAAATTTAGGAATCATGAGTTCTATCTGTATTCTCAGCACTTTTTAAAAATTTTAGATTCAGGGGCTACATGCGCTGGTGTGTTACCTGGATGTATTTCATAACGGTGAGGTTCGGGCTTCTAGTGTACTTGCCACACGAAGGGTGAATATTGTACTCAACAGGTAATTTTCCTAACCCGCAGGACCCGCCCATCCTCCGGCCTTTTGGAGTCCCAAGTGTCACTTTTTAAAATTGAGATAAAATACATATAACTTAAAATTTACCATCTTAATCCTTTTTAAATGTCCGGTTCAGCGGCATTGAGTACATTTACATTGTGGCGAAGCCGTCACCACCGTCCACCCAGAACTCTTTGATCCTGCCAAACGAAAACTCCGTACCCGTTTAGCAACAAGTCCCCTCTCTTCACCTCCCCCAGCCCCTGCTGACCACCATTCTATTTTCTATGTCTGTGAATTTGACTATGCTAGGTTCCTCTTAGAAGTGGAATAATACACTATCTGTTTTTGTGACCATTTTATTTCACTTAGCATAATGTCCTTAAAGTTCATCCGTGGTGCAGCATGTGTCAGAAATACTTTTTTAAAGGCTTCCTAGTATTCTCCTGCATGAATATTCCATGTTGTGCTTATCCATTCCCTCGTTGATGGACACCTGGGTGACTTCCACCTTTTGGCTGTTGGTTGCCTTTCAGCTACTATGAATCATGCTGCTATGAACACGAATGTACAGATACCTGTTCGAGTCCCTGTTTAATTCTTTTGGGAATATACCCGAATGAAATTGTTGGATCATATAATAATTCTATTTTTAATTTTTTCAGGAACATCCATAATGTTTTGCATATTTCAAGGTTTTTTTTTTTTTTAAACTCTTCACTTCTGGAGGAAAAAACACTCATACAGAACACAGGCCTGGCCCTGCATATTTTTAAATAAGGAAACTCAGTCTTTAGAGAGGATGGGAATGCACACAAGCTTACACAGCAAAGATCTATGTTATGGTAGATAGCTTTGTTTATTCCAGTTTTGCTAGAAAGCTTTCAAAATTCAGCTCAGAAGACGCTCTCTCTGAGAAGCCTCTCTTCATGCTCCAAAAAGGAACGGCCTGCCTTGGGCCCGTGGCCCCATCGACGCTGTGCACTCGTCTATTTTGTTCAGAAGTCTGTCTCCCCTCCTAATTGAAAGCCCTTGGGAGGCATAATCCCTCAGTGCTTAATTGACATTTATGGGAGAACCCATGCAACGTGTCTCCTCTGAATCGCTGCGCCCCCTCAGCCCTCAGTCTATTAGTATTTGGACACATTCCAGCACATCCTGGAGCAGCCCTCTGCAGCCACCCCGAGCTGGTTTTCCAGACCTCCCCGAAGCGCAGGACATGGTTGGTCACTCCCTCCGTGGAAGCCTCCGCTAGCTCTTGTCCTACATCTCTGTCATTGTTTCTCAGGGTGGGCCACCGTCCCCTTCACCAGGGCCTTCAAGATTTTGTGTTCCTAGCCATCAAGTTTTCCTGCAAGCCTGCAGCCATTGAAGAAATCATGTCCCCGCCCCACGATTTCCACCATGAATCCCTCTGCTCCTGCTCTGTCTACCTATCCTGTCCCTCCCTGGCTCTGAGCTCCACGGCCACTTTTTCCAGTGGCCTAACAGCAGCTCCCACTTAGCGAGCCCACCCACGCTTTACCCTCTCTTGCCTGTGTCCTCACCCCACCACCCATCCTGAGCTGCTTAGCTTTGATAATGGCCTTGCTGTCTTCCTCGTCACACCCAGAGGTCACTGACAGTGCTCTTTATAATATCTAACAGTTTGCTAGAAATGTCAGCCTGTCCCTCGGGAGCTCTCCAGGCTGCCTGTTTCTTCCTGTGGATGCTGCCACCACCTTTGTGTAGGCCTTTGCCATCCATCTCACCACCTCCCATGTATCCTGCACATGATTACCCAATGCAGATGACGCCAACCCTGCCCAAACACCCCCAGTGGCTTTTTACTCTTACACGGGGCAGGCAGACACCTGCGCAGCCCAGAGCCTGGCTCCATGACTCTTTGCCTTGTCAACCTTAGCGAGGCAACAGAAGGAATATGAAGAACATGAACCCACATTTCAGCCTTCACTGGGTCGCTGGGGAGAGCATGTCCACACATCCAATCACTTCCTCATCTTTACAATGTGGCAACTGTTTCTGGTTTTTAAAAAGAGATCTCAGAATGTCTCCATCTCTGTCCAGACTTCTGTCCTCATTCCTTCACCTGCAAAGTCCTTCACCTCCCAAATCTTTCAGACAGCCCAAATCTTTCTGACAAGTTTTGGCACAAAATTTCACCCCAGGCATGATGAGATGGCGAAGCCCTTGCCCTCTGTGTTCTTTTCATCGCTGCAGATGTTTCCACTTGTATTCTTGCACTTGGGATGCAAACAGCAGCCAGGTCAGGGGTCTTCATTGTGGGCGCCTGTGCCCTTGACTGCTGCACCAGCTGCCAAATGTCATGCAGCGGCTGCTCCAGCCCCACAGGGTATGAGAGCAGGATCCTAGGAAGAGGCGGCTGCCTGAGGGCCATGTGCGTTCGCGAGCAGACAGATGGTCTCCGCCTCTGGAAACCTTCACAATATGCTCAGGCTCAGCAAGCATGGAGAGGTGAAGTCCTGGGCTTGGGCGGAATGGGGGTCTACCTGGGCCCAGCTGCATGGGGTGCTACTAGCCAGGGCCCGCGGGAGATGCAAGGAGTGCTTGTTAAGCAGTTGTGATTACCGCAGTCCACACGGGGAAACTGAGTGGCCCGCTGGACCTCGCCAATCTGTGGCTGTTGCTGGGGTCTGGAGGCTAACAAGCCTCTTCAATCAGACAAGATTAATTTTTGAGAGGCAAAGGCCACTAGGGAGGAAAAAGGGACTGTGAATCTCAAAAGAGCTGATTTCTCATGGAGCGCAAATCCTAACAAGTGCTGGGACCACTGCCAGGGTCTCAGATCTCGGTTCAGGACTCTCAGGCCCAGAGCCAGAGGCAGGGTGGATTTAAACTCTGACAGTTGAGGATTGTCTGGCTAAGAGGGGAACCACATCTGGGTCCTGGCCTGAATGTGCACTTCAAGTATAAATGCAGGCCCAGCCACTTACTTCCCAGCATCATGAAAAAACAATTAAACCCCCTCTGCAGGAAAGTGCAGGCGAGGGTACCACGGTCAGCATGGGAGCTGAACTAATGTCCTTGAATCTAGGCGGGCTTCAAGCATGGCCAGTGACGGTGCATACAGAATCAGCTATTTTGATTCTTCAGAAGAGATACTGATAGACAGCTCCTTGTGGCAGGTTCCTGCACAGGAAATGAGCCCTGGGGATACAACCAGGGACATGAGAATGGAGAAAGTGCCGGATCATTACATAAAACAGATGTTACTTATCCATGGAGGAGCCGAACTGATGCTTTGCCAGGGCCACTGATGGAAAGACTGGCAAGGTGCAAAATATGAATCAAATTCCATCCAATAGGCTGTAGGATGCGCTGTCTAGAGCATCTAGAGCAAGTCAGTCTCCCACCCAAGACTGACAGGGAGCATGGAAGTGCGGGTGGAGGGCAAAAGTAATCAAGGCAGTGCCAGAGAAGGAAAGCCAGGCTGCGAGGACTTTGGGAGCAGTATAGCCTTGCACGATATGCAAGAGCCAGGAGAGGGACTGGGACTAAAGCACAGACATAAGGCTCTCCCAGGAACAAAGATCCTGAGACGGACGATCGTTAGGAGACTAAGACAAAACAAATATGCATGCTTGCCACAGGGCTCCAACAAAGGGAAGCCCACACAGGGCATTTTTAGGGCAGTGATATGATCCTGTGTTGATACTGTAATCATGCATATGTGACATTATGCATTTGTCAAAACCTATAGAACTAGAAGACACAAGGAATAACCCTGATGTAAACCAACACCTTCAGTTAATAATCAGATAGCAACGCCAGCTCATCAGCTGTAACAAATGCACCAGACCAATGCAAGAGGTGAATACCAGAGGAAACTAGGGAGTGGGAATGCAGGAACTCTGTTCTTTCTGCTCAACTTTTCTCTAAATTGAGAGCTGCTCTAAGAAAAAAAGTCTGTTAATTTTTTTAAAGGCAGCCATATGGGAATGAAGAGGACTCAACTGAGAGCCTGCATCAAGCTCTTAATCCTGACAAGGCCATGTGAAATATAAGTGACACTGTCCTTATTTAGCGACCCCTGAATCACCACATAGCTCATGGTATGGCTTATTTTGCTCTAATCTTATAGTAAAACAATTCCATATTTGAATAAATGTACTTAATTTGGTTTTATCTTTTCCAGATTCCAGAACACTTGCATCAAGATTTGGCATTTATATTTGTTTCCCTGCTTGATGAAGGACTTCATTTACTTAATGTTTTCATCTTGTTGTTGGACACATAATACACAAACAGGAGGAGATTTTGCAAAATAATGCCATCATTTTTCATCTGCCAGAAGAGTATAGAACTTGTCCCCAAACTCAGATGGAATTTCTCCTGCCAAATAGCTTGTTAAAACTATACCTTATCATTGAACTTTTCATTTGGAATCATAAGCCAGACTAAATAGAAATTTAGCAAAATTTCTAAAACTTTCACAATGTCAATTCTGTATTCAACTCACAAATGCACGCACAAAAGACCTAGCACAACCCTAAATTGCAGAAAACAATTAAACAAACATCCTTCTATGACACTGACAATGTTCTTCTAGTGTGTATCTCACAGTGGTTTTATTTCTGCTAAAGTACGGTTATGTTTAAATTCCCAGTTTTATTTTTCTGCTCCTGAACTTAGATTATGCCGAGCAATTTGCCCCTCTCATTCCCTTCTGATCTATTGGGGTTTGCAGTGCCTGTGAGACCACTCTATAGCAGAGGGAGCATCATAGAAGTTTGACAATAAGATCCCCCTCATATCTCAAAGCTGGTGAAGAGATGAAACCCTTCAGTGAGATGCTAAAAATGAGTCTGCAGCTGCCTGGGCTCCCTGGGTAGCCTTACTGAAGCAATCCCACTCAACCGTGACATCTGAACACCGACGTGCCTTTGCACAGGGTCTTTCATCTAATGAACAAAGCTACAGCAAGAGCCTGTCTGCACCCACTTGCCAACTATCAATGGATGGCATTAGTGGTCACACTGTCTTTGAGACCTCCATTGGGCTGCTCCCTGGCTGGATAAACTCATGCTCAAGTTTGGGGGAGGCTATAATAGTTTTAACTTCATTATGTCTGATAAGCACCAAGCCAATCAGAATGTAAACAAATGCTGAGACTATGAATGAGAAGGTGCTGTGGTCTAAATATTTGTGCCCCATTTCCCCCCAAATTCCTATGTTGAAATCCTACCCCTCATTGTGATGGTATTACGAGCTAGGACCTTTGGGAGGTAATCAGGTCATGAGGGTAGAGACCCCATGAATCGGATTAGTGCCCTTATAAAAGAGATCTTTGAGAGCACTTGCCCCTCTTTCAGCCACAAGAGGATACAATGAGAATAAGTCAGTCTGCAACCCGCAAGAGTACCTCAGCAGAATGCAACCATGCTGGCATCCTGACCTTGGACTTTCAGCCTCCAGAACTATGAGAAGTCAATACCTATTGTTTATAAGCCACCCAGCCTATGGTATTTTAATACAGCAGCAGATGAAGACAGAGGGAGGTATGGTCATGCAAATAATAATAAAGATGATCTTTTTAATTGAAAAAGGATGACAAGAGAGTATGTTTATATGTGTATATGTGCATGTGTGCACAGCCTTTGTATATGTGGATGTGTACATGTGGCCTTAGGAACAGTCTTTAGAACCCAACCTGTCAGGAAGGATACAGGTGTCTGTGTCTATGAATTCACTTCTGTTGATGTCTTAGGCAATTTTCTGTTGCTTATAACAGAATACCTGAACCTGGGTAATTTATAAAGAAAAGGAATTTATTTCTTACAGTTATGGAGGCTAAGAAGTCCAAGGTCAAGGGGCCACATCTGGTGAGGGCCTTCGTGTTGGCGAGGACTCTCTGCAGAGCCCGAGGTGGCACAGGGCATCCCATGGTGAAGGGGTTCATCGTGCTAGCTCAGGTCTCCCTCACTCTCTTATAAAGCCAGCAGTCCCACTCCCGTGATAACTCATTCATTCATTAATCCATTAGTGGATTCATCCATTCATGAGGACAGAGCCCCCATGACCCAATCACCTCTCAAAGGCCCTGCCACTCAATATTGCCACATTGGGGATTAAGTTTCAGCATGAGTTTTGGAGGGGGCAGATATTCAAACCATAGCAGTCAGCTTTGGGAACTGCAAGGATTTGGATTCAAATATGGGAGAATCAGGAGACCCTCCTGAGAGGCTCTTTGGGAATAGAGGGTGTTGGAAATAGGGGCAAAGCAAAGTGAAACACCAAGAAGAAACATCTGTGCAGTGAATGCTTGGTGCAGGCACAGCAGGGACATGGGCTCGGAGCTGCCCTCTGACGGCCAGGGTGAGTGTGGCCTTGAGCCCCACACAAGAGGGCAGAGCTGAGGGAGCTTTATTCAGTTAACAACTAACAACTAGTCCTTAAAAAGTACTTAGCAAGTGCTGGGCTCCAGCATCCTGGGAGGGTTTTTCGTGTAGTCTGTATAAGGGAGGAACGGTGATTGTCATTCCACTTTAAACATTGGACAATGGAGGCACAAAGAGAGTAAGTAACTTGCTCAAACTGTACAGTGGGTAAACACAGGAGCTGCCATCGCAACCCAGGCTGTCTGGCCCGAGTCTTCATTCTCAGTTATCACACTGTGAATCCAGCCACTTGTCAAGAGTGAGTGCAATGTAGTTCTTACCATATCTATTGTGCTAATTTTATTATTTTGTTTTAGCAATTATAAAAATAGTTATGAGAAGTGGTAGGAAGAAGAATGCTTACTCTCCTCCCCACCCCCCCGCCAAAAAAAAATGTCCGTGTGCTAATCCCTGGAGCCTATGGTATATTAGGTTATAAGCAAGGGGAACTAAGGTTGCTGATGGAATTACAGTTGCTAATCAGCTGAATTTAAGATAGAGAAATTATCCTGATTATTTGTGTAGACCCAATGTAATCACAAGGGTCCTTAAATGTGGAAGAGGGAGGCTGGAGAGGAGATCAGAGATATTCTTTATGCAAACTTGACCTGCTGTTGCTGGCTTTGAAGGTGGAGGAAGGGGCCATACACAAAGAAATGTGAGAAGCCTGGAGAAGTCGAGAAAGCGAGGAAACGAATTCTCCTCTACAGCCTCCAGAAGGGAAGGCAGCCCTGCCAATGCCCTGATTTTAACCCGGTAAGACCTGTATCAGGCTTCTAACCTACACAAGTATGAGATAACTTTGCATTGTTTCAAGCCACTGTGTTTGTGACAATTTGTTATAGCAGCAATAAAAAACTAATATATAAGGAATATATATTAGTTGAGACAGTGAGTACTCAACAAATACTTTTGAATACTCACTGTCTATCAGGCATTCATGTGTCTCCTCATTCTATCCTTACGACAATCCTAGAAGAGCACCATTATTCACCCCATTTTAGAGGTGAAGAAACTGAGTTATAGAGAGGTTATTGCTGACTGTGGGTTTGTGGAGCACACCTGCTTCCAATGAGGGTTTGCAGTTAGAGAGAGGGGAGGAGAAGGGGGGCTTACAGACCATCTCAGAGGCTCTGACTCTTCTAGGCTGAGTTAGGAGACTCATGAAAGAGAAGAAGCTGGGCCATGCAGAGCATGGCTGGGTGCCTCGAGCCGTCCTGGCTCCTGGTCCCAAGGGATCTCTCCTGGACCGTTTCTTCCTTTGCCTGATTCTCTCACAGGCCCATGAGCTCACAGCTGATCCTCCTCCAAAGCAATGCTGACTCTCTACTGCCTGGCTCAGCAGCTGTTCTCTGCATTGAATCCAGCAGTGTGAAAATGTAAAATCAGGATGCTGGGGTTCCAGTCCCCACTCTGCCACTCGAGCGCAATCTGCATGCATTTTCCTGGGCCTCCATCGTTACTCCTGGTCGAGGGCGTGTCTGTGCAGGCAGCTGAAGTGCACGAAGCCCGATGCCTGCAAACCTCCAGACAGCTTTGCTTTGGCCCTTGCAGTGACTCACGGTAATTAAATCGTATTCTTTTCTCCTAATGACGGTACAACAGTGATTAAACTGCTAAAAAATTATTTTTTTAAAAAAAGAGAGTTGGAAATTGCCTTACTTTGCCCCCATTTTTTTTCCAGTGAAATTTTGAAAACAGTAAAATCATAAGAGAAAAATAAAAACTTTGGAACCAAAATTCCCATTAAAATCTCCCAGAGGCTACTTCTTTGTGAATTTCAGACTACTCCGGAGAATTATTTATTCCCCAAAACCAGTTTTTTTAAAAAGGCAAATTCATCTTCAGGTGAGAAAGAGGGGCCATTATAAATACAAATAATGCACTTTGCCCTTAGCTTTTTTTAATAGACACCTCTCATTGTTGAATAATGAAGAAGAGAAGACATAGCTGTGTTTGCAGAACAGGAAGGTACTCGGTAGAGAAAGGGGACTGGGGAGGGAGAGGGAAGAAGGAAAAACTTGTGGCTGCACAGGTGGGCTGCTCAAGGGATGTCTAGGAATAAGCTGTGCTGAAAACTAGAAAAAAAAGTCACCTCCAGTGGTCCATCTGATTTAAGTTGAAGAAGATGGCCTTGAATTTAAATGATAATTGATATAATGCATTTCAGCAGACATTAATTGTGAGTCTGCTTGTGCCAGCCCCTGCACCAGGCACGGAGGATACAGGGACGGCTACACCCTCAATGAACTCACCTAAGGGGAGAGAAGATAAACTGTACTACGGGCAGAATCAGAACATCAGGGAAGCCATCGCTGCAATTCATTATGTTAAGAGGTTAAATGAGAAAACCATATGGTCATCTATATGGGTGCCAAAAAAACATTTAGTATGGTCACAATCCACTTCTGATACGAATTCTAAGTATTCCAAGAGTAGAATTAAATTTTCTAAAATTGAGTATCTATTAGAAACATCCCACAAGCATCATACTTAATAACAGATCATTAGACTGTTCTATGCCACTATGTTTTAGGGTGATTTGTTAAATGTACTAGTCTGCTAGGGCTGCAGTATTAAAGTACCAGAAACTGGTGGCTTAAACAACAGGTATTATGGGGAGCCACAGTTCTGGATGCCAGAGTCTGAGATCAAGGTGTTGGCAGGACTGGTTTCTCCTGAGGGCTAGAAGAGATCCTTCTAGGGCTCCCTCCCCAGCTCGTGGGTGGCCGTCTTCAGGCTCACACGGCGTTCTCCCTGCGTGTGTGTCTATGTCTCCTTTTCAGAGCTACTAGTCATATTGGATTACAGCCTACCTTAATGACCTCGTCTTAATTTGCTTATCTTTTTGAAGACCTTATTTCCAAATTAGATCACATTCTGAGTTGTTGGGGTTGGGATGTCAACATATGAATTTTAAGAGACACAATTCAACCATAACATCACACAACAATAGATGACTCATACAGTTGGGAACAAGAATAATTGCTACTCTTCAACTTTGCTCTGAAGGCTGTAACTAATATAATAAGGCAAAAACATGAAGCAAAATGTTTATTGCAAAGGAAAAGACAAGATGATCATCATTAGAAGATTACCTCAATGTCTACCCAGAAAAATCTAAGAGCATTTCTAAGAAACATGATTAAAACTCCTTAACAAGAGCATTTCTTAAAATTCCCACATATAACGTTAAAATCATTTTCAAAGCAACTTTCCTTTATATCAGTAACAACCAATTTGAATATATAATCTTTAAAACTGTATTCACAAAAAGACTTGTATATAAATGTTCCTATCAGCTTTATTAACAATATAACAAAACATTATTTCTAATCCAAAACAGAAGCAACTCAATTATGCTTCAATAGTTGAATGTCTAAATAGTGGTATACAGTGATGTTTACATTTGACAGTGTGTACATGCATGGTATATAGATTTTAATATATTAAGTGGAAATATAAAACACATCAAATCTACACTTAGTATGGGTGCATTCATTTTAGCGTATGCTGATTAACTTCAAAAAATAACTTTTTAAAATTCCAATTGTGTTAAAGGGATAAATCTAAAAAAAAGAAGACATTAAAATTCCAAAGAAAATTTAGAAGAACATTTTTATAACCTTATGGTAAAAAAATAATTTAGTCAACATGAAAGAGCAAAGCAAAAGCTATAAATTAAATGATTACTATGCAAAATAATTAACTGGGCATGTTGGTGGGAGGCTGAGGCAGGACAATCACTTGAACCCAGGAGACAGAGGTTGCATCAGTGAGCTAATATTGCACCACTGCACTCCAGCCTGGGTGACAAAGTGAGACTCCGTCTCCAAAAAAAAAATAAAATTTACATTATATAAAACATCGACATGATTTGTATGTCAAAAGACACCAGCAAAAAAGTTTAAAAACAAACAACAAACTTGGAAAAACTGCAACATATTTGGAAAACAATGGGACTCCATGAAAAACAGTAGTCTAGGGTATGAAGTGAGAAGAGAAAAAAACTACTGGGACTCCTGGGACCTCGGAGATCCAAGAACGGGAACGACAAGGATGCCGGACCCATGTGATGTCGAAGCTGCCAGGAAGAGAGGCAAGAGGACAGGCAGGCAGCCAGCACCAGGCGCTCGTGCCCCATCCACACTGGGTAGGAAGCAGTGGGGGCATCCTGTGCTTCTGTGTTTAGTGCAATGCACGCTGATCCCCAGGCTTAGTGGCAGGTGCGATGCAGTCACTGTCCTATCAGCCTACTGTCTTCTCCTCCCTAGGTGAGAGCGGGATTAGGACAAGGATTAACTGGGCCAGTAATTCTTAAACCTTTGGGTCTCAGAAGCACTTTACCCTCTCAAAAATGTTTGAAGACCCCCAAATAACTTTTGTTAATGTGGGTTATATCTATTAATGTTATCATATTAGAAAATAAAACTAAAAATGCTTCTAAATTCTTGATAGAGTTTAAAATAATACTAATAAAGCCATGATGTATTAACATACGCTATTTTATTTTAAAAAATAGCTATTTTTCCCAAAACAAAATATAATGCAAAGAGTGGCGTTGCCACATATCTCTTTAATGTCTGGCTTAGTAGAAGATGGCTGGATCTTCAGAATTAACCTGTTGTGATCTGTGGTTTTGGTTGAAGTATAATAAGAAATTCAGGCCTCATTCAGATATGCTGTTGGAAAAGGAAGTATTTTAATAGCCTTTTCCAATCATTGTGGATATTCCTCTTACAGACTACATAAAAACTCAGCAAGTTATAGGTTCTTAAAGTATATTGCAATGTAGAATCAGAAACCCCACCAGGGAACATTTTTTACTCTGCTACATTAAACTCTTGGTCCATCTTGTGCTTTGAAAGGATCATTTCTCCACATAACACCAGGCATTGGTCATTGGAAAATGGCAGGTCACTGTTATGCAGATCTTCCAAATGTTGGCACGTTTCATTGTACAGGATTAAAAAATCATCTTTGTTAAAATCACCTCCTGTGTCATCAGTAAAGTGTTTAAGTCAAGGGAGACTGTCAAGCTTATGGTGGCTGAAGGAATGTTCCAAAATTCCAATTTTCACTTGAAAGCTTGAATTTTATCACGGGCAAAAAATAATGTCAGTTGCTTTCCTTGAAGTGACAGGCTCGCTTTGTTCATTTTAAAGAAAATGTCTAGCAAATACCCAAGTCTGAATAGCCGTGGTATGTCTGTCAGTCTTTCTTTGAAGCGAAAATGACGGTCCAAGGAAGACGCAGTTCATTCAGCTCAGAACAGAAACAATCGCACAGGTGCCTTTCCTTGAGATAACGTTCACACCGGGTATGCACACTTCGCATTTTAACACGGAGAATATAAAGGACATGTACACAAGGGCCAAGGTTTAATAAAATTAATAGTTCATGCTGCTTCATCAAAAACATTCTTAAGTGAAACTGGTGCTTTTTTTATTTCTTTTGAGATAGATTCTCACTCTGTCACCCAGGCTAAAGTGGAGTGGCACGATCTTGGCTCGCTGCATCCTCTGCCTTCTGGGTTCAAGTAATTCTCAGGCTTCAGCCTCCTGAGTAGCTGGGACTACTGGTGTGTGCCACCATGCCTAGCTAATTTTTTGCATTTTTAGTAGAGATGGGGTTTCACTATGTTGGCCAGCCTGGTCTCGATCTCCTGGCCTCAAGTGATCTGCCCGCTTCGGCCTCCCAAAGTGCTGGGATTACAGGCATGAATCACTGTGTATGGCTGGTGCTTTAAAAAAAATTGTGAGTACACAAAATGACCTGGAGTGTAGTTGGCTACCACTGCTTTGATTCCTGCTAAAGATCACTGTTTTACTCACCACTGCTTTTGTACCATAAGTACAAATGTCTGCACAGTGAAAGAGAAAAGGCATCTTATATTATTGTGGAAAGAATCTTGACCTCACAGACCTCCTGAAAGGGTCTTAGGGACTTTCAGAGTCCACACTTTCAGACGCACCTTGTTATGCTATTCCGAGGAAGTCATCAGAAGTTTGTTCAAAGATGTGTGGTCAAGATGTTACTTTCAACAACGTTTAAAATAGTCAAAGGCTGAAAATAAGCTGAATGCGCCTAAGGAGGGCACCGTTTAATGACATGTGGTGCAGCCATGCGGTGAAATATTACACAGCAGTTCAGGCCTCAGGGGAATCGGATGAGAGACTGAGATTTGCTCGGGAGGTTTACTGGGGAGAACACTCAGGACCAACACCTGGAAGGATGTGGAAGAAGGAGAATTGAGTAGCTGCGGTTGCAAAAGAGGCCTCAGCTCATCATACTGAGAGCTGGCGGGCCTTTCAGAGGTACCTGCAGGGCAAGGAGACAAGACCTTTTTACCCCTGCGTCGGCCAGCCACTGGAGCATGTGTGCCTGGGCCGGGGCTCAGGTGTGAGCTGTCCCAGCAGCAGCTCGGGGAATGAGTGCCTCATTGCTGAAGAGGGTAGTAGAGGTCTGGAGGCAACAAAACAGAGAGAAGTTTCTGGAAAGAAGCAGCTGTGCAGAGGAGGAAGGAACAGTGTGAGAAGGGCTAGAGAGGCAGCCTGGGAGAAACTGAGGTGCCTCAAAGACCTGCCCCAGAGTTTGTGACAAGCATCTAGGCAGTGGGGCTTTAGAAGTTTTTGAGTGAGCGATTTGATAATTCTGGGATGGAAGTTGCACTCCTGAAAAATTAATCTGGCAGCTCAATTGTTCAAGGAGACACCAGAGAAGCAGAAATATCAGTAGAAAAAATAAATGGGAAATATAGTGAATGGATTTCAAGGAAAAAAATGGAGCCCTTAGAAAGAATGTGGAAATTGTTGAAACGACGCTGACGCGCTGCGCTTAGAGCTGCTCAACTCTGTGTCCGGTTATGACTATCGAAGGAAAGGTCACCAGGAGAAAGTATTCATTCGATCATCGACTAATTTACTCACTCACTCAGCCTGCCTCTATTGAGCCCTCCCACATGCCAAGCAGGTGTTTGATTGTGTACAAGTTTGTCAAAGCTTCACATTCCAGGCATAGCTAACCTGCCCATGGAGGCGATTTGGGAAAATTCAAGCCACATGCTGAGAGACTGAAAAGCAGGGAGAACCTTGAGAAGCTTCCGTGATTGTGTTATTTAATGCTGGGAACACAGAGCAGTCACCTCTGCAAAATTATTTTGCTAAGAGCTTCATGCCAGGAGGTTTAAGACCTATGTCTTATGACTCAGCGTGAGCAAGAGCAGCAGGGATGACGAGGTCCTGCAGAGGCCACTACTCAGTGACGTGCACGGGAGACTCAGCACCAAGGTCAGCAGCGCAGCTCCAGAGGGGAGGCTGAGCCAGGCTGGGGCCCAGGGGCAGAGGCAGGAGGGCTGGGACAGCAGGTGTGCTGAGCTGCTCCCAGGGAAGCAGAGCACAGAGGGGGCAGGCTGCTGCCGCTGGTCCCAACCACAAGCTCTCTACCTGTGGCAGCGTCCCATCACTCACCGGAGCCCACGCAAGTCCACAACCATGTGCAAGGCTGCGACCCTGGGCTGGGACAAGTCCCATTCTTGAAGAACTCAGAGTGACCCACAGGTCCAAAAGCCACACATCTAATAAGCTCTAGCCCAAATCAGGTGCTGGCGGGTGTGTGACAGGAGGCTGAAAAGGTATTAGGGGAGACAGGGAATGACAATGGAGTCTCGTGGTGACGGAGGCTTCATGGAAGCTTTGGCATTTTGGCAGAGCCCTTGACTGATGAGGGTGATTTTAAATGGAGCCCCTCTCACGTTGCAATAAGAATTTCTGAAATATGAGATGGTTTTCCATATTTTCAAGCATGAAATCATCTCAACACCACTCTGTAAGAAAGTGTGATCTTGCATTTAGATCTCCCCTCTGCCTCCGTTTCTCCCCTAAACAATCCATCCTGGAATCCAGGGCTGAATGAATTTTCCTAACAGTGTTTTCATCACATTGCCCCAAGAGGAAAATCCTGCCATGATTCTGCATGTAGAATTTTAAAAAAAAATCAATGGAACTAAGAAACATCTCAGAAAAATGGGGTGGTGGGGAAAGCCCTGCTTTCAAAGCAGCAGCTCTGCTAAGAAAGGCCTGGGAATTGCCAAGACACTGCTCCTGGTAGAGCCCACAAGTGACCCCATTAGAGCCCAGGCAGTGACTTCTTAGAGCCTTGGAGTGCCTGGACTGCATAGAAGGTTGGACAGAGTTTAGACCATGGCATCCCAGGAGTCTGGAGAGCTCTGTTGCCCTCTGGGAGAGTGTCCTTTAAAGGGGAAATTGCCAGTAGGGAGCCTGCAGAGGAGGGAGAGAGGATGAGGACAGTCTGGACACCGTGGGGATGGGGACTGATGGGAGAGGCTTAATCTGAGAAGGGCCTGCAGGAGCCAGAACCCCAAAGAAGGAATCCCTGCAGGAGATGAATCATACCTTCTGTCTGCAGCTCCCAAAAGCAGAGGAAGGACCAGGGCTAAGAGCCACATGGAGCAAACTTGGGCTCAGCAAAAGGGAGACTTTCTTAGGGACATGATGGCATATTGAGCAGAGAAGTCAACTTGCTCAGCAATTGCCAACACCTAGATTCTTCCTCATATTCATCCCACCCCAAATCCGTCCTTGGAGGCAGTGGGAGGAGAAATGGTATTGAAGCACCATGGTGTGCCGGTCCCCATACTGGAGACGTAGCGTCCCTAACTTCATGAGTCTTGTAGTCTAGTCTAGAGCAGGGCTCAGCGACAGCCCCCAGCTCAAATTGGGCCTGCCACCTCGTTGAGTAATAACTTTCTTGGCACACAGCCAGGCTCATTTATTTACATATGGTCCCGGGCAGCCTCCAGGCTGCACTGGCAGAGTTGAATCATTGCAAGAGAAACCCTGAGACCCAAAAAGCTGAAAATACATTCAGGAAAAGTTTGCCAATCCATGCTCTAGATGAGAAAATGGGCTGCATCTAGTGTACAGCTGCCACACCAGCTCTTAGAGATGTTGTGATGATTAAAGGGTAATTCATGCCGAGTACTTAGTGCAACTCTTGCCACATAGTGTCTGGGAAGTCACAGCTGTTAATGATGAGGACGGGGAGGGTGTGTGGAACGCCATAGGAGCATGAGAATAGCAGCTATGGGGGCAGGAGGGAAGGCGTCCTGGAAGAAGTGATGTCTGCGATGACTATCTGAAGGATCAGTGTTAGCCAGGTGGATTACAGTTCCACACAATTACAATTACATGGAAATAGCTCATGTAGGAGTCAGAGTGAGGAGGCATGGTGCGTTGGAGGCCATTTCAGCATGGCTGGAGTGAGCACAGGGGAGACAGTGCTGGCAGGGATGTCAGGGCTGTAGAAGGCCCATGAGGGGTTTCTCCAGTGGGAATTCAACACAGGTTTACTGGGCACTGACACAATCAGGCTTGAATTCTAGAAAGACTTGTCCTGACTGCAGTGTGGCGAGTCATTGAAGGGCACAGAGGCAGGGGAGGGAGGGAGACCAGGTGATGTCCTGCTGGAAGATAACAGTGGTCTAGACAAGGATTGTGGCCATGAGGATGGAGAGCCCAAGAACAGAGGTTGGAAGCTTGAATGGGGTGAATCCTGGTGGTGAGGGAGAGAGAAACGTCAAGGAAGGGTCACAGTGCCCTGGCTGGGGCAACTGGGTGGTGAGGGGCCAGTCACTAAACTC
The DNA here is from genome assembly GCF_029289425.2 of Pan paniscus. Taxonomy (NCBI): domain Eukaryota; kingdom Metazoa; phylum Chordata; class Mammalia; order Primates; family Hominidae; genus Pan; species Pan paniscus. The sequence continues at coordinate 139,362,563 of NC_073257.2, read as the reverse complement.
AGAAACAGGGATGAACAGGGAGTGGACAAGGGGGAAGGTGGGCAAGAGCAGGCAGAGAGACAGGGGGATCATCACACTGGCCACAGAAGCAGAGGGCACACCTGTCAGGGAACCCAGGGAAGGGTAGCGAAGGCACCAATGGCACTGTCCTGGGCAGGGATGAAGGGGCAACCAGGGACAATGAAGCTGCTGGAAAATGGGGGCAGGAGGCCAGCACATCCTCCAGGCCTGAAGGTGAAGGGAGCATCCGTTACTGAGTCAGAGGGAGCAGCTGTGCAGAAGGGGACACAAAGTCAATCCCCAGCCCCACAGGGAGGGAGAGACCCCAACTCTGCCTGGGCTCTCCAAGTCTCCTGTGGAAGCCCGAGGGTGAGGGGCCTGTGGTGCAGTCCACAAGCGTCACCGCCCGGGCACGGAGCAGGGTGGAGATGGGGGAGAGCCAGGCAGAGAGCAGCCAGCACAGACACGGGGACACTGAGGGCCCAGGGGACATCCTCGTGTCACCTTACCTGGGTGGTTGAATATACGCGCCTGAAACTCAGGAGAAATGTCTGGGTCAGACACGGAGTAAGAGGAGCCATCAGCCGAGATGTGGGACAAGCACAGGCAAATTCCGCGAAGGTACTAGGAGAAGCCATCGGTGAGGTGCAAGGGAAATCAGGAGAGTGTGGCTTCCCGGAGGCAGGGAAGATGAGGTCCCTCAAAGGGAAGGTGAACCGCATGGAGTGCTGGGCAGAGGTGAAACCAAGGACCAAATATTGCCCATGGATATAATTAAAGATGTGTCGTCAGTGAGCTCAGCATAGGGATCCTACTGGATGAGGGAGGGAAAAGCCCATCTGCACTCAGCTGAAACGAAGGCATCAGGTGTGGTTGGTTGTGAAGGGGCAGATGTGGCAGAACTGAGGGACAATGGCGGTTCTCCCTGCGTGCTGGAGGGTGTGGCCCCAGTGGTGAATACAGAGTCAAGAACAAGGCTCCTGCCTCCCTGGAGGGCTGAGCAGAGCAGAGACGTAGCCCCGTAGAAGTTCTTGCTTCCCTGGTCTAATGAGCTCCACACTCTATGGGTTTAGATCTGGATAAACCACCAAAACCTTCAGTAAAGGAGAGTGGAACGTCTCATCTGTCCAATCCCTTGTTTCCATGCTGTGGGTACTGGGGGTAACAAGCAAGGTCCCTTCATGGGGTACAGAGAGTGGAAGGGAAGGAGGATGTAGTGGGCACAGCTTTGCAGAAAATGGGAGAACACTGACTATGTAAACACGCAAGATTTTCCAGGCTACATAGAAAACCCAGAGATGCCTTCCACTTATAGGTGTTATGACCTTGAGAAAATTCCTCAGCCCCTTCAGGTCTTGCTCTAACTCTGTTCATTAACTGAAGGTCGTACCTCCAGCTCCAAGTGTGAGGGTGACAATCAGGTGGGGTGATGATTATCAAGTGCCGGGAAGGAACTGATGTCTAGTAGTGGCACAATACATGTTCATTGCTTCTCCAAACTCCATGTGTGTTTCTGAAAATACTTGTCTTGCCTCTTCCATCAACAAAGAAGCCTTAAAAGCTGTAAACCCAAAAGAAATAACTTGGTCACCAAGATAGAGAAAGAGGTTGAGAATAGTTCACCCTTCTTCTAAGACAATACATAACCAAATGTCTCTTTTGGAGAGACAGTTTAATCTATAATCACACAGCCTTTCAGCTGGCATTTAAAATACAAATGGAATACATCTTTTTGTCAGGCTATTCAATCCTTGTTTCCATGTTTGTTTTAATTAGTTCAAGCTCAAGCTACCTAAATTATCAGAAGAAAGAATTAAAACAAACTTGCTAAAAAAAAAAATACTTAGCTACCAGGAAACAGTTGAAGAGGGCATACTATTTTTTCATTATCTCTTAACTGTTCTGGTCTGACAAGAATTATTTTATTGTCAACAGATTTGTTACAAATTTATGAACCATTTTAACCTCTTTCTGTTGCACTGGGAACATTTTCTGGTGAAGGAGTTTGAAGAAATTGTTCAAAGCAGCCTCTTATGGGGAAGTTCCTCCATTTTCCCTGGAGAGCTTCTGGGAGAATGATGCACTCCACCGAACTTATCAAGAACAGCCGCTCATGTCTGTGGATGGGAGCATAATATTTAGGACATTTAGAAGTCATCTTCGTAATATAATAAATAGGACAGAGCACTGTGAGATTGTTCGTGCCTATTGACCTATGAAAGTGAAAGAAATGATAAAACCACATTTAAAAAAGATAGGAAATAAAGTTCCTTTTAGGGAAACATTTTTAAAACACTTAACTTTCCATCATTGATCAAAACACTCCAAAATTATTGTTAGTTGATCTACTTTTCTTAATCAAAACTCACCTCTGACATTCTGTAGAGGGCATAGCTGCGTCCATTATAAACTGCTAGAAGAAAAAATACGAGTGTCCAGCCAGTTGATTACATTGTATTCTTTGGACAGTAATCTTTGTCAGAGAGACAGGATTATATGTCTCAACATCACTTTAATTGCACAAGGAAGTAAACTGAAACATTCTCTTTCACCTATAAATGTCATTATCTCACACGTGAGCCTGGGATAGGAACGTGAGAATATGATCATTCCGCCAAAGTGTTAGCCACTTCTCTTTTGCAGAAAGAAAGCTCTCAGGTCAGGGTTCAAGCAATAATTAGACACTTTCTGTGTGCATTACCTCCAATTGTGCCTTTCCGTCCATGACAGAGATGACCCAATGAGCATTCAGGGAAGTGGCAGGATGACAACAGCCTTGCTTTGATCCATGGACCATTTGTAAATTAAAACAAACGAAAAGAAACTGCATGTTAAAAGTCCTTGAAAATGCCTGAGTAGCGTCAAGAAGAAAATGTTACAACCTAAGCCCCTGAATATAAATGTATAAAAAGAATTGTCCTCTTACAACATTGAAGAAAATGGTAAATATTCTTTCTTAGAAAATATCTTGCCTATGGGAACTGGGGGTATGTGGAAACCCTCTGTACCTTTTGCCCAATTTTTCTGTGAATCTAAAATTGCTTTAAAAATAAAAGCTATTTTAAAAAATGAAAATAACTTGCATATACCATATGGAACAGCATTAATGCCACTAGGCAAGCATTGGGTAAATAGTTCTGAACATTCTGAGGACTTTAAAGTCACTGTCCACAGGACCTTCAAAGTCAGCAGCAATTCGCCTGGTCTGCTACCTGATAACCAGGTAATTAGGGACAGGCAGGGGATGTCTTTCTAATCTCCAAATATCAGACTGGATTGTCAGACTGGAATAATGAAGCTTGCCGAGACTAAAGTTGAAAAAGGGTTGATAACAATGAATCTGCTACAAGCTCTGAATTTTAACACAAGGGTAATATTATGCTTTAAATGAAAAGTTAGCTAATCTGCATGTTTTTAATATAATATAACATTTCACAAAGAAAATGTGTGCCCAACGGACACTAGAGTCATTGACCTTGGAAATATATTACTCAACAAACATTTACCAAGTTCCTACTTGATGCCCAGTGCAGTGCTAATCCCTGAAAATGCAGAACGGAGGGAGACATAGCCTGCCCTCGAGGAGAAAGACGGACACTGACTAGCATAGGATGGGATCACTCCAATCACAGCAAAATAACTAAGTATTCTGACGACCCAGAGATGATTTGAGAAAATGGTCTCCTGTGGCTCAGAGTCAGAAAAAGCTTTGCAGAAGAGATGATGTTTGATTGTGTTTCTGAAGGAAAACTAGAAGTATGCCAAGTAGAGAGGGGATGTTTGGGGCAGAAGGGACAGGGTGACTATATATATAATATCTATAGCTTTATATATTTATATTTATTCACATGCTTATGTATATCTAAACACATACAAATATATATAAATATATAAAACTTTGCACTCTAGATAATACATATTATCTTGAAATATCCCTGGGCCATGTACAAAAATTTAAAATATTTTTAAAAGTTAAGAGTGTTTAGATCACTTTCTCAGACCACATGAAAATGGATGATGAAAATTCAACCATTGAGAAGTAAAACATTTCAATCTTATAGCTAACACTTGACACAAGAAAAAATCAAAATTGCAGTTACAAAAACACACAGTGGGGAAATGACAGTCTTTTCAAGGAATGCTGTTGGGGCAACTGGATAGCCACATGCAGAAAAATGAAATTGGATCCTTATCTCACACCGTATACAAAAATCAACTGAAAATGGATTAAAGAATTAAACATAAGACCTGAAACTGCAAAACAACTAGAAAACATAACGGGGAAGCTCCATGATGTTAATCTGTGCAGTGACTTTTTTGGATATGACCCCAAAAGCACAGGCAACAAAAGTGAAAATGCAGTCGTCCTCCCTCATCCATGGTTTTGCGTTCTGCAGTTTTAGTTACAGCTTCAGTGCAGTGCAATAAGATATTTTGAGTGAGACATATAGAGAGGGAGAGAGAGAGCGACTACATTCACATAACTTTTATTATAACATATTGTTATGATTGTTCTATTTTATTAGTTACTGTTGTTAAGCTCTTACTGTGCACAATGCATAAATTAAACTTCACCATAGGAATGTATGTGTAGGAAAAAATGTAGTATTTATAGGGTTTGGTATTCTCTGAGATTTCAGGCATCCACCTGGGGTCTTAAAACGTATCCTCATCAATAAGCACGGACTATTGTAGACGAGTGGGATTACATCAAACTAGAAAGTTTCTACACAGGCAAGGAAACAATCAACAGAGTGAAGAGACAACCTATGGAATGGAAGATAATATTTGCAAATCCTATGTCTAATGGGGGGCTAATATCCAAAATACATAAGGAACTCAAACAACTCAATAGCAAGAAAACACACAACTTGATTTCAAAAAAAGGCAGAGGGCCAGGTAGACATTTCTCCAAAGAAGACATACAAATGGCCAGCCAGTATATGAAAACATGCCCAGTATCACTCATCATTACAGAAATGCAAATGAAAAGCACAATCAGATAGCATCTCACATCTGTTTGAATGGCTAATATCAAACAGATGCAAGATAACAGGTGCTAGTGAGGATGTGGAGGAAAGAGAACTCATACACTGTACGTGGGAAAGTAAATTAGTACAGTCATGCAGAAATCAGTGTGCAGATTCCTCAAAAATTAAAAATAGGACACTATATGGTCCATCAATCCTACTACTGGTTATATATCTAAAGAGAATTAAATCAGTATGTCAAAGAGATATCTGCACTCCCATGTGAATTCCAGCATGATTCACAATAGCCAAGAAATGGAATTAAACTAAGTGCCCATCAACAAATGAATATATTGTGTGGCGATTCCTCAAGGATCTAGAACCAGAAATACCATTTGACCCAGCAATCCCCTACTGGGTATATACCCAAAGGATTATAAATCATTCTACTATAAAGACACATGCACATGTATGTTTATTGTAGCACTATTTACAATAGCAAAGACTTGGAACCAACCCAAATGCCCATCAATAATAGGCTGGATAAAGAAAATACGGCACATGTACACCATGGAATACTATGCAACCATAAAAAAGAATGAGTTAATGTCCTTCACAGGGACATGGATGAAGCTGGAAAACATCATCCTTAGCAAACTAACACAAGAACAGAAAACCAAGCACCACACATTCTCACTCATAAGTGGGAGTTAAACAATGAGAACACATGGACACAGGGAGGGAAACCACACAATGGGGCCTGTTGAGGGGTGGGGCGCGATGGGAGGGAGAGCATTACGACAAATACCTAATGCATTTGGGGCTAAAACCTAGATGAAGGGTTGATAGGTGCAGCAAACCACCATGGCACATGTATACCTATGTAACAAACCTGCACATTCAGCACTTGTATCCCAGAACTTAAAGTAAAATTTTTTAAAAAGATGGTAAATTTCATGTTATATGTATTTTAATGCAATAAAAAATGTTGGAAGGAAAAAAAAACCAAAGGAATATATAAAGGAAATGGAGTATATGTACACAATGGAATACTATTCAGCCTCAAAAAGAAGGAAATCCTGTCATTTGTGACAACCTGGATGAACCAGGAGGACATTTTGTTAGATGAAATAGCCAAGCACAGAAAGGCAAATACCACATGATCTCACTTAAAAGTGGAATCTAAAAAAGTGAAGTCATGAGAGTGGCGGGCAGAATGGTGATCAGTAGGGGCTGGAGGTGGGGGCATTGGGAGGTGTTGGTCAAAGGGTACAAAATTTCAGTGAGGGGAAATAAGTTCCACAGATCTATTGTAGAGAATGGTGACTATGCTTAATAATATATTCTTGACAATTGCTAAAAGAGTAGATTTTGTGTTCTCACCCCCAAGAAACAGTATGTGAGGTAATGCATATGTTAATTAGCTCAATTTAGCCATTCCACAATGTATACATATTTCAAAACATCACATTGTACATGATAAATGGATATAGCTTTTATCAATTTAAAAAATAATAAATTGCCATTGCAGAGTATTTATACAATAATGATACTGGAAACTTCAAATGTAAAAACCTTATTTAGATGAGGTCACACTCTTATTTGCTTTTTAATTATTAAATCAAAAAAATTAAAAATAGGCTTATCTTTCAACCAAAGACTTAAGAAAGAGAGAGAGAAACCTGAGGAAGCTGTGATAACACAATTAATCAAAATAAAAGAGAAAATAATGGAACTGGAATATACAAAGAAGATGCAAACATTGATGAGTCCAACCAATATTTCTATTAAAAAGAGAATAAAAAGATAATCTCTGGAAAATCTAATCAAGAACAATTATTTCCAACAAAAGCACATCATTATGAATGACAAAAGGATATAGACACAAATATAATAATTTTAAAGGTAGGGTATAAACAACTCTCTGAAAAGACATTTTAAAGTTTGAATGAAATGCATGCTTTTCCCAGGAAAGCATAAATAAACCAAGATCAATTTAAAATGAGGTTGAAAGTCAAATAAGCCAAAGTCATTTTAAATATATCAAGGAGCTCTTACAGTGAAAACTCAAACCAGCCAAAGAGAAAATTTTATGTCTATCAAGGATCTACTTTCAAAATAAAATTTAAAAAACTTCCTGTTCCAAATGGATTTGTGAGTGAGTCCTATCAAACTCCCAAGAAATTGAGCATTTCTATGTGATTTTAGCCATTCCATGTCATAAAAAATATGGAAACTGTCCCAATTTATTTTTCTGATATAACAGAGCTACATTAGTTATCCATTGCTTTATGATGAATTACCCCAAAACTTAGTGGCTTTGAACAAGAAGCATTTACTGGCTCACAGCTTTTGTGGGTCTGGGATTCAGAAGCAACACAGGTGGGTAGTTCGACCTCCGAGTTTCTTACAAGGCTGCAGTCAAGGTGTTGGCTGGGGAAGCACTGATCTGCAGGCTTCTCTGGGGCTGCAGTTTGCAATTCCAAGATGGTTCATTTTCATGGCTGTTGGCTGAGGACTCATTCTTTTCTGGCTGTCAAAAAGCAGCCTCAGTTCCTCACCATGTAAGGCTCTCCATAGGATTGCTTAGATATTCTCATGACATGGCAGCCAGCTTCTCCAGGAATGAGTGATCTGAGAGAGAGAACAAGAGTGAAGTTGCAATGGTTTTTATGACTTAGGCTTAAAAGTCACACACTGTCATTTCTGCCTTATTCTATTCATTAAAATGAAACCACTAAGTCCAGTCCATATTCAAAGGGAGGGGAATGAAGCTGCACATCTTGAAGGAAGTGTGTCAAAGAATTTGTGGATATATTTTAAATCCAGCATAGCCTGCCTTCTGGCCACAAATGATTTACATTTCTTCCACAGGCAAAATATACTCACCCCTCCCCAAGACCCCCTCAAAGATCCATTCCCTTATATCATTAGCTATGTCCAGAACGTTTTCCCCTAAGTCAAGTCTAGATTGAATGGGGCTCATTGGATGCAATTCCTGAAATACAGCTTCTCAAATGCACTCCCTTCTGATTCTTTTGATTGGAGACCTATGCACCAAAGAGAAAAGTTACTCGACCCTCACACATCCAATGTACAATGGTGGGGTGGGCATAAAATAATTGCTATTGATACTTGCTCAAAAAGGGAAATTGGAAGGCATGGAGGATTTGCCATACTAATTTTAAAATCCAGCCAGGCAAGCTGTAGATTTTTTTAAAATTAGGACTCAGTCCCATTCCTGCCTTGGCTCTTGGCTCTAACCTCTGAACTCTAGTTCTGCCTTCTGAATCATACTTTCATTTTCATAAATGGTAACCATGTTTGCAGCTGCAAAAATTTCTCAGCCTGCTTCCAGTCAGCATTTGTGGGTCCAATGTTTACTTTTTGTTTTCTATTTTCTCTCTCCCTTGCAGTCCAAACTGGTGGTATTTATGCTAATATAGTTCTTTTTAAAAATGTGGGGGTCTCCTGCAAATCTAATTGAACATTCATTCCATTATACAAAAGCCATAGCCACAGATATCTTCAGGATAAATCCTTTTCTACCTTGAGCTTCTGCTAAGGGACAATTCCCCTAAGCTTCTTGGAAGCTCTACTATTGGATTGAACAATTCTCCGAGGCACCACGTTATATCTTTCTGGGGTCTAAACAGAGGACTTTACAGTAATACTCCTAAATTTATCTGGAGGCAATTCTTGCCCATGAGCATCCTGAATGGGATTTTTACCTGGAAGCCATTTCTTTATCTTAGCATTGTTTGCCTTCAGGAGAGGCTAAGTTCCAAAAACACGAGTCCTAGCTCCTTTAATGTTTAATGGCCGTTCCTTTAGATTCTCTCTCTCCTCTCACATTTTACTGTAAACAGCAATAAGAATCCTTATTTATCACTAGCTGCATCTGTATCACTTTGCCTGGAAATATCCTCAGCTAGATTATCTAGTCCTTTATTCTACCTCCCACATTATCACAGGTGACAGTGTTGCTAAACTTTCTGCCAACATATAACCAAAGATGGCCTTTCCTCCAGTTTTTAATAAGATTTTTCCACTTTTGGAAAGCTCCAATTCATTTTATGCATTTTGTTGTTGTTAATGTGACTTCATGAAAGTGCATTACCACGACATTGACTTTGTGTGTAGGCGTTTTGTGTGTGTGTGTGTAAACATGTTGAAGCGGCCTCAATAAATGAAGAGATGTCCCTTTTGAAAAAAAGAAATGTTTTCCTCACTTTCCTTTAACACCTATGTCAAAAGCCATCATGCTTCTAAAACTGGGTTATTCAAGGCCTTTCAACCTTTCTTCACTAACTAACTTCAGAGTCCTTCTAGCTTCTGCCTACTGCCCAATTCCAAAGCTGCTTCCATATTTTAAGCTTTAGTTATGACAGCACCCTACTCTTGGTATCAAATGTTGTATCCATTAGGGTTCAATTAAAGAAGCAGATTAGAGCCACTGGAACATATCTAAAAGGATCTGACTTTATCGGGTGTCTGTGAGAGCTGGCTGAATTGTGTCTGTATTATGGTTGTGTCTGGTGGTGGAGCTTCAAGTCCACAGGGCAGGCAGTTGGGAAGGGAGCACAGATATCAAGTGGAGTAAAGCAAACATGAGCTGGAGTTTCTGGGCACAAGCTGGATCAAACCCATGAGGACAGACGAGAGCCTGTGACAGTCCCACTGCCTTTTCTCTTGGTAAAATGCATCGAGAGACTAAGCACACAACTGGCCCTGGAGTCAGAGAACCCAAGGAAGGTTCAAGGGAGGGTGGAGCAGTTGCTGGTCCAGCTGCTGCCCTGTGCCAATGAGGTGAATCAACAGACAAGTGACAGCATGTGAACTCCAAAAGCACCTGCCCTGACCATCCAGGTGGACAAATAAAAATGGCTGTGGCCTCATTACATCTCATACAAAAATGTCTGTGGTCCAGCCTAGCTCAAAACTACAGAATAGGAAATTTGAGGAATTGGTTCAGCCTAACCTTAGTTCAGCCAGGCCAAATTAACATATTATAAAGTCATACAATGGTCCTAATACCAAAATGTGAAACCAACAGCCCACATTTCACCCAGAATAAAACTACAAACAAATCTCCTTTATGAAGGTGAAATAAAAAATTCTAGTGATAATATTAGCAAGTGGAATCTGTAACTTTATTAAATGAATACGAATACTACTTCATGACCAAGGAAGGCATTTGTAGAAATAAAATTACAGTTCAATGTTAGGAAATTAGTGAATACCTTTTCCTTTCCAATACATTGACCAAATTATCCTCAAAGTCACTTGGAAAAATAAATTGGTGAAAATATATTTGGGAGGCTAAGCTGGTAATATTAGCCAAGAAAAGAGGCTAAAAGAAGAATCACCATGGAGAGAACTGCTGTCTCTAGAAGCTACCTCTGTCTTCCAGAGATCTCTACAAAAAAGAAATTAGATTTTTTACTGCAAACATTCTGCAGCCATCAGGCATGTCTTGAGCAACCCTGAGACTGCACTGTGAGCCATAATTCTAGAACCAACATGGAGGGAGCAGCACATTTGTTGTTTTTTTTTTTTTTTTTTGGAAGCTGAAGAAGTCTTTGAAGCCAACAAGAAGTAATACTATAAAGTAACCTCTTCATCATGTTTAATGTCGTCACCGTCTACCACAAATGGTGGCCCCCACTTACCTGGTCTCACCTGCCCCTACACACCTGAAGGGAAGAGATCATCAGAACTCCTACACCTTGCCCTCCCTTCTCTCTCCCCTACACCATCCTGTCCTCATCTCTCTCCTTTGTCCACCTTCCCTCCCTCTATACTCCCTCATCCTCTGCCATAATCTGCTCCCTCCTGTATACTCTTCACAACTCTCCTGACACAGCCCCACACACTTGTACAAATGGGTGGTGCCGTCATATGTGCATCTTCTTTTCTTATTTTGTAGAAATTTGTCTACATTCCTCTTTTCTAGGTTCTAATTCTTGGTTTACTCTGCAATGAATTATTCATTATATTGAAATAAGCCAGGAAAATACATGCAGGCATGTCCGCGAGTTTGAGGGATGTCCCTATAACGCTCCATTTACCATTATTTCTCATGACAAGATTTGGTTTGATTCACCCAGATTTGCTTTACATGTGGATTTCCAGAAATATATTTGTAGCCAAAAGATGCTTTTATTTAAAGCCAATGGTTCACGCGGACTCACTATCCCCAAATCAAACTTTCTGTGCTCTGATGATCTCATCCCTTCAGGTGGTTGGGCAGGTGAGACTGGAAAAGAACAGCTTTGCCATGCACCTGGGAATGGAGTCCCTGAGGAAGTAGCTCCCTGGGTCATTTACCTGTTGGGGAAAGTTTTAAGTCCTGGTTGGATTAACTCCTAGCACAAAAAAGAGCAGCAGGAAGTGCTTTCAAAGCAGCCCTGCCGTTTAGTTCTTTGAATCAAGCTTGCATTTCTATTCTGTTCATTATTTCTATTTCCCAAGGTAGATTTCCTCCCTTTTCAACATAGCCCACTTTGGAAGATGCTGCTCAGAGCCACTTATCATCCATCCGTCCATCTACTCATCATTTTGATCAAGCACCCCTATGAACAAAGATCTAGGTGCTGAGGGCTGTAGGATAGACTAGCCCCTGGCCTGCCCTGATAGGGAGACCCTTCCCTCCTGAGGCTAAAATCTCACACACTTCATCCTTTAAGTACTCAAGTGATACACACTCTGGAGTAACCAAACAGTTTTCTCACTGACAAATACTATCCAGCCTTAGCACCATGTATAGCTTCCCTGGAAATTAGGTCTATTAAGACCATCTGAGGACACAGCTTGCCATCTTCCTAAGAGCACTGCTTTCATGCTGGGCAGAGAGTGCACTTAATGATCAGGCAGGTCTCAGGAGGCTGCGAGGGAAGGAACGGTGCTTGAGATCAGAGACCAGGGAATGCGAGGGAATCCCGTCTGCCTGCGGTGGGGCTCAGCTGGTGAATCAGTGCCAGCACATCTGAACTGCAGGGTGAGTTCTTTCTCTGTGCTGAGCCTATGTGGGGGCAGCTTTCCCTGCAGGATTCTGAACCACCCCCGAAGAGCCTCCTGAAGGCCTGACCAGGATGATCTCGATCTCTTGACCTCGTGATCCACTGCAGGGACCACTGGGGTCCCTGCAGAAGACCCTCAAAAGAAATCAGGAGTCAGAGGATGACGGTGGTGTGCGTGGACCCTAGCTAGTGCTGACCAGAACAGCTGCCCTCACCATGGCCAGGGATGGATCCGTTCATGGGTCTATCCAGCCTGCTCTTTGGTACCAAGCTGTCATCTTCTCAGGTCTTGAAGAAAGAGTCCTTCACACAAGCAAATTCTAGGATGGGCAGAGGGAAGGAACTGGAGTTTGGACCATGACTTAGTTTGTAAGACAAAAGGCTCTGAACCATGAATTTCAGAGACTTTCCCTGGACACATGGATTCGTGTAAGATCTGAAACAAAAGACGTTGTGTAATGTATATCCCTTGATAAGACTCACTTTATCTGTCAAGGTAGGGCAGGGCTCAACACAGACATATTTTAGATTCTGAAATTCATTACCAAGGAGCCTAAAGTTTTATTATAAGGAGTTCAGCAAGATAGGTATGGGATGTTTCCAAAGTTGATATTCTCAGCAGAGAGCCGAATATTAAAGATGATGTTTTAGAGGGTCTTTTTCTTATTGTTGTTGCTGACGACATTGGCTTCTGCTGACTTTCTTTTTCCTTCATAATTTAGTGTGATGGGTTGGTCACGCAGCAATTATGTGTTGAGTGCTTAACGTGTAAAGAGCCAGGGGCGAGGAGCTAAGGGGAGCCCTGACTAGTTTCCAAAGGCAATCTGACTCCATCCTTAAAAACTGAAGCCTGGCCAGGGGCGGTGGTGCACGCCTGTAATCCCAGCACTTTCGGAGGCCGAGGCAGGTGGATCACGAGGTCGAGAGATCGAGATCATCCTGGTCAACATGGTGAAACCCGTCTCTACTAAAAATACAAAAATTAGCTGGGCGTGGTGGCGCACGCCTGTAATCCCAGCACTTTGGGAGGCCGAGGCAGGTGGATCACGAGGTCGAGAGATCGAGATCATCCTGGTCAACATGGTGAAACCCCGTCTCTACTAAAAAATACAAAAATTAGCTGGGCGTGGTGGCGCACACCTGTAGTCCCAGCACTTTCGGAGGCCGAGGCGGGCGGATCACGAGGTCGAGAGATCGAGATCATCCTGGTCAACATGGTGAAACCCCGTCTCTACTAAAAATACAAAAATTAGCTGGGCGTGGTGGCGCACACCTGTAGTCCCAGCTACTCGGGAGGCTGAGGCAGGAAAATCACTTGAACCCGGAAGGCAGAGTTTGCAGTGAGCCAAGATCGTGCCCCTGCACTCCAGCCTGGGCAATAGAGTGAGAGTCCATCTCAAAAAAAAAAAAAAAAAAAGGAAAAAATGAAGCCTTACTGCTGGCTGCTCCTTGTTCAGGTGGAGGAGCTCTGAAGTGTTTGCTGCAGGTGGCCAAGTGGCACGTGGCTCTGTCCTGGTCACTGGTCCCGCCTGTGTCTAAGCTGGCATGGCTGGCCTTAGCTCCTAATACTGTGCTTATCCTCATGTAGCTGCCCCCACTGGGTAGGTGGGGGACCCCACTCCTGTGGCCTCTGCCCACACTGACCCATAATTCATTGGGGCCACAGCTCTGTTTTAGCACAGGTCCTCTCAATAAAGGGATGCTTAAGACTGGTTGGTTGTTTTTGGAAGGATCTATGTACCTGTGGAAGGAGGTGATGGAACCAGCTCTCGTCTGCCCAGCCTCGTGGGCAAGCATCTATGAGCCCACTGGATCATGCACGGTGCTGAGATGGATCACCAATTCATGCCCTTCCTGGGCACTGTCACTCTGCCTTCTCTCTATTTTGAGCTGCTAAGGGCAAAAGGGCTTCTGCTATGCCCCTGCGTGTGGGATCCAGGCCTTGCAGGATGGAGAGGGAGGCTGAAATTGCCACTGGGTCCCAGCTGGGTTTAGCATGGACTGTATCACCTCCTGGAAACAGCTGGAGGGCAGGGTGGAATGGAGGGCTGAACTTGAAGCCCCTCTAATCTGGGTTGAAGGGCCGGCTCTATGCTCACTTCTTCTCCTGTCAAGGGGATATAATCTTGCCTAATAATGTGGAGAAAATGTCTAGTGCACCGAGGAACATAAAGCAGGAAGTCAAGAAATGGCCTTTCCATTGGAACAGCTATTTGTTAACAGCTATTTCTAAAGCACCCTGCATGCATGAACACACACACAACACACAGAGACACAGACACATGTGTGCACACAACACGTGCCCACACACAGGTACAAAGTACACACTCAGATGCCCAAGGTCACAGTAGATAAGCTGCCCTGTCATTTCCCGGGAACTAAGCAAGGAGGGCCGTGAGTCTCCTGAGTCGTCAGCTGTTGCTCAGAGCACCTGCCTCTCCCCTGTGATCTTCACTTACAAAAGAAGAAGAGGAGAACCACTCTCCTTATTCTGTGCAGGGGTAGGGACATCCCTTGCTGTTCCCCAGGTTGGCTGGAAGCAGGGGCACATCAGAAAGATGGGCAGGGACAAGGGGCATTCTGGAGCTCAGAAACGTTAACTCCTGCTCAGAAAGACTTGTGATCGCTCTGAGGCATCACGGGAGCACGTGTGTCCCGAGGAAAACATTACCCAGCACAAGGGTGTGTTGATGGGGACCTTGCGTCGATGAGGCAGCCTGGGCCACTTTCTAAGTGACAAAGATGACTGAGCACTAGGAAAGCCCCCAGTAGGTCCCCAGTATTTTGTTAGTGTGAAAACACCCATAATATGGAGGTTACTTCTCAGGATAATTGGGGAAACTCAGCAGCAAACTCAGAACTTTCAGGATGAATGGGGCTGGGCTCCATCAGACCCCTGAGGAGGACTTTGTTCACCAGCCTGGGCTAAGCACAGGTGGCAGTGGCCCTATAAGGGTCTTGTCCCATCTCAGCCAATCCCCCAACATCCTCAAAGGCAGGAGAGTTCTTTGTATCCAAGTGTCTTCCTTCATCAAGAAGCACCACCCCCACATGATTCCATGGTGAGAGTCACTTCCAATTACGCTGTCCCATCGCTAATGCTCTTTGTCAGGCAGAAATAAGAGCAGTAGCGGCAAGGCAGTTCTAAGAGGAAAATTGTCTTTGGTGTAACTGTGACCTGAAGAACAAGCAACCGTTCCCAGGGAAGACACATAATGATGGGTTAGCAAGCACTGTCGGGAACTCCACAGCGGTGGGCATTGACCATTAGAGATGCTGCCCTCCCGTCAGCCTCCCATCAGCTTCTATCTGCAGGGGAAGCTGTCCTCCCGCTCAGGGACACGCCTCCCCAGACAAAGGCAAGGGAGGCGGAGGACATGGTGCTATGGCAAGCTGTGGGCCTGGATAGTCTAGCTTAGGGAATCAATCCTGGTTTAAATCTCAGCTTTTCCCCCAGAGAGCTCTTTGAGCTTGGGGAACAGTCTTCTCAGACACAGTGAAATGGCAGTGCCTGCCTCCGTAGGTTGTGGATGATGAGTTGGATGTCAGTCATGACAGCTGCCATTCACCGTGCCCTGCACAGAGCTGAGTGCTCCATGCATGTTGTATCACTTAGGCCTCTTGACTGCCACCACAAGGTAGGTGACCAGTTAGGATGCTCACAGCTGTAAACAACAAATGGCTCAAAGAAGCGCAGACTAAACTCAAAGGAAGCAGAAGGAAGGAAAGTATGAAGATGAGAGCAGAAATAAATGAAATAGAGAGGAGAAAATCAATAGAGAAAATCAACAAAACCAAGAGTTGGTTCTTTGAAGAGATCAACAAAATTGACAAACCTTTTGCTAGACAGACCAAGAACAAAAGAGAGAGGACTCAAAGTATTAAAGTCGGGCAGGAAAGAGGGGGCATGGCTATGCTGACCTCACAGAAAGAAATACCCAGCTCAAAGAATAAGCAAAATCACCATTTCACATACAGTAACTGGAAATCGAGGACGACAGCTCAGCAGTGCCATCAGGGACACGGGCTCTCTTTGCCTTGCGACTCCATGCTCACCCAATATTTCTACACTCTCTGCTAGCATTACACCACCCTCCTGCTTGCCAGTTGAGTTAGCCGGTGAAGTGTGAGCAGAATGGCATGGGTCACTTCTGGGAGGCTGCTTTACGAGTGAGGGTATGTTCACAGGATGTTCTTTTCCCCTCTCTGGGATGATTGTGGAAGCCCCTTGTTGGAGGAAGCTTCTGTCTGCCTGGGCCACTGAGTTTCTGCAGTGAGTAGCTCCCCTTTCTCCTCCAGGAGGGCTGAACACAGCGGATCAGGTAGCAAGAGTGAGTGATGTGTGTTGTTTTCAGCCACTTAGATTTCAGGGTAGTGTATAACTGCATGTGACTGAGAGACTATACACAGGGCCAGCCTGGTGCTAAGGATGGTTCTCCTGATTACAAGAGAGCTATACAACAGGGTCCATGCATAGTCATGACTGGGAACAAAAGCTGTCATTCTCACAACCATCAAGAGCAGGAGAACCTCCTCCCCAAGCATTAAAAAAAAAAATCTCCCTTCAGTCTGACTGGGTCCATGTAGGTTTCATGTCCATCTCTGGACCAATAAAAATTGCCAGGGGATGCTCATGTTGATTGGCTGGGATAATGACCAGCTGACACATCAATCCCATTCTTCAGGACATAGATTCATATTATTATTCAAATGCCTTATATCATGACTTGATAATGACGATGAGACTTAGGTTCATTAACTTGCTTAAGGTGAATAATTTGCACAAGTGGTAAGTGGCAGAACTAGGATTGACACTGAGCTGTCAGGTTCCAGAGACGGAGTCCTCACCACTCCGTAAGCCCTAAGGTGAAGGGCTTTTTGGATGGGCATTTTCCCATCGCCTTATCCTAGCACCTAGAAAAATGGACTTACGTGGAATAAATGAATATGTCAGGCTGCAGCCACCTGATGGGGTGTTGAGAAGATTAAATGAGACATTACCTGTTCTAAGCCTCATGGAGGCCTGGCTGGAAAGTCTGGGGGCTTGGTTTTGCTACAGCCACAGGGACCCGAACTTTTCAAGTTTTAGTACCTCCTCCATGAAATGGGAAGGAAATATGTTACTCTTCTTATCTATTTGCAAGATATTTATAAAAATTCAATTAGACAGCCGGGCATGGTGGCTCATGCCTGTAATCCCAGCACTTTGGGAGGCCAAGGCAGGTGGATCACAAGGTCAGGAGTTTGAGACCAGCCTGGGCAATATGGTGAAACCCTGTCCCTACTAACAATACAAAAATTAGCTGGGTGTGGTGGCGCGTGCCTGTAGTCCCAGCTACTCAGAAGGCTGAGGCAGAAGAATCGCTTGAACCCGGGAGGTAGAAGTTGCACTGAGCCAAGATCGTGCCACTGCACTCCAGCCTAGGTGACAGAGTGAGACTCTGTCTCAAAAAAAAAAAAAAAAATTCAATGAGATAATACAGGTGAAGGTATTTTAAAAAGTAGAACGATTACTGCTATAACAATAATGCAGATTATTATATTTTATGTACAATAATAATTCACCAACATATTATAATTTTCTTGGCTCATGACTAAGGGGCTCTAGGAAGCTGATGGTAGTGATTAAAGTTTTAAGATTTTTCTGTTTTTCATTTCCTCAGACTCAAGATGGCATTTCCTGTCCCCACCAAAGAAATCTATCAGGAAGGGAACAAGTGACAGAGACGGGTGCGAATTAGCCTTGTCAGAAAGAGGCAAGCCTGGGCATTCGGTGGGCACTGGCTGGGATTTCCTTTCTTTTTCTTTCTTTGGCTGTGCATCCTGTGAGTCGGTGAAATCGATGACAGGTCCCCAGAGTGTGTGAATTAGGTAGAGCTGCCGTTGCACAGCTGGGCCAGGTGTTCTTTTTTTCTTGTCCTTTCTCCTCTCCTCTCCTCTTCTGTCTTCTTTCCTCCCTCCTCCTTTTCCTTTCTCCTCTTCTCTCCTTTTTCCTCTACCTCTCTTCTTCCTTCTTTCTCTTCTTCAATTATTGTCAATCCCACTCTCTCCCTCTGTGTGCTGGCCTGTGGTAACAGGAGTTCTCAAAGACACACATCGCCCTGCCGCTGCTGCTCTGGACTTGGAAGCCCAGTGCTCTCTCGGGGTCGGCACCTGCACCCACCTTCTGGAAGCCCCTCCCCACCGCCTCCACAGCTCCCTTAATCTGAACCTGGATTGCTTTGCCGCCTGACTCCTGCAGACCCTGATTCCCTGCAACCGTCTTTAACAAACCCCGTTTCCTCTCACATCCTCTATACCTCAGGGCTAGGGGTGGTGGTGCTGAACAGGTACTCGTCCTCTGCTTCTGGTCAGGGCTAGGGGTGGTGGTGCTGAACAGGTACTCGTCCTGTTTGCTTCTGGTCAGGGCTAGGGGTGCTGAACATGTACTTGTCCTCTTTGCTCCTGGTTGCCACCTCCCGATCACTCCTCCCCCATCCTCCTCCTGCTCCTATGAAGAAATGATGTCCACCACCACCAGTACTTGGCCCTGAGCTATATCTGGGACCAGATGCCTCATCCCAGCCGGTTCCCCCATCTGCAATCCCTTACTTTTTTGTCTTCTGCTGACCTCCTGATCTTCTCCCTCAGTTGCTAGCAACTCCAGACCCTGGGGTCTGGTCTTTCTCACCACCTCAATGCCTGTTCTTCTTTTCAGGTGCTTTACAACCCCTGCTGACCCTCCCCTTCTTCACCTTCCATGCTTACGGCTGATGACGTTGCCTCCTGTGTCTTTGTCAAGTACAGTGGACACTCTCAGGATGCCGTGCCATGCTCTCTGGCTCAGCTATGACCTCAGCACAGTTGAAGAAGTGACAGGACCCATGCCGACTGCCCCTTTGCTCTCAGCTTTGTGCCTCAAGGCTTCTCTGAAGCTGCTCAGGCTTTCTCTCAGCCTGGAGGGTTGGGGCACTTAACAGCCCCACAGGCAACTCTCAATCAATGGGAACCGGAGCCCGTATGCCCTGCAAACTCACTCTCCAACTGAGGGTGTTGCTAGGGCTGGAGGATAAGAATAAGGCAAATTGCTGGTAACAGGAGGGGAGGAGCACTGGTGGCTGCTGGTCTCACCCAGGGCAGGACAAGGACAAGGAGGGTTTCCTGGTCATCCATCTGGTGACGCTCTCCATCCATTGGCGTCATCCATTGGGTGACCCAAGCTCCAGTGTATATGGGTGGAGGCTCCCTGCATCCCATCTTCCCCTTCACCCGCGGAAGGACCACACGGCTTCTGAGGATATGGTACTAGGGGCAAAGGCACACAATGAAATCGGGCTGGGTGGCCACTCAGCTTCCCCAGCTCCAGTAAGAATGTGAGGATTTGCGGAGGGTCCTGTGAGTGCCGCTCCAGTGAAGGAGACGGATGCTCAGGGGGAGAAGGGGGCGCTTAGCTGAAGGGAGGGCACAGAGACAGCAGGGACCCCTGATGCAGGAAGGGAGAAAAGGACATGGAGTCCTTCCTCCAACAGCATCGTCTCTTCTTCCCTGTCGCCACACGTGGCATGATCTATGTGGCAGGAACCACGGTGCTGGAGGCACAGCCCTCTGGGGTCTCCATACTCACCTAGGAAGGGGCTCTGGTCACCTGATCCCTCTATGGGCTTCAGGCAGGCTGGGAGGACCCTGGGAACAAAGAGCTGAGTCCTGGAAGGAGGAGGAGAGCTACCTTCAAAAGCAGGGAGAATGGCAGGTAGAAACAAATGAAACGTCTGGAATAGGAAGGGTGAGTGTTCCCAGAGGGCTTTGGAGGGAACTGGGAGTGGGGCAGAGTGTGAGAGGCCCAGCTGCGACGTGCATTGATGAATAGCGACCACAAAGGAGAAAGCCTGTTTTTAAGCTGACTAGTAGGGCTTTTAAGAACTGTACCTGCTTCTCCTTCCCGGCCCTTAAGTTCAGTGGATTTCTGCAAGACCCTTGGTTTTAATTATTTTTTTCTATTCAAATGTTGTTCATTTGAGTCCGCTTTTCTCAAAGACTGGCTCCTCTGGGGCCCTGGGTTACATTTAGATTACTTGGAAGCAGCCTGTTTGGGTTAAGAACTCTATTTGTCTTCCCCTGGACCCTGGCCAACTGGGCGTTCCCCTTTCCCTCACAAAGGTGAGGAAGGAAAGAACTAGTTCTCTCTCTCTTTCAACATGGTTATCCGTGGAGGATGATGTGAAAGGATGGCTACTCCAATCACTGGCAGGATGATAGCTTTGAGTAATTAATATGTACACAATTTGGTAAGGCACTGTAGCATGAACAATCATCTTCGGTAACTGTGGCTTTGGCTCATAATTACACCATTGTTAGAAAAGGAACTGCAGCCTGGCCAGCTACTTTGTTACACTTGTAGAGAGAAAAACAACGTGGCAGCCTAGTAGTCCAATCTGCTGCTGATTTTTAATTATGAGTGTGCTTCACACCAGTGAAGGAGGCTTGGAGCCTTAAGAAAAATAAAAGACCCACCTTTCAACTGTCCATTTCTTTTTATTATTATTATTATTATTATTATTATTATTATTATACTTTAAGTTTTAGGGTACATGTG
Organism: Pan paniscus; assembly: GCF_029289425.2. Taxonomy (NCBI): domain Eukaryota; kingdom Metazoa; phylum Chordata; class Mammalia; order Primates; family Hominidae; genus Pan; species Pan paniscus. The sequence goes on along the minus strand of NC_073257.2, from coordinate 139,341,999 downwards.
CACATTGTGCAGGTTAGTTACATATGTATACATGTGCCATGATGGTGTGCTGCACCCATTAACTCGTCATTTAGCATTAGGTATATCTCCTAATGCTATCCCTCCCCGCTCCCACCACCCCACAACAGTCCCCGGTGTGTGATGTTCCCCTTCCTGTGTCCACGTGTTCTCATTGTTCAATTCCCACCTATGAGTGAGAACATGCGGTGTTTGGTTTTTTGTCCTTGTGATAGTTTGCTGAGAATGATGGTTTCCAGCTTCATCCATGTCCCTACAAAGGACATGAACTCATCATTTTTTATGGCTGCATAGTATTCCATGGTGTATATGTGCCACATTTTCTTAATCCAGTCTATCATTGTTGGACATTTGGCTTGGTTCCAAGTCTTTGCTATTGTGAATAGTGCCACAATAAACATACGTATGCATGTGTCTTTATAGCAGCATGATTTATAATCCTTTGGGTATATACCCAGTAATGGGATGGCTGGGTCAAATGGTATTTCTAGTTCTAGATCCTTGAGGAATCACCACACCGACTTCCACAATGGTTGAACTAGTTTACAGTTCCACCAACAGTGTAAAAGTGTTCCTATTTCTCCACATCCTCTCCAGTACCTGTTGTTTCCTGACTTTTTAATGATTGCCATTCTAACTGGTATGAGATGGTATCTCATTGTGGTTTTGATTTGCATTTCTCTCATGGCCAGTGATGATGAGCATTTTTTCATGTGTTTTTTGGCTGCATAAATGTCTTGTTTTGAGAAGTGTCTGTTCATATCCTTTGCCCACTTTTTGATGGGGTTGTTTGTTTTCTTTCTTGTAAATTTGTTTGAGTTCATTGTAGATTCTGGATATTAGCCCTTTGTCAGATGAGTAGTTTGCAAAAATTTTCTCCCATTCTGTAGGTTGCCTGTTCACTCTGATGGTGGTTTCTTTTGCTGTGCAGAAGCTCTTTAGTTTAATTAGATCCCATTTGTCAATTTTGACTTTTGTTGCCATTGCTTTTGGTGTTTTAGACATGAAGTCCTTGCCCATGCCTATGTCCTGAATGGTATTGCCTAGGTTTTCTTCTAGGGTTTTTATGGTTTTAGGTCTAACATGTAAGTCTTTAATCCATCTTGAATTAATTTTTGTATAAGGTGTAAGGAAGGGATCCAGTTTCAGCTTTCTACATATGGCTAGCCAGTTTTCCCAGCACCATTTATTAAATAGGGAATTCTTTCCCCATTTCTTGTTTTTGTCAGGTTTGTCAAAGATCAGATAGTTGTAGATATGTGGCATTATTTCTGAGGGCTCTGTTCTGTTCCATTGGTCTATATCTCTGTTTTGGTACCAGTACCATGCTGTTTTGGTTACTGTAGCCTTGTAGTATAGTTTGAAGTCTCAACTGTCCATTTCTAATCCAAAGTGAGCTCTAAAAATGTCATCAAATAGCAAACCAGCTATGTGACTTGGCGTACTGTGTGGCCATTCTGTATCTTGTCCCTCCCGGGCTCACATGGAGTGTTATGATGAATAAAGACTCTAAACATTGAGGGCATTGAGCACTGTGAGTTCTCAGGGTCCTTCCTGAGACAAATACTGGAATTCATTTTTGGCTTTTCTAAAATATGAGCCTGTTCCAGCTGTGGATCCCTCCTTTCCTTTTACTTCTGATGACAAATTCAGCTGGAAGGACTAAGGTGGCTAATGCATTTGAGTCTTCACTGCATGACAGATTTTGAAAATTCCAGGTTGCTTTGCCAGGAAGCAGGGCTCTGGAGGTCACATTTGCTCTCTGCTGGGTCATCCCTTGCTAGGATGACTTCACAGTCTCCACAATTCCTTGCAAATCTCTTTTCTCAGCCAGGAGGACTGAGGTACTTGGGAAGTGCACCGTTTTTAGCTGTCAGTTTTTGGTTCTAATCCCTGGCAGTCCCCCCTTTGGGAGGGGGGGCATTTATCCAAGGAGCATTAAAAAAATAGCTGTGACCCACAGGCCCTTTCTGTCCATTTCACCTCCAGGCTGCCAACTGAGCCTCCTCGGGAGGCATAGGACCAAAAGCAGCAGCACCTCCTCGCTCCAGCGCTGAAATAATATGGTCTTCCTGTCAAAGAACACTCATTTCACTAACATTTCTGAAAAATGAAACATTTCTGAGGAATGATTCTGATGTTGCTTTTCCATGATAATTGCTTTGCCTTCCAAAGTTTGCTTTTCATGTGAAAAAGCTTTAGCAAGGCAGTGAAACCCCACGATGTCATCTGTGTTCCCTGCAAAAAACCCAAAAATATGTAGGGGCTTAAAAATAACCCTGCATTTTGCAGGAAGCTCCTTATTTGATATTAAGTGCCCTCCTCTCCAACGCAAGTGTACATAATGCTAAATTAACTGTTAACATTTATTTTAAAATAGTCTAATTTACGCTAATTCAAAAAGATTCCCGTTCCCAAACTGCATGTTTTTACCTCCCAAATTGCCACACTTTTTCATTGAAGGCTGACGAGTCAGGGTGCTGTGATCAAGCCTCTGTGTGGCTTCTGGGCTCCTGGTCACTTCCATGGGAGGTGTGCAGGGGAGGTGTCCACGGGTGCTCATGCACAGCTTGCCTCAGAACCCCGTGGACAACAAATTTGTGTGTTTAGTTTTACACTATGCATATGATCTGTCGTGACTATTGGGAGGATGGGGGACATCACCAGCACCATGGGGCTTCCAACTCCGAGGACACATGGGCCTCCTTGTCTCTCAGGGTAGGGCAGCCATGGGAGAAACCACTGGCTCCCACTGAGGGCGCTCCTTTCTCCCCTCTCACCCGCAGCAAGAACATCAGGAACTCTCAGGGTGGGGACAAAAATCCCAACACCAAATGCTGCTTTGGGGGCTTTTCGTTTCCACTGATGTGTGGACCCCTGCTTTGTCCAGTTGAGAGGTGAAGCCAGCTGGACTTTCTGGGTCAAGTGGGGACTTGGAGAACTTTTCTGTCTAGCTAGAGGATTGTAAATGCACCAATCAGCACTCTGTAAAAACACACCAATCAGCACTCTGTGCCTAGCTAAAGGTTTGTAAATGCACCAATCAGCACTCTGTAAAAACGCACCAATCAGCGCTCTATGTCTAGCTAAAGGATTGTAAACGCACCAATTAGCATTCTGTAAAAACGCAACAATCAGTGCTCTGTAAAATGGACCAATCAGCACTCTGTAAAATAGACCAATCAGCAGGATGTGGGTGGGGCCAAATAAGGGAATAAAAGCTGGCCACCCGAACCAGCAGTGGCAGCTGGGGGTCAGCTTCCACCCTGTAGAAGCCTGTTGTTTAGCTCTTTGCAATAAATTTTGCTGCTGCGCACTCTTTGGGTCTGCACTACCTTTATGAACTGTAACACTCACTGTGAGGGTTTGTGGCTTCACTCCTGAAGTCAGCGAGACCACAAACCCATGGGGAGGAACAAATAACTCTGGATGCACCACATTTAAGAGCTGTAACACTCACTGAGAAGGTCTGCAGCTTCACTCCTGAAGTGAGCAAGACCAAGAAGCCACCAGAAGGAACCAATTCCAGACACACAGTGGGGGGGTAAGGAGATCCTATGGCCGCACCTTCTACTTTCTGCAGCCCACTGAGGAAGGCTGGTCATCTCTTCCTCCTCCTGCCTTTGTCATGAAACTCAAGCTCTTCTAGAGGACAAGGCCATGGCATGCCCTGGCCAAGCTCCCTGCCCTCAGTGCCATCCACTGGCTCTTCCCCCGACCCTCCTTCACCTCCTGCTTCTGTTTTGCAGATATTCCCAGGTCAGTCCAAGCCCAGGCAAGGCCTGTGTGCCTGCTCTTTCTCCACCCTGTACCCTGGATTCTCACTGAGCTCACGGGTCTCTGCTGAAGACTCCCAGCCTCAGGGAGGACCCCTGGAAGGGGAGGTGAGCCCTGCCCTTCAGATGACTACCCTGTCTCACCCCTTCTAGTTCTAATGGTCATGTGGAATGGCCTTACCTGGTTCCTTGAATATTGCCTGTCGTCTCCCGGAGGAACTTTGGAGACGTTTGTCCTGCCCACCTCGGTACCAAGTCTGAACCGGGCTGGGCTTGGCAGGGACTCTGTAAACATTTAGTATAGACAAGAAAACACTGCCCTTACTGTGGCCTGCCCAATGCTCCTGAGATAGGGACTCACTTTTCCCTCCTTTGGGTTCCATGTGGAGCCTTGATTGTTCTAGAAGCACAGAGGTGGCTGCTGGCTAGAGTCTCCGCCTCCTGTTAGGGTGGCACTGTGCCTGTAAACTGTTTTTGCAAAATCCAGCATGTAGGCATGGCCTGAAGGCTTTGTCAGAGAAGCAAGTGAAATGATATCATTATTCCCTGGGGAAAAAAAGCATTTCTAGCGTGGAAAAGGAATGGCATTCTGCACAAGTACAATATGGGTCATTCTCCCCCACCCCGCTCAGAGTAAGTTGGAACTAAGTTGCCTGCCTGGTACCACACTATCCCCGATGGCTCAGTGTTCCTTCTCTTTAAATGATAACATCCTTCTACATAGCCAGAGTACAACCAGCACAGTAAACAAATGAACACTGAGATATCTCCATCGTCCAATCCTCAGACTCCATTCAAGGTTTGCCAGTTGTCCCAATATGTCCAATGTAGAGAACATCCAGCTCCAAATTACAAGTTGTGTTTACTTGTTGTGTCTCTTTAGTCACCTGTAGTGAGGACTAGGTCATTCATGGCCTTGACTCTTTCCAAGATTATAGGCCATTACAAAAAATAACAGCTTTATTAAGATATAATTAATTCAATAATCATAAACTTCACCCCTTTAAAGGGTGCAATTCAATGGTGTTTAGTTTTGTCATATAGTTGGGCACTATCACCATAATCTGATTTTAGACCATTTTGATCATCCGAAGGAAAAAACCTGTACCCGTTAGCAGTTATTCGTCCCAGCACCTGAGCAACACTAATCTACTTCCCAGCTCTGTGGGGTTGCCTCTTCTGGACATTTCATGTAAATGGAATCATATATGAAGGGTCAGTTTCATAGAATGCCTCCCAATTTAAGTCTGGCTGATGTTTTCTTGTGATTTCATTCTGATTATGCATCTTTGGTAGGAATATTGCAGAGCTGATGTGTTCTCAGAGCATCAGTACTGTGGTGGTGGGGGGAGCATGTAATTTTAATTTGTCCCAATACTGATGATGTTCTCTTTTATTTCTTGATTAAGGTGGTATCTGCCAGTCTTTTCCACTATGAAATTGTTTTTCCCTTTGTAATTAGTGTTTTGTGGGAAGACACTTTGAAACTATGTAGATATCCTGTTCTTCATTAAACATTCAATTTATTCATTTATTGATTTATATCAGCATGGACTTACAGAAAAGGCCTACTTCATTCAACTGCTTTAAAATTTGTTACTGTCATCATTGATTTTGATGCTCAAATTGTCCCAGATGTGGGCCATCACATAGAAGCCACTTCATATGGGCCCCAATGTCTTTTTGAAGTGTGGCCCTTATTTCTTGAACACTTCCTTGTATTCTGGTACAAAATGTTCTAGGCTGTCTTGTATTCCCAGACCAGAATCAGCCATATTTCTTTTCTTTCTTTCTTTTTTTTTGAGACGGAGTCTTGCTCTTTCGCCCAGGCTGGAGTGCAGTGGCACGATCTCAGCTCACTGCAAGCTCCACCTCCCGGGTTCACGCCATTCTCCTGCCTCGGCCTCCCAAGTAGCTGGGACTACAGGCGCTCACCAGCACGCCCAGCTAATTTTTTGTATTTTTAATAGAGACGGGGTTTCACCGTGTTAGCCAGGATGATCTTTCTTAAAGAAGCCTTGGTTTGTTTGATTGGAGAATGGTATTTAGAAGCCAAAGAAGAGATGGAATTAAGCACTTCCCCAAAGTGAAAAGAAACATTAGTTAGTAGCAACAGCTTAAACCCGGGTGCCAACAGTTGAACAAAGTGACAGGACAGGAAGGAGATAAGGAGATAGTGCTCTGGGGCTAGACAAAGGCATGGAGCCCTTCCTAGTGGCGGGAGGGCAGCATGGCCACTGGAGTCTGCATGGCAAATTCCGGAGTCTCATGTTGCAGATGAAGCACGTCAAAAAAGGAAAGGCCAGCAGAGCTGCGTGGGCGGCCTGGAGAAGCTGGTTCAGGACCAGCTCCCAAGCCACCCGCCAAGGGCCAGGGGAACGAGGACAGGCTCACCCAAGAGCTCAGCATGAGAGGCTGCAACACGGGGAAGCCACAGAGCCGTGACCAAGGCAAACTGAGATGAAGGGTAGGTCACGGTGGCAACCTCACAATGGTTTACCAGGAAAATGAAATTGTTTGGAATTTAAACAGGGAAACCCTGAGCATGCAAGTAGCTTCCTACAGATGAAACAGCCCTGGAAAATGAAGGACAACCCAAGGGGGATGGAAGGAGGAAGGGGGAGAGGGAGGGAGAGAGAGAGAGAGAGAGGAGAGAATGCCCAGCCAGCTGCAGTGAAGCAGTGTGCCAGGCACGTGAAGGACGCCATCTTGGATGTTCCAGCCTCAAGACACCATGACAAGGTGGCAGCAGATATTATGACGTGACCCATAGAGACACTCATGACTGGAGAGGCTAAGTGGCTTGCTTGGGGGTCTCTAGATTCTTGGATTCTACTCCAGGTATCCCTAAAGTCACCTGTTTCTGCCAAATACCACTTTATGAGAGGAGGTTTGCTATGGTCTGTCCTTTGTCAGAGCGTGTGTGTGTGTGTGTGTACAGAGAGATTTAAGGAATTGGCTCAGCCATTGTAGGGGCTGGCAAGTCCAAAATTTGTAGGGCAAGCCAGCAGGCTAGGAAGTCAGGCAGGAGCTGATGCTGCGGTCTTGAGGCAGAATTCCTTCCTTTCCAGGAAACTCTAGTTTTTGCTCTTAAGGCCTCTTCAACGCATGGGATGAGGCTGACCCACATTATCAAGGGTCACCTCCTTTATGTAAGGTCAACTGATGATAGATGTTAACCACATCTACAAAATACGTTCACAGCAACACTTACAGTTGCTTTGATTAACTGGCTACTGCCGTCCAGCCAGGTGGACACTTAAGACCACATCAGAACTCTTTTGTCCGGGGCTGAAACTAACCCAGGAGGTTTGCCACACATCAGACATCCAGGGAGTCCTCACTCCCCTCTCCAGCTAGTGACACTGCACTCAGGCCACTGTACAACCTGGAGGAGCAGAGGTTTCCTCGTGTGTGGGAGACAAATAGGGCAGGACAACTCTAGCTTGTTTGGGTACAAAGGCTTATTGGCCTACAGGTTCCCTATTTTTTTGAGCCATCATCAATGAAACAGTAGATGTTTAAATAATTCTGAAAAGGCAGATTGCCAAAAAGTGTGGTGGCAGAAGTTCCCAAACAGACTTTAAAAAGTTAAGTAAAATATTAAAAAGTAATTAGAGATGGAACTAAAAAGCAAAAATGAAAATCCATTAAACCAACAAAGAGTTCTGTGGACATGAAACAAAGTCCAATAACATAAAAGAATCCAGAGCAGAAGATAATGAAATCTGTAAGGAATTTAAATGATCAAATCTTTGCATGAAAGAATAATCTTAAAATTGATTAAAAAATAATTTCTTTAAATACTAGGAAGCAATCTTCAAGCACCAAGGGTGGTTTTCAAGTAAGAAAAAGACTTTTCTATTTATAAAATACAGTTTATATACTAACTACTTTGAATAAAGATTTGATGAAAGCACATATGAAACTAGGTAGTTAAAGTAAAGATGGATTTTTAATAGTCCAGAAAGCTTTGGAAGGCAGGAGAATAAAACGAAAATTTAACTGAATGTGTGAGGGCAAAATTTGGCTTTGAGCATCCTGGAAACCAGAGCAAAAGTAGAGCCTAAGAAGCTCACCATTCCTGCTTTGGAGCATGCGTCTGCAAAAAGGCAGTATCACCCCCTGAAAACTGGTACTTGGGAAACAAACAAACAAAAAATCTTATTTTTTAATGTAAAAAAGCATAGGTATACATAAAGTACGTAATAGATATGCAGTATATAGTCTAAGTGATACACAGTATGGCTGTACTATTAAAATTTCATCATGAGAGTGATGGAGGGAAAAAAATGTCTAAAAAGGCTCCTTGAAAGGTAATTGTGAAAAAAAAAAAAAAGGTTAAGAAATAGTGTTTCTGTGTAGAAGGGATATGTCCCCGCATGGACAGAGGCAAAGCTTCCCCTGGATCCACGTTCCAGAAGGAATGCATGTAGCAGGCACTGTGCGCAGAGGCCGGTTTGTCTCTGATTATTGTGTTGCAGCCCATCCACGGATTTACAAGCTGAGGAAATGTTGCATCTGCATGAAACGTTTGAGAAGTTTACTCACTGGTGAATATATTAGCATATTTGTAATTCATATTAATACATAGGAAATGTCTGCAACCTTTTGGCTGTCTTCACTTTTCTTTAACTCTGTTCTGTGTTCTCTGCAAACCTCCCAGCTCTAGTGATCCCTGAGGGATATAAGGTCCTTGGGGGGTTGTGCGGTGGGGATTCCAGCCAGGGTTGTGCGGCGCGAGGATTAACCCGGTAGATGGGGGAAGAGCAGGACACGTCATTCCACAAGAAAACCATCATTTATCATAGGGCCAGGCACTATTCTTTCTGTGTTTTTATTTTTTTATAAATACAATTATATTTTATATCATTTTATAAATTTTATAATTTTTATTTTTTATAAATACAATTATATTTATAAAAATAAATACTTTTATTTTATTTTTATAGATGGAGATAGAGACGGAGACGGATTCTCGCTCTTGTCGCCCAGGCTGGGGTGCAGTGGTGCAATCTCAGCTACTGCAACCTCTGCCTCCCAGGTTCAAACAATTCTCCTGCCTCAGCCTACTGGATTGCAGGCACTTGCCACCATGCCCGGCCAATTTTTGTATTTTTAGTAGAGATGGGGTTTCACCATGTTGGCCAGGCTGGTCTTGAACTCCAGACCTCAGGTGATCCGCCTGCCTCAGCCTCCCAAAGTGCTGGGATTACAGGTGTGAGCCACTGCACCCGGCCTATTCTTTCCGTTTCTGGTGGCCGCTTATACAATGTGGGGCACAGACTGCCCAAAAACAACCTGTCCCCAGGCTGGGCTCTCCGTGGTTGCCTACATGGGTGTGCCCATTCGACGATTTCTAGGGTTGAGGATAATATTCAGTTTCTCACACACTCGACAGAAGATGAATATTTATCTTGGTGCAACAGTTGAAACAGTAAAGATTCTTGAAGAAAAAAATCCCACATTCACACAGGCCTACAGTTTCTCGGGGGTGGTCTGGATATTTAGAAGCATGAATACGCTGGGGACAGCACCTGAGTAGGAGGAAGAGCCTCCCAGCTTCCTGGGCTCCACAGCAGCCTCCTTCTAGGCCGGGTTAGATGGGCAGAGGGCACATCCTTATGGCTTCCACACGTCTGGCAGGAGCAGAGGTGAGAGCCCCGTCCATTGAGAAGAGAACCCACTGCCTTCCTTGTTTCTTGCCACCCCAGATCCAGCCAGATAGGCCCTGGAGAAAGCTCTCTATGTCCAGACCTCTACAGCTAAATCACACACCCATTAACCAAAGCCCTCTCTTAAATTAGCAGCTGAAAAGAGGCCCACATGATCTGCAGCCCCACAGCCCTCTGGCTTTGGTGATGGGGAAGCACTCAGCTGGGCTCTGCTTAGCTCCTGTCTATCAGGACGTGCAGCCATGCACGGGACACGGGCACTTCCCATCTGGGCTCCAGATCAGACACAATTAACAGAGAGGATTAAAAACAATGTTGGAGGAAGAGGTGCATATATAAATGTGTGTCACCAAGCACTTTAACAAAGCAGAATAGAAACAGCAGCGTCTGTATTTTACAATCAAGGATGAAAACATAATTCGTCAGACACTGTGAGTCTTTTAAAATAACATTTTATTTTTCGTTGTCAATGATTAACTTTTGAGTCTATTAGAAGAGTATCATGATTATAGTGAATAAAAAAATATAGATGAGAGAATACAAATATTAGGTTATACAAAGTTAGTTTTTTAAAAATCATTGTCCACCAAAATTTTCAGGACTTTGGAGTTCTGAAAAAAAAAATGTGTGTGTGTGTGTGTGTTTTAACACTTCCAGCAGTTAAAAATTAAGAACACATATGGATAATCATTGGTGGACGCCTATTATAATAAACAGAAGGACCACAAAAATTAAAACAAGTTCTAAGAACCATCATATATACAAATTTCTGTACAGAATGAGGACAAAAACAATTCACCCAATTAAAACCAGCTCTTGTGGTACATATACTCTTTTTCAGAAAAGAACGAACACTTATCTTCCTGTATTCATTTGTTTTTCCATTTGATTCAGTATTCTTAATGCTGTTTCCACCCCATAAATTAGTAACTGTTCAGTAGCTGAGAAATATCCTATTTTCAATTATGCAGGGGAAATCAGGAGCTTCCCTGGAGGGGTTGAACTTCATTGTCTGATGTAGGTTGGAGACACACCTCAACCAACGAAGTCACACCACCAGCTGGAACAAGGAGGGGTTGGATACAACATCCCATGACAGTGAGGAGGATTCTTATACATCATCACTACACAGCTTCCCAAGAGTGATGGCCTAGCCTCTCCTACTTGGCTGAGCTCAGAGCAATTGAGCTCTTTGCAAATACAAGTCATTTGGCACAAAAGAAAGAATGTTTGGGCAAGACTCAGACTCTCTCAGAGCCAGACACACTCAGAGGCCCCCAACTCTGATAACTACGATGGCACATCCCGGACCCATATCTACCTCCCAGACCCACCTTGCTCCATGACGCTAAAGGCCACTCACTCCATGGTGAGAACTGAACTCCTCTGAAGGAAAAGCAATCGCACGAAATGTTAACATCACAGGCCCAATGAGGTAAACAGCAGACTCAGGGGACACAGAAGGAGAGGGCATGGAGATGGGGAGGGGCAGCACACTCTTTCCAGACAGCCTTGCGACGTCACTGCACGATCCCGGAGTCCACCGATGTCTGCTTGCGAGTTGTCTTTGGAGGGGGAGGAGGCGGAGTTTTGCTGGGCAGTGGAGGTGGCAGATGCTAAAAAACATGAGGATGGGGAAGATGTCACATAACTGATGTCCTGACAGAAAAGACACCGTCTCCAGGTGGGGTCTGACCTGGCACAGCCACTCAGCTGGAACCATCCTCTCCACATGAGTTGGGCTCCATCCTGTCCGACTTGGGGCTGGCAGGTCTACTAGGCTCAAGACTGGGCTGCTATGGGCCTGGGCCTTTCTGACGCCTCTGAGCACTCTCCCACCGTCTGCATAGCCCCTGAGAGGTACCATTGCCCTTTGCGTGGCCTTTTTAAATCTAGATGCTATCGACCAAGTTATCCATCTATTGTCTAAGGGATAAATAAGTCCTTAGAGGCACTCTCCAGGGGTGAGATGAGAGACCTTCTTTTGCTTTCTGAGCTTCGGGCAAAGGTTAGCAAGCTTCTCCCGGAAAGGGCTAGACAGTACATATTTCCAGCTTTTTGGCAGGCCACACGGTCTCTGTTGCAGCCACTCAATGCCACTGGTGTGGCCGAAAAGCGGTCATTGACAGTGTGTACAGAAAGGGGTGTGGCTGTGTTCCAAGAAAACTATTCACAGAAACAGGTGGCTGGCTGGCTGGCTTCAGCTCATGGGCATATATTACTTTAGATTCCAACAAAAAACATTAATTTCCAATGTGAAGATAATAGCAAACCCCTTGCTGATGGACCTGGCTGGAGTGTTATGACTGAGGGCAGCTGCACCCTATTGCTTTTGGGACCCTCATGCCCATCACACACACCTGATGTGCAGGAGACTCTCTAGAAATATGGTTCGATCGAATAGAAAACTGGATGAATGAGTGAATAAATGAATGAGTGAATAAACGAGTCAGTGGATAAATGAAGAAATGAACAGGTAAGTAAACAAATGAATGAAGAAGTGAACAGACCAGGGTAAGTGGGAGCATGCCACAGGCAGAAGAACCAGAATGAAATCACAGAACACTATCGTCTAACTTAAGGGTAAGAGTGGATTTTTATCAGCCTCTCAGTGTGGGTTTGCATTTAGCTGAATGTGAGAAAAGAGGTTTTCAAGGATAGACAGTGACGCAGTAGTCTCTCACTCATCGCCCAGATTTCCTCCTGATTCACAGACTAGTAAATACAAAAATGACCTAATGCTTAACACAGAGAGGAGAATAAATGTGGAAAAGTAAAGCTGATATAAAGATGTCCTATGAGTATATGACCTTATATTAAGGAAGGTAAAACAACAATTAAGTCTTTTTAAGGTTGGTTAGAACCGTTAAAAGACACATCTATTTTGAGGTCTGATGAAACTGTTTGTTTACATGTGAAAGCCACACTCACTGATAGGCCAATGAGGAGCAGGTAAGCACCACATTAACACAGCCTGATACCAACACAGCGCTGCAAATGACCTCTATGCCAAATATGAGCATGTCAAAAGTTTATCACCATTAAGCAAAATGATAGCTCAGATTACTGACAGGAAGAGCCATTTGGAAAGAAATGACAGCTTAGTGGCAACAACTGAAGACAGAGTTGCCTACAAGCCTGAGGCTGATCAATGAGAGTGACAGGAGGATATTGATCACACCCCCATCATGGCAGATGGATGATCATTATCCTAGAACAGCTCTCAGGGCCTGTGCAAAGGGAGGCACCCCAGGAAATGCAACCGCTTCTGCCTAATGATGACATACTAACCACCAGCGTGTCACCTGAGCATGCACTCAGGCTGCAAGTAAATTAAACAAGAAACAAAGACCAAAGACACCTGGGTCATTAATCTAATTGAATTCACACCCCCTTTATCAATTGAGAGAGAGCTAATCCATGTTATCCCTTACTTAATCAACTGTATGTGGCATCAGTAACCCACAATGGTGTACCCAAGAAATTGAGACAATAAAATGTTATCCCGGAGTTGATTTGTAACAAGAAGAGGAATTGGCTGTAATTCTAAGTTTAGAATTTTCAGTTTACTAGTGTAGGGAGACTAGGGGGAACATTCCTGCCTTTGCAATAAAATAGAGAGATGAAAATGTGACCAATTAACGAAGCTGTTAGGGAAACAATACTCCAAGCAACCCAATATTCTTGTTAGACCCCCTGAATCTCCTTTTGCTCTCACAAGTAGTTAGAAATGGCTGGGGAAGGTCAGGCTTCCATTTCTGTGGTGGAACAAACCATTCCAGCCTGCCGGAAAGCCCTCTTCACAGGGGAACCTGGTGCCTCCTCCAGGACCGGTTCCCCATCGAGGCATCTCTAGGGAGAGGGAGCCTGTTTAAATGGCACCTGGGTCTCAGAAGAGCAATCTGCCTCTTTGATATTAAAGATGACTGCTTGTTTAGTTTTCTGATACAAAGGGAATGATGAAATACGTATGCTGTACACAAACACCCTCTCTCTTCCACTCCTCTCATAAGGGATGACCTTGTGGAACACTCCGTCAACGAGTCTCCATAAAAAAAAAGAAAAAGAAATGGCACGTGGGATGTATATTGTTTATTAAAGAAAAATAAAAAAAAAACACACCATGTCTCACCATTATGAAAAAAAACAGAGCCACCCAACAATCTCATGTTTTCAATGTTCTACAGGAGTTTTGCGGCCATATAATTACTTCACTGAGGCTGGATAGCAAAAAAAATATGGCCAGCTGTCCACATATGAAGAGGGATATTTTACCCTTCAGACACCACTGATTTAATTGTCAAAGGCTGTGAATAACATGGCGTGGGGAGGGCTGAGCCTAGAAGCAGAAGTTCCCGCCGCGGCTGAGTCAATCACTCGCCCGCCTCCATCCCACTCATGCTGCCCTCCACACATGCCCGGGCCCGACATGAGGATGGGGCTGGGACCCGCAAGGATGAGTGACGCCCAACAGCATCCTTGAGAACCAGGAGAGGAACGGGGTGGATCTCAAAAGAATGTTTCTAGAACTGTCAACTGGTAACTGAGGTGCTTGTTTAAATGGCTTTTCATGACTTTGACTAATATTTGTACGGGCAGGCAGGCCCAGGAGCTGTTCGGCAAAAGGCACTTTAGGTGGGATGAATGACTAAAACAGCTGCTGGGGGGTACCAGCTTCAGGGACTCACACTGAAGAGGGGTTCCAGCAGGTTGCTTAGGCTTACAAAGGCCAGTGCTGCTGGAGGAAGCCAGGTCAGCACCCCTGAACTAGCACTGGGGAAGGTGCCCAGGGGTGGGGGCACATTGAGGATGACTGTGCCCAGGAGCCAAACCTGGCTGTCCTCTGCAGTCTCCGTAAGGTGAGTGCCTGTCACCACCCAGGAGCTCCCAGCACCAGGTGAGGCTGCCTGCAGGGATGTTTGGAGACAAGCTTCTCCAGGGCCAAGCAGGTGTACAACAGGTGCCTGCCATACAGGGCGATATTGGCCAACCTCTTTAAAAAGTCAGACCTCTTGATAGAAAAGCTACTTCTCAAAAATCAAAATTTCATTAGAATTGCATCTCCAGTGGAATGATCTCCATGGTGATGATAACCGATGACAACCTTGGAATGTCTATCCTCTTCCTCGTTCTGAGGCATGGTATCAAAATGTGCTTTTTGATGCAGTTATTGATAATGACGCAGAGCCACAGATCTTACCCACTGGAGTCCTTACTGCTTTGATATCTTTTTGCAAAATCAAACCCGGGCCCATCATACATGGTTTTCCTCATGTGCTCACTAGCCCGAAGTAAACCTGCTAGTATCTGGAATGAGGGACTCGTCCTACTTTGTGGAGGCGAAGCAATGAAAGCCCGTGTTTCAGATTGCCGACTTACCCTCTGGTGTGGAGGGGGAGGTGGAGGTGTTGGCGAGCCCAGCAAGTCCTGGTTTTCCATCAAATTCCCGTAATCTGCCACGCTGCCTTTGAGAGGCAGAGGGGGTGGGACATCGGCCACGTCCGCCCCCGTCATGCCGTTCAGCTCCAAGCCTGGAAAACCGGGATCTATTTAAAATCAGCCCAACTTCCCCACGGAGCCTGACTGCTCAGGGAGCTGCTCCACGTTCCCTCCCAGAGAGGCAGGCACAGCAGAAACATTTCATCTGGCAGAAAACGTTTGTCAACAGAGCAGATGAGGGCAGGGAGGGAGCGAACACAAAGGGTGGGACCCTCTCCTAACGGCAATGTTCTAGAAAGAGAATAGCAAGTATCACATGAACACTAAAACTGGAGTGTGAAGCAAGGCATCGAGCCACTGTAGAAAGGGTGATGTTCACCCCGGCCTCTTCTGTCCCTGCTCGGGCCCCCTGCCTCGGTGGAAGTTAAACAGCTGGGTGCCACAGGACCGTCTCCGCTGTTGCTGCTACTGCTTTCGAAGCCCAGCCAGGCCCCTGCAGTCACCCCTGCAGTTATCACCTGGAGAGATTCACTAAGCAAAGTCTAACACGCCGACCAGCCACCCAGCTTCCCATCTCTTTCCACAGGAAAATCCACAGTCATATGACATGAAGTCATTAGCCATAGCAGTCACTGTGGCTGTTGCTTTAAATAAGCCAAGGGGAAGTACAATTGATTTTTAAAGTAAACTGGATAAAATAGCCGTTTTCAAACGGAGGAATAATCATTAAGGCAGGATATTTTCTCAAACCTTGTTGAGACTCTTAAAAATAATTTGTTTTCTTTTATATTAAAGAGAGAAAAATTGACATTTTTACTGATGAGTCTCTTTTGGAGTTTTCCCCTAGGATTCATCTGATGAAAAATCCTTTATTAGGAAAATGCATGCTAGGAAGGCCACACTGTCAGCTTATAAGGAAGCTCTGCCATGGGGCTGAGGGAAATACGAAGGCTTCGGTGAGTGACTGTCCTCATGATTGCTGCCTACTTCTTTGCTATTATTGTGGTAAGATATACATGACATAAAATTTGCCATTTTAGCCATCCTTTAGGGGACAATTTGGTGGCATTAATCACATCGACCGTGGGGGATAACCATCACCATGATGTATTTCTGAAACATTTCCATCACCCCAAACGGAATTCTGTACCCATTAAACAGTAACTCTCCACTCCTCTCTCCCGCCCCTAGTATCCTCTATTCTACTTTCTTTTTTTTTTCTTTTCTTTTTGTTTGGGATGGAGTCTCGCTGTGTCGCCCAGGCTGGAGTGCAGTGGTGCGATCTCAGCTCACTGCAACCTCCGCCTCCCAGGTTCAAGTGATTCTCCTGCCTCAGCCTTCTGAGTAGCTGAGATTATAGGCACGCACCACCACACCCAGCTAATTATTGTATTTTTAGTAGAGACGGGGTTTTACCATGTTGACTGGCTGGTCTCGAACTCCTGACCTCAGCTGATCCACCCACCTCGGACTCCCAAAGTGCTGGGATGACAGGCGTGAGCCATGCCTTTCTGTCTCTATGAACTTGCCTTAGATATTTGATTTAGGTGGAGTCATATAATATTTGTCCCTTTGTGACTGATCTATTTCACTCAGCATCATGGTTCTGAGGTTCGTCCGTGCTGTAGCATGTGTCAGAACTTCACTCCTTTCTACGGCTGGGTAATGTTCCATTGCACGGACATTTCTTTGGATGTACATTTTGTTAATCTGGCCATCAGTTGATGGACATTTGGCCTGTGTTTGCTTACTGGCTCTTGAAAAATACTGCTATGAATATGAAGTATCTGTTGGAGTCCCTGTCTTCAATTCTTTGGAGTACAGGCCTAGAAGCAGGACTGCCAGTTGATATTATAGGTTTATTCTACGTTGAACTTTGGAGGAACCACTAAATTGTTTTCCGCAGCAGCAGTGATGGTGTCTGTTTTCAATATTAAAATAGATTTCAAACACATTTTTAGAAAGATCATGTAGTAATAGTGCAAGGATGTGAAGATGCACCCTCCAAAGACATATCCAGTGCCCAGAAAGCTCTTTGCCCACTCAATTAGACTCACGCATCCCCTCCTGCAGCCAGCCTCCCCACCGACAGTCTCCAGAATCATGACTGCTCCCCTTTCAGCAAGAGGAAAATCAGGAGCAGAGGACAATCACTCACTGCCTTGCACAGCCCTCGCCACAGGGCACAGAGCTCTCCTGCCTGGGACCCCTCTCTGTGCCACAGGAAGGAGAGTGGGCTCCCCGGTTCTGCTGCCATCCCCATCCTCAGCACCTTCTCCCTGCCAAGATTTCTCCTCTCTGCTGGCTCTGAATCTAGTGGTGAAAAGCTGTCTGCCACTTAGAGTAAGTTGAGTAGAGTCTCTCCAAAATGTAGACCTCTTAGGGCCACCCAGAACCTCAGAATGTACCTTATTTGGATGTAGGGTCTTTGCGGATGTAATTAGTGAAGGATCTCAAGGTGAGATCATCCTGGATTTGCAAGAAGAGAGGACACCGAGAAGGAGGCCACGTGGAGACAGGGGCAGAGAGGGGAGTGATGTGGCCACAAGCCAAGGAGGGCTAGGGACTGCTGGGAGCCACCAGAAGCTGGAGGGAGGCCCGGGACAGGCTCTCCCTTGGAGCCACCAGAGGGAACCAACTTGCCACCTCCTTGATTTCAGAGTTTTGGCCTCCAAAACCTTCAGAGAACAAATTTCTGCTGTTTGGAGCCACCAGTTTTGTGGGAACTTCTAGGGTAATTTAAACATTGGTCAAAACTAGAAAAATAAGCTGTGCCCCTTAGCTGTTGCCAACTGCCTGAAGGTGCTTCTCCAGCGCACAGTCCTAGACACAAGCAGGCCCACGGCCTCCTGCAGCTCTGCGTCCTGGGATAGAAAGTGTGGTGGTTCCACGTGCCTCACAGGTCCCCTCCACATGGACCCTGGGACAGACCCTGCACTTTCTGCCCCTCCAGTGCTGGAGACCTGGGCTCTGGATTTTGGCCTGATTTGCGGAAGTCCAGACTCTACAGCCTGTCCCAGGGGACACTCCCAGGAAGCCAGGTGTTTATCTAAACTCCCACCCTCTGCTGCAAGGGGAGGGAGGAAGCGCTTCTAACCTCAGAGCCTTCAGTGAGGGGAAGTCACGGAGCTATAGCACGATTTGTATGTGGGGAGTGTTCCACTTACTCGACTGCATGCTGAAGCTGAGCTTGGCCCTTGGTGTAACCGGAGGGGGTGTTTGCTGGGAGGATGGTGACGAGGGGGACACCGAGAAGCGCCTTTCGCTTCCAATGACGTTCATCACCTGGCTCTTCGGTCTCTGGGGCCGCAGGGGACTTATCTACATCGAAAGGACAGAAAGAGCACAGTTACGGGCTGTTATGGGCTGAGTTGCATTTTCACCTAAATTCCTATGTTGAAGTCCTGACCCCCATTACCTTA
This sequence comes from Pan paniscus, assembly GCF_029289425.2. NCBI lineage: Eukaryota > Metazoa > Chordata > Mammalia > Primates > Hominidae > Pan > Pan paniscus. Next base: position 139,323,669 of record NC_073257.2, on the reverse strand, counting down.
GAATATGACCTTAACTGGAAATAGGGTCTTTGCAAATGATCAAGCTAAGGTGTGGCTCTTAGGGTGGGCCTGTTAGAGTGGGCAGATAGTAAGACATGAAAAGGAAAGGGGGACTGGGGGAGGAAACTCTGGAAACTCTGGAAAACCCCAGAGACCCCCCAAAACACACATGCTAGGTGTGAGCAGAGGGGAGGAGAATACCTAGGCAGGAGGCAGCATCCTGAAACACCCCATAAGACACCCAGTAATTGCTCCCTCTGTAGCTAACCTGTGACAATGTAACTAGCTACATGCTGATCAGGAGGGAAACAGGGCAAGGGATGAATGCCTAAGAGATACACACGCACAGTATGTACAGATTTGACCGCTGTACGACCTTCTTGGGGTGGCGGTAATGAGCAATGCCACCATTAGGTAGGTTCCTATTGATCACTGAGCCCCACGTGTGCACATCAACTAGCAGCAAGGGAGAGCCCCACAAACCTGGGCAGGAACTAGGCAGGGAAAAGGTGGAGACTTAAGACAGAGCAGGGAAAACAGACAAAGACAAAGGGAGAGGCTTAAGACAGAGGTGGGAGCTTAAAACAGTCCAATATAAAAACCACAACACAGAACTCCTGGGGGCTGCTCTCCACAGGGTCAGCCTGCTCCTCTCCCAGAGTCCATGCTACTTTTATTTCCTTAATAAGCCTACTTTACCTACTTTACTAATTTCCCTACTTTACTAATTGGTCTCTTGGCTGAATTCTTTCCTCTAAGAAGACTAAGAACCAAGGACCTGCACACTTCCCAGTAACAGGTCGAATTCCAACAGGACAGGTGACCTTATGAAAAAGGGAAATCTGGACATGGATGTGTCCAAATTTGGGAGGGCACAACGTGAAGATGAAAGCAGAGGTCAGGGTGATGCTTTTATCAGCCAAGAAACGCCAGAGATGGCAGCAAACCCCCAGACAGGAGGAGAGAGGCATGTGCAGACTCTCCCTCACAGCCTCTGAAGGAATCAGCCCTGCCGACGCCTCTAGAACTGGGAGATGATGAATTTCTGGGGTTGGAGCCGCCCAGCATGTGGTTACAGCAGACCTCCCCCACACGAGGGGCTGGCACTGCTGTCCTCACACAGCCTGGGCTGGACAGCACATCGCAGGTGACCTGAATATAGATGCAAAAGTGGCTGAGTATTGTTGCAAGCCACGCAGATACCCAGCAAGGACATACGGGGCAACATCCGTGCGGTCAAGAACAGAATCAATGGCCTGTTCCATGGCAGAATTATTCCCAGGTGTGCTCAGCATGCTTTGGTCTCCTTGGCGTGTACCTGAACGTCTAGGAATTGGCTGAAGGATTTTTGCTATTCCTTTCCTTTGCTTCTTCTCTCATCCTAGGTCATTACTGGGCAGGGATTCTTTTTCTCTCCTTTTCAATGCATTTTTTCCTGCTCATCTCTGGCTTTTGGAGGCACTTGACTTTCCCCCACCTAAGCCCTTTCCCTGTTTGTTCCATCAGTAAGTTGTATTTACATATTTCTTACAGGTTGGTCTCAGATCATCAGGCTTTGGGGAACAGGAGCAGTTACAAAATACTCTGACGCAGGAGTAATTAGAAAACGTATTAACCCAGCCAAAAAGGAGGGGTCAAGGTTCTCCCCCAAGGAAGGGCAGGCAGGTGAGTGGGCCGCTCTGGGCTTGGTGCTGCGGCTGGGTCTGGGGGCCTGGTGGATGCGCTGTGCTGGTTTGGGTGAGCAACAGAGCACACAGGCTTCAATGTCTGCCCCAGGAGGAGTCAGCCGTGCCAGGGCCAGTCTGGAGGTTACTGAGGCTGGAAGGAGGAAATGGGAACTAGGCTTGGGAGGAAGATTCAGGCCCTCTGGTAAATGAGTGACAGAGCCAGGCCAACAGGTCTATTTCCAGAACTATCCTGTGCTGTCGGGGTAGCCAAGCACCCAGGAGCTGCACCTCCTCTGAAGAAATGGCCTTGTTCCAGGCAGCAAAACTGCTGTGGGAAGTCAGGAAAGGCCGGGTGAGGCGCTGGGCTCTCTGAAGGTGAATGTGCTGGCAAGAGAGATTTGGGGTCTGCTAAGGTGCTTCTCCTGGCTTCCCTGCATCCCAGGGCGGGCACATTCTGATTCAGAGAGCTGAGGAGGCTGGACTGCTGAGATGCAAATCACAGCCTGGAGGCTCTGGCTGGAGAGGCTCAGCTAAAGGTCAGGAAATTGTTGATGATGCAAATCGAGTAGGAAACCGAACCCAGCCACAGGGGTGAGGAGGGAAAACCTTTGCAGAAGCTGGGGTGCAGGGGAGGCCAGCAGGGGGGAAGGGCAAGGAGGACACTACAGTGGGGGTGGGGGGGGGTGGCTGGTGTTGTCCCCGGGGAATGGGTTGCTGCTTCGGTTCCTGTGAACCTCCTCCCCCGCACCTCCCCTCCTGCGCATGGCTGGTCACAGGCACGCAGCCGCCTGCTAGGAAACTTCAGGTGTCTGACTGTCCTCACAGACCTTGCCGGCACCCGTCCCCTGGAGGAGGTGGCCTCTGCGTAGACAGACAGGTTGCTGGGCTGGACCAAGAATAGTAAGCCTGTCCCCAGTGGGAGGTTCGGATTCTCCGCCTCCTGGTGCTGGAAGGTTCAAGCTGACACTGGGCCAGATGCTGAGAAGCACCGCCAAGGTTCTGTGCTCTGACCTTGGTGAGTTCCTGTGGATTTGCTGAGGGTGCTAGGGCCAGCCGTGGGGAGGCAGCCCTCGTGGGGCTGCCCCTAGCCCTGCTGCTTGCAAGGACCCTAGAAGGATGCCTGGGCCACCAAGGGCAGGGACAGAAAATGCACTGTGCTGGCTCTGTGCCTGTCACGTGTGTGCTTGTGTCCTTGGACTTCTTTTCACACAAGTCAGCTGTGATCAATTCTGCCACTTGGCACAACTGCTCCGAGGCCCTCCAATTTAGCATCTTAAAACGGAGCTTAAATTAAAATGTATGAAAGACTTGCACAGTGTCTGGCACTAAGTAATATTCAAAAATGCTTCTGTTCATTCCCCTACCCAGCTACAATGTTTTGAGACTTGAGAAATCTACCTGGGGCTTGAGAGATGGAGACTTCAGCCAGCCTCCGGGGTGGTGGGCATCTCAACTTCCCAGAATAGCAGACAGAGCATGCTGTGTGGTCAGGAACCCCTCAATCTGCTGGACGCTGAGCGTCTGGGTACTTCAGGCCAGCCTCCAGCCAGTGCCCCCCGGTCTGACATCCTCGGCCACCCTCATGGGAATTCTCCAGCCCAGCTGCAGCCACAGCACCTACCCACAGGCCGCAGAGCAGTGCTGGCCTGTTGGACATCAAGTCATGGCCGGGGCGTTTGCCTTCCACCTCTAGATAGCCAGGTAGCATGTGACTGCTTTCTGAGTGGCATGAAGTATAGATAAAACCTACCTTCTGGGTTTTAAGTTATAAACAAGCAGTGCAGTATGTCTAACCCTCTAATCACAGCCCGCCGACGCCCAGGGCTGAGACAAGCAGACACCCACCCATTTCCAGGGAGGGCGGCTCCAATCCTGACTTCGCCTTTGATGCTGACAGCCCATGAGAACTCCTTCATTTTTGTTTCCAACTACAGCTAGCACTTTCGGAATCAAGTTCGCCCGGGAAGTGGGCTGTGCCTCATCTTCGCACTCAGACTCTGATACAGCTCGGATATCTGTCCCCTCCAACTCTCATGTTGAAATGTTGGGGGTGCGGCCAGTGGGAGGCATCTGGGTCCTGGGAGGAGATCTCTCGTGAAGGGCTTGGTGCTGTCCTTGCAGTAATGGGGGTAATGAGTGGGTCCTCATTCTATCAGTTCACGTGAGACCTAGTTATTTAAAGGAGCCTGGAACACACCCCTCACCCCCCACCCATACTCTTTCTCACCATGTGACATGCCTGCTCCCCTCCCCTGCCTTCAGCCAAGAATAAAAGCCTCCTGAGGCCTCACCAGAAGCCAAGCAGATGCTACTGCCATGCTTGTACAGCCTGCAGAACCATGAGCCAAATCAACCTCTTCATAAATGACGCAGGCTCAGTTATTCCTTCGCAGTAACACAAAACAGACAAACACAGACTCCCAATGCGGTGCACTTCTGGGAGGATCAGCCCTCAGGCCCAGCCCCAGGATGAGAGCCGGCTCCTCGGTTTCACCGCCCTCACACGCCCACGACTGTGGAATGAACGAGACTCACTGGGACCCGTCTTCAAGGTCAGCTCAGCAGTACGGGTCATGTGAAGTCCCTGTTAAGTCCTTGTGAAAGACGGCCAGGAGATTTAAAGGTGGAGCAGATGAGACACAGCAGGATACCCCAGGACCAGGTCCAGCTGCTGGGGCCCGGTGGGAAGAGGTCTTTGGATTCTAGTTCCGCTGATCTTAACACTTGGGCCGTAACTAGCTTAGAAGAGTTCCAGTCAGCAAGGGGCAAGGGGAAGGCATTAGCGGACACTGAGGACTGTTTCCTGACAACAAAAGGACTCCTGCTCATCTTCTGGGATATTAGGACATGTGTAGGAAACAAGTCCAACAGAGCGGCAGAGCCTAGCAGCAGAGCGGCCTCGCCCCAGGCCCTGCGGAAGGGGGACAAATGCTAAGCCCACCTTCCTCCAGGTCTCTCTGCGGCTCTGGCTGTCCTACTGCCTTGGGACATTTGAGGTTAGGGGAGGAGGACCCCAGGTTTCTGAGTTGCTAATTTATAACAAGTTCAATAAGAGCCCACTGTCAGCCCTGTTGGCTACAGGTAGGGCAAAGGTAGGTCCCTAAAGCTACCGCAGAGCGAGGAAAGATACCCTGTCAGGTTACCGTTTCCGAAAGGATCACAGCCTCAGACTGCTGCAGGGAAATGTCAGTGGGTTTAAATTCTTTCTCAAATATCTCTTGATGTTTGCTGTTCCTTTTTTCCTTCTTCTTGTCCTTCTTCTCCTTCTCCAGGTCATCCTTGTCCAGCTTGTCCTGGGACCTGGAGTGCATTTTCTTTGGCAGGAGAGGCTCCAGGGCAAACCTAAAGGAAAGGTCAATGACGTCTTAATAGGAGAGCAATTGCTTTCCAGCCCACAGACACGTGTAAAGTCACTCACAATCCATCGAAGACATTTACAATGAAAGCAGTGATTTAAAAGGGAGGCCAAGGGTGACTTCAGATACACAGTCACCAGATGCAAGGACTGTGTTTCAATCCCAACATAGATAAACTGGAAAAAGATAGAACACTTAGCACGACAGGGCAAATGTGAAGTCTGACCGGATATTTGATGATGATATTAAGGAATTGTTCATTTACGATGGGAGGATGGTATTTAGGGCATATTTCAAAAGGGGAACCCTCGTCTTTTAGAGATTTATATAGAAATATTTTGTCTACTTTTTAATGGGGAAAAATAGACGTCAATGCAAAGAAATGTCTGCTACCTTAATCCTGACCAAGGCTCTATGATTACAGATAGACGGTTGTTTTCAGGTGAAAGCACTTTGCATGGCTCAGTCAGAAGCAAGCCAGGGCCAGCTCACAGGTGCTTGGAGATGCCCTGAGGTTTCCAGCCGGCAACTAAGCTGGAGACAGAAGACTTGCATTCTAGGTCTGCCACTGTGGGTGACTCTTGATGTCCTCGTAACCTCTGGCAGCTGTCTCACTTATAAAAGGGTATAAAGACACCACCACCCTTCTGCCTACCCCACAGTTGCTGTAAAGACACATTCCTGGTTACACCATGGAGTAAATGAATCTTAGGCTAGTGTCTAAGGCATGTACCAAAAGGTTAGTGTGCAAGCATATCCACACATGATTGTGATTTGTCACTCCAACACAAGATTGGCATGCCCATCCTGTTTCTGGTCCTAGAAGTCCTATCAGCAGGTGGAAGAAATGGATCCATCTCTAAGACTGGAGTCTCATCCCTAGCAGCTCCTGCTGTGAGGAGGAGTCAGGAGAGATGGTTGAATGGATGAAGGCATGGGCCCGCCTGAAAAACCATATAGCATAACTCACGTGGAAGGCAGTGCTGTTACTAGGATCTTACATTTTCAAAATACAGCCTGCTCTTTGGAGCTCTGAGCCTCACAGCAACTTCCAAACCTGACTTCCTTGACCGCCTGGAGAAGCAATTGGCTTCTTCAAGGGGAGCATGATTTCAAGAGAAGATAATTTAGCCAGCCAGTCATATTTTCATCCTAGCTCTAGTTTCTCTTACATGTATTTCTGAATGGGACACTTGGAAGAAAGCCACTGTTCTCATTAAGAAGGCCATTGCAGGGCCGGGCATGGTGGCTCATGCCTATAATCCCAGCACTTGGGGAGGCTGAGGTGGGTGGATCATTTGAGCTCAGGAGTTCGAGACCAGCCTGGCCAACATGGCAAGATCCAGTCTCGATAAAACATACAAAAATTAGCTGGGCATGGTGGTGTGCACCTATAGTCCCAGCTACTCAGGAGGCTGAGGTGGCAGGATGGCTTGAGCCCGGGAGGCAGAAATTGCAGTGAGCCAAGATTGTGCCATTGCACAGCCTGGGTGACAGAGCCAGATCCTGTCTCAAAAAAAAAAAAAAAAAAGACAGTCATTGCAGCAATCTTGCTCCCCATTGATTTGATCACTGTTGATTATTTCCATGTTGCGTGTCCCATAATGGGGAGTAAGATGAACCAGGAAGGGAAGGATCATTTGCAAAACTGCGCTTAAATCTGCTGAAGATGCAGACTACCCAGAGCAAGGACCACTACCTATTCTTTGCTTCTCTCATCTAATATGGCTGTGCAGTAGGATCTGCTGCAGGTCACTATGTAAACAATAGTGGTATTGAATCTAAGCACTGATTATCAATAGCTGTTAACATCTCCATAAGAGAGAGAACAGGTTATGATATGCCTCTGAATGAAAGAACACACAAGTACCTACGAAGTCATCTTGTCCCTAAATCAAATCTGAATCTGATCAAATCGCTAGATTCAACCACCAATATGCAGGGAATATGGAGAATCGAGACGCGAATTAAACAATGCGATAGGGCACGCTATCAGCAGAGTCCTGATGGTGGGGACCATGACAGGATACGCAACCTAGGATTTCCCACAAATAAATTACAAGGGAGAAAAGGGGACTAAAAGAGACTTAAAGAGATAATATCAACCAAGTGCAAGGTACAAGGTGGGAACCTTATTTGGATTTTGCCTCAAACTAAAAAAAAAGACACGACAATGGGAAATTAACACTCATGTATTATTATAATATGGAATTCCTGTCCATATTTTTGGTGTGAAATAAACTATATTACTATAGTTTATATAATATAACCTAGTTATGGTTTTAAAAAAGAGTTTAAATTAGAAATTCATAGTGAAATAGCTATAGATAAAATATGGTATTTGAGCTTTGCTGGAAAATATGATTGATACAGATTGAAAAAAAAAGATTAGTTAAAAGCTGATAATTGTCAAGACTGCATGATGGGGCATGGGGGCCTCATTATACTGTTTGGCCCACTTTGTATATATCTGAAATTTTTCTTTTTTTCTGAAACAGAGTCTCACTCTGTTGTCCAGGCTGGAGTGCAGTGGTTCAATCATGGCTCACTACAGCCGCAACCTCTCCAGGTTCAGGTGATCCTCTCACCTCAGCCTCCCAGGTAGCTGAGACTACAGGCATGCACCACCACACCCAGCTAATTTTTATATTTTTTTGTAGAGATGGGGTTTTGTTATGTTGCCTAGGCTGGTCTTGAACTCCAGAGCTCAAGCAATCCACCTGCCTCAGCCTCCCAAAGTGCTGGGATTTTAGGCATGAGCCACTGTACTCAGCTTTGACATTTTTCTATACTAAAATGTTTAAAAAATTTAAACTGATTGATAAAATATACCAATATTGACTTAGATCATTAAGGCATTTTGGGACATCTGGACTTTTCGCACTGGATATACAATACATCCATATCCATTAGGTGAGAAATATTTTATCTATTATAAGCAACAACCAAACATTTCATGATTTTATTCTAGGTTTAGCAGAACTTGAGATAATGTAGGTAAGAAAAGGATTAGTAGATGCTGTTTAGCTCAGGGAGAAGACCCAGGTTGTGAAATCCTGATGCGTATACAAAGAACCCAGAGAAAGGCAGGTGGAGTTTTAAATTTTCATATTACGAGAAGCAACTGCCTACAGGATGAACTTTATTCTGCATGTAACCTGTGCCATTTGAGACCAAAGCCTCATTTTCTCCACATTAGTTAGCTAGCAAAGGGTGGTAACCCCAAGAATGAACATAAATCTGGACTGTAATAAAGATGCCTTCCAGTTAAAGGTTAAACAAATGCCTTCTGGGGAAGAGCCAGCAGCCCGAGCTCACATGTGCAATTCACCACTCTTCTACCTAAAACCTCTCCATCAATTTCCACCCTAACTCCTATGTTCCTAGAAATATAAAAACCTTTCCATAACCAGCCTGGGGATTTTCTCGGGGGGAAGTTGAATTAAATTTCTTTAGCAATCTTGCTGTGACAAGCACACATGATTTAAATACCTCTAAATTGAGAATTTCCATATGGACTTGGCCTTATAAATATCAGACGCTGATAAAAATTACTGTTAAGAAAAAATGTGGGGATAGTTTGCAATTATCCATTGGGCACATCAGTCGTTGGCAACAAAGGGCAATCCGAGTTGAGCCGTCCCTTGGGGCTCTCTGGAAGTTTGTGTCTGTGTGTTGAAGGGGCCAGATGCCTGTGGGTTTGATAGGGTGATGGATTGTAAACAAAATGGGATTGGACACACAAACAACTGTACAAATCGGCAGTAAAACAATTAGAGGTTCTTCTGTGTTGTTTAAATTGCATGCAACATTTTTTTCTTTTTATAGAAGAACAAACTTTACATGCTTGCCCCTCAAAAATACAAAAAAATACCAATGTTGCAGTTCTCTTTGCAATAACCTGAGCTAATGCCAGAGCCACAGTGTGTGCTCAATAAATGTTAACTATTGGGTACTCAAGAGCAAAAATGCATCTCCAAAGTGGCCTTGTAGAAAGAAGGTGGCCCATGAGTATTTAGAATAGTCAAAATCATAGTGATAGAAAGTGGACGTTGGCCAGGCGCGGTGGCTCACACCTGTAATCCCAGCACTTTGGGAGGCCGAGGCGGGCGGATCATGAGGTCAGGAGATCGAGACCATCCTGACTAATACGGTGAAACCCCGTCTCTACTAAATATACAAAGAATTGGCCAGGCATGGTGGCATGTGCCTGTAGGCCCAGCTACTTGGGAGGCTGAGGCAAAAGAATTGTTTGAACCTGGGAGGCGGAGGTTGCAGTGAGCCGAGATCGTGCCACTGCACTCAGCCTGGGCGACAGAGGGAGACTCTGTCTCAAAAAAAAAAAAAAAGAAAGTAGACATTGTCAGGGTGTCAGGGGTGGGGGGAAAGAATGCAAAGTTAGTGTTTAATCGATATGGGAGGTAAAGAGTGGGGAATTGTTGTTAAATGGGTACAGAGTTTCAGTTTGGCAAGATTAAAGAGTTCTGGAGGTGGATGGTGGTCATGGCTGCAGAGCGATGTGAACGTACTCAATGCCACCGAACTGTTCACTTACAAATGGTTATGATTGCTTGAGCTTGGGAAGTGGAGGCTGCAGTGAGCTGTGATCGCACCACTGCACTCCAGCCCGGGTGGCAGAGTGAGAGTCTGCCTCAAAAACAAAATTTTTTAAAAAGGATAATATGCCTTTTATTTTCCAGAGTTGTCCTAAAAAGTAGGGACAGATGGTCACTCTCAGAAGCATTCCCTTAAACACCATTTCCCTTTAAAAGGCAATAAACCTCAGCAGAAACAAAAATAAACAAAACATTTGCTCTCCAAAAAAATGAGGAAGGGAGGAAAAGAAAAAAAAAAAAAGAAGGCCCGGCCATCCATCATGAAAGCCTGACTCTGTGACAGTTGGCTTGGCAGAATGGTGTCACAGGGGGACAGTGGAGGTTGTGTCATGCTCAGACCACACCAGCTTCTGTCCGGGCACAACACCCTGGAGGTGAACAGGAGATGAAAAGTACAAAGCGCTTGGCCAGCCCGGACTGCACCTTGCTTCTTCCCAGGGGTGTCCAATCTTTTGGCTTCCCTGAGCCACATTAGAAGAAGAAGAAGTGTCTTGGGCCACACATGAAATACACTAACACTAACAATAGCTGATGAGCTATAAAAAAAAAAAAAAAAGAAATCTCAAAAACAATCTCATACTGTTTTAAGGGAGTTTATGGATTGGTGTTGGGCCACATTCAAAGCCATCCTGGGCTGCATGTGGCCCGTGGGCCGTGGGTGGACAAGCTTGTTCTAAGCCATGCTGAAGAGGACTGAACACTCACTGGAGGTTCTAAATTGGATGAAAACCTTACCCAAAGTGGTACCCAAAGAGAGGATGTTTTTCTCAACGACTCACGCGACCTCAAAGTAATATTGGGCACTACGGTCAGAAAGTCTCGGAGGGTCTCAGTTTCAAAGATAATTTTGATGAACACAAAATCCTCAGTTGTAAGAAAATCCAGGGCCCTGGGTGGCTCCTTCCAGATCCCCCAAGCCCTCCCTGCTCAGCTTAGCCCTGCTGTGAGCCTGACTCACCCATCGGAGCCTGGTCTGGAAGGGGTGCTGTCCGATGAGAGGGAAGAGACAGAGGCCACAGACAGAGGGCGGGATGAGGAAGGCATCGTGAAGGACCGCACCATGGACCGGGGGCGGCTGCCTCTTCTATCGTCCAGACTTGAGGGCTGAGAGCGAGAAAGAGAGAGAAGGAGACTTGTTTGATGCCTGTGCCTGCCATGGTCAGACTCCTGAGATAAAGTGGCCTTAGCTGTGTGGAATCGAGACCATCATCGTTCAGACTTCTGTAAACAGTACGTGTTCTTGTTCTGAGTGGAAGACAAAAACAATGATTATTTTCGAGTCTTTTAAAACCTAACCCAATACTGTGAAAGTATCGGAAGGAACCTTCTTAGCCTTTTAATACTCAGTGCAAGTTTTCTTCAAAGACCACAATGTGTCAACACATTCCAAAGCCACAGGAGAATGTGCTGACCAGAAAGTTTAATGTAGAGTAACACCTAGAGAGTGATTAAAGAGTCTTTCGATCTTTAGATGCATTTTGTATACCTCTGCAGGTTGATAGACTACACAGGCCATCAAAATGCATGAATCCATAATGACTGACCTCCTCCAGACAAAAATAAGATGCTCCTGCTGCTTAATGAAAAGTATGTTTCCTTTCTGCAAGTAACTGATGCCACAGAGTAGATGAAACCACTGCTGAAGTTGCTAAAGCTTCTCCCACTTGCTAGGTAGTGAACGAGTGATGCATTGTGCCAAAAAAAAAAAAAAAAAAGATCTCTAGATGGACTTTTCCATCTTCTTCTTGACATATTACTGAAGCAAGTGTCCTTGAAATACTGCATGTGTCAACATCTAATTAGCTAGAAAATTCCAGTGTACCTGCACCCCGAGCCAGATGTTGGCACATCTGGGACTGCAGCTGCTGCACAAGGACCTTCCTTTAACCTGAGGACGTGGAAACTAAATTCCTGTAGGGCACTTCCTCTCTGTGTGGCGTTGACTTCCCCACCCTGCAACCCCACCCCACCCATCTCATTCAGCCAATCAACTACGGAAGACCTGCTGTGGACCATGGTTCCAGCCCTCCGAGGCCAGAAGCGGTAGATTACAGGTAATATTAATATAACGCCACTTCCCCTTCTGAAAAGTGGGCCTTTTTCTTAAATATGTGATCCCAAATAAAACAGCATTTGATGTGTAAACTATCTCTTTAATAATAAAAACCTCAAAATTGTAAAAGGGCAGGAATTGGCCCACATTTTCTGTAAAGCAGTGGTCCCCAACCTTTTTGGCACCAGGAACCGGTTTCACGGAATACAATTTTTCCACAGACCAGCAGGGGATGGTTTCAGGATGAAACTGTTGCACCTCAGATCATCAGGCATTAGATTCTCATAAGGAGTGTGCAACCCAGATCCCTCACATGCACAGTTCACAATCGAGTTCATGCTCCCATGAGAATCTAATGTTGCCACTGATCTGATAGGAGGCAGAGCTCAGACAGTAATGCTCCCTCACCCGCTGCTCACCTCCAGCTGTGGGCCCAGTTCCTAACAGGCCACAGACTGGTACCAGTCCACTGCCTGAGGGCTGGGGCCCCCTGCTGCAAAGGACCAGGTAAGTATTTTAGGCTTGCAGGACATATGGTCTCTGTGGAAACTAGCACATGCTGCCACGACAGCACAAAAGCAGCCACGGATAATACAGAAATGAATGAGCATGGCCCGCCTGCCAACAAAACTTTATTTACACAACCAGGCCAGGGGCCACAGTTTGCTGACCACTGGCTCTGAGTGACGTGCAGCTGGGATTTGCCAGCAGAGAGGGGCTGGTCAGTCTTGGACCTGCACCAATGATGGTGCCAGGGGATAGCTTCATGGAGATGTTCATTGTAATTACTCTGCCTTTAGAAGAAACTAAAAGGGAAATGGTTGCTTGGGGATTATCCCCAACTGTGAAAACCTTACCCCATACATAATCTCAGAAGGTGACCTCAGATCTTGATTGAGATGTGTGAGTATGGATTTCAAGGAATAAAGGAAGGGGGTTGGCAGGAAGATGACTCCCGTCAAGGAGGGACAGAGGGCACTCCCTGGGTGCGACCATGGGTTTATTGGGCAGTCTGCCGCATAATTCCTTCTTGATTGAGCCTCTAGAAATCAAGACATCAGGGCTTTGCTTTTGTTTCATCTGATGCAATTAGGGTCTCACCCAGTCCTGGGAGGTGGGACTCCACGGCCAGACACTGTGACTGAAAGCAGGGCTGGTGGGTAGGAGTTGGGAACATTGGAACTAGGCTGGAATTGTGGCCCTGGCACTGACGGTGTGACCCTCCATAAAACCCCGAGCCACTCGGAGCCCCAGCTTCCTCCTGAGCACACAGGGAGCAGTCCTCCCTGCCCAGAGGGCCAGCATTAGAACTAAATGAAATGATGCCGGGGAAGCCCACAGGGCTCGCTACCCTGATGGCTGCTGCTGTCTTCACCGCCTGAGCAAACACTCATTCCAGTTCTCTGACCAGGAGCGACCCTCTGGCCCTGCCTAATGACCCTGAGTTTTACGTTGCTGTCTCCCGGCTGAGCTGTAACGTCCCACCCTGAGCCAGCCACAGGTGTTTACTGCCCAGAGTCTTGGATGGGAATGGGCTGGGTTGAAGGGGTTGGCTGAACTTAATCACAGGGACCAGTGCTGTACAAGGAAGGGTGAGAAGCAGGCACACTTCATCGTGATCTGGAATGTCCCTTTCCAGAAGCTATACAAATGCCAGCTACAGCCTGGAAATCCACAGAGGGTGACACATTTTCCTTTGGAGAGAGCAGGTGGGGGAGGAGGGGCTGGGGGGTGGGGCAGAAGATGGGCAGACCCAGCAGGGAGGGTGCGAGTGTGGTTAGAACCTTGGCCGGCCCTCACAGGCCACAAGACACAACTGCACCATAAGCTCTGCATCTGAAACAGAACCCTGGTCCCTGGCTGTTCTTGTAGGCCATGCCACACTGCTTCTCCTCCCCATGGAACTCCAGCACAAGGAATAGGTGAAGCTAAATGTTCCTGCTGAGGCAGGGGCTATCAGCTCCACCTCCCAGTCAACACCCCTCCCAGCAGCCTCTGAGGAACCCCAGGGTCTCATGGATCCCAGTTAAGAGAACTACTGGGATGGGTCCCCCCGGCAGCTGTGGAGGGAGGGCGAGAGAGGAGAAATCCTGGAAGCTGGGGGCCAGGTCAGGGGCCAACTGTGATGGCAAAGATGGTGGGGTGAACCCCAGCACCACCAGGGGATACCACGGCTAGAACTAACTTGAGGGAGGAAGGGTGACTCCTGGTTCTCTCCCGGGTCTGGGTGGCCAGCGGGTGTTGTGACAGTAGGTGGGGAGGGGAGAGGGGGACGATGGCATGTTGGGGTTATGGCTCTCCATGGTGTTTGGAGTGATGAGGTGGATGGGAGTCGAGAGAATGCAGAACCAGGATCAATTTCCCTGCTCCTAATCGGACTTGAAGAGGTAGATGAAGATTGGGTGAGAAACCTAAAGCTCTTTTTCACAAGCCTGAAGGCAACACACATGCCTCCTGCACGCTGTGGGCCGGTGAGGGCATGGGGGCCAATGCCGAACGTGGCGCTGTGGGCCGGTGAGGGCACGGGGGCCAATGCCGAACGTGGCGCTGTGGGCCGGTGAGGGCACGGGGGCCAATGCCGAACGTGGCGCTGTGGGCCGGTGAGGGCACGGGGGCCAATGCCGAACGTGGCAGGTGCTCACGGGCTCATCCCTGGGGCCCTGCACACCTCGCTCCCTAAAGGTCAGCAGAAGCTGGGCTGCAGAGCTCCCATCCAGGGAATGGCAGCTCCTTGGAGCCCCAGGACTGGGAAGATGAAAGCCAAGGCAGAGTGGCAGAGGGGCCTGGGTATCGAGAAGTCAGAGGGCATCCACATCTTCTCTTTCTATGGCTTAAGCTGGCTCAGAAACATTGACACAATGGTTTATGTCCTTTCTATGGGTTTATTTTTAAATTTTAAAATCCATCTTTTTTGCAAACAGGGTGATATTAGATTGCTTTTCAAAGTGCTCTGAGATGATTGCAAGTTTCCAAAGTAGGTAAGACAGGAAAGGCACATCCCAGACTGCGTTTTATTGCCACATTTCTCAGGGAAGGACAGGGGGACCTGCCAGTCCCCTTGACTGCTCAAAGGATGCTTGCAGAGCCTGCTGTTGGGGTCGAAGGATGGAGCAGGACTCTGCAAGGTGGGTCCGGGGAACAAAGTATTCCAGGGTGGAAAATGCAACCTTCATTCTGTAAAAGCCTCCCACCCCCTAGACGGGGTGCCCCAGCTGGCGCTACAGAGAAGGGTGGGGAGGTTGATGGAGATGGTGCTGCCTCACGATGTGCTGGAAATAAGCTCCAGCCAAGGACACACGGCACCCCAATCCACACAGCACCCCAATCCACACGGCATCCCAATCCACACGGCACCCCAATCCACATGACACCACAATCCACACGGTACCCCAATCCACACGGCACCCCAATCCACACGGCACCCCAATCCACATGACACCACAATCCACACGGCACAATCCACATGGCACCCCAATCCACACAACACCACAATCCACATGGCACAATCAACATGGCACCCCAATTCACACGGCACCCCAATCCACACGGCACCCCAATCCACATGGTACCCCAATCCACACAGCACCCCAATCCACACAGTACCCCAATCCACATGGCACAATCCACACGGTACCCCAATCCACATGACACCCCAATCCACACGGCACAATCCACATGGTACCCCAATCCACACGGCACCCCAATCCACATGACACAGTCCACACAGCACCACAGTCCACACGGTACCCCAATCCACACAGCACCCCAATCCACAGGACACCACAATCCACATGACACAGTCCACACAGCACCACAATCCACACGGTACCCCAATCCACACGGCACCCCAATCCACACGGCACCCCAATCCACACGACACCACAATCCACACGGCACAATCCACATGGCACCCCAATCCACACACCACCACAATCCACATGGCACCCCAATCCACACAACACCACAATCCACATGGCACAATCGACATGGCACCCCAATCCACACGACACCCCAATCCACATGGCACCCCAATCCACAAGGCACTCCAATTCACACGGCACCCCAATTCACAAGGCACCCCAATCCACACAGCACCCCAATCCACAGGACACCACAATCCACATGACACAGTCCACACAGCACCACAATCCACATGGTACCCCAATCCACACGGCACCCCAATCCACATGACACAGTCCACACAGCACCACAGTCCACATGGTACCCCAATCCACACAGCACCCCAATCCACAGGACACCACAATCCACATGACACAGTCCACACAGCACCACAATCCACACGGTACCCCAATCCACACGGCACCCCAATCCACACGACACCACAATCCACACGGCACAATCCACATGGCATCCCAATCCACACACCACCACAATCCACATGGCACCCCAATCCACACAACACCACAATCCACATGGCACAATCGACATGGCACCCCAATCCACATGACACCCCAATCCACATGACACCCCCAATTCACACGGCACCCCAATCCACAAGGCACTCCAATTCACACGGCACCCCAATTCACACGGCACCCCAATCCACACAGCACACCAATCCACAGCACCCTACCTTCCTGCCCTTGCTTTCTCCACCTGTGCCCAAAGCAAGCATACTCAGAACTCATGAATGTGGCAGAGAAGGGGATACGCAGGATGTCTGGTGAGCCAGACAGCTTTCTGTGATTTTGAAATATACATTAAATGACTGAGAAAAGAGGAAGCTTTTCACTTAGGAAGAAAATGTCAAGATTTCACAAGTGTTTGTTTCTTAGAATGAATTAATACAGGCATCAACTTTGAAAGAGATGTGATGTGACGCACTCCGAAACGCTTCTTGCCACTCAGCTCTGATTGTAATGAGTTGCAGGCTCTGAAGCTATCAAGCGCTACTCTAGCATTCTGACTTGCACAAAGGATCCTCCAGCCCAGCCTTGAAGGACAGCGCCCTGATTTCCAAGCCTGTTCACCTGCAGCAGCTCCCGCTGGGCTGGCAGTTCCAGACTCCCACCTGCTGAGTTTTCAACCTCAGAGCAGCAGTTGTGTTATGTTGGATTTGTTGGGTTCAAGCCCTGCTGGGCCTAGGACCCTCTCATCTGATGGACACCAGGTCCTAGGCTTGGAGGCACCAAGGTTCGGTCGTGCCCGGCAGAGGCGGGGAGACTGGGAGAGCATGCAGTGTGATCATAACCAAATTACCTTCTCTCAGGGGTTGCCCAGGTCTCATATGCATTTCCTACCATGTGGGAAAGAGGCGGAGAAGCTCTGTGGTGCCAAATGTTAGCCCCTGGAGTAGGGGCTAAAAGCACAGACCCTGGAGGTACATGGATAGGGCTTGAACCATGGGTCTGCCACGTGCTAGGGTGTGACCTACTTACCTTCCCATGTCCCCGTTTCCTTGACTGTAAAATGCAGATGACTGCAGTGCCTGCTTCACAGAATGTGAGGCAGATTAAGCAACTGAGTATCTATACAGCAGTTAGGAAGGTCCCTGGCACGTGGGGAGCACTAAATTAGTGTTTGCTTATTGAGATCAATGTGTGAAAGAAAATAGGGCTCAACAGAGAATAGCTGAGAACTTCAGGGACTGGTGGACAGGCGGCCCTGGGCCCAGAAAAAAACCAAAATAGCACACCCCACTCGACACCTGGTCTTCAAGGAGCAGAGGAGAGTGCCGTATGTTACCTGGGAGAAGCAGCGCGACTTCCCACAGCTCGCCTTCCTTTTGCCGGGGAGTTGAAGCCCTGTGCACACCCCCTCAGTGCGGGCAGGCATGGAATTCCAGTAGACAGAAGAGAGCTCCCTGCTTCTCTGTGCCACATTGCCCCTCATCCCTGAACAATGGGGAGTGGGGACCCTTTGCTGTGTCTGGTGTCTCCACAGTTCCCGAGCAGGCAGGGTAGGCTCAGCAAAGCTCCCAGAGACTGAGTAAAGATGGGAGCACCACTCTGAGCTGCAAAGCAGGGCAGCACTGTGACTCACGGCGCCTGGCTTTGCTCCCACATCTGCTAAGGCATGGCTCCTGGGGACAGTCTCAAGTGGGCTGTAAGATTTGAACGGCAAGGTTTTTGCATCATTAAAACTCAAGCTGCTCTCCACCCTGCTCCTGATGCCAGCCTCTGCTCAGAAACCTTCCATAAACTCGTTGCAAAAGCTCAGTTCTACCCTTCATCCCGAGCAGAGCCTCCTGCCCCAGCCTAGCATCCCTTGTTCTTGGAGGTTGGCTGCCTTTCCATCTCCGCTCTGAATTTTCTCTTCTGCCCAAAGCATGCCTGTGTCTGCACTGGCCCCTGGCCTGCCATTCAAACTCCTGCCTCTCAGCCTCTGTTGAGGGAGTCCTTTCCCCAGGCAGTGTCTTCTTGATCTCCTCCCCTGACCACATCTGGCTTATCGTCCTTGGTCTAGATCAATTACCCCTTCCTACAATAGGTAAATCTTCACTAATAATTTCACACTCCAGATGTTGGTCACTTCTCCCTTGATGGCCATGATCCTCTGATGTCAACCTTGGGCTGGGCCACCTCTGCCATGGGCCGTCGTGAGTGCTGTTGCCCTGTGGATGACCGAACCCTTTGTGTGTATTGTATGACTGTAGGTGTGCACTGTCAACCAGCTGAGTTGCCTGGGTGCTGTGAGATTTCTCCATTGCTCTGCAACAATAAGGTTGGACTGTGTTCACAGCAGGTGAGGGGGCATTTGGCAATCAAGGAAATTCATGAATGTTTATTCGCCCTGGCATTTCCAGTTATTGAAAGGAGGTTGCTGAGTTGCCGGTAGACAAGACTGCCCAAGGGGGCTGAGCTCCCTCACATCCCACTTCCTAAGCAGGCACCATGTGTACATGTGAGTTCCTCTGCTCTGGAAGCTTGTCCCAGTTCAACAGTGGGATGCCCAGACACCCACTCTTCTGCAACACTACGCATACTACCCTCTTACCATGATTCGGACGCCGTACTCTTTCTCCACCTTTTCCTTCAGCTGTTTGAAACAGGCCTCCATCCTCTCGTGGAATGGCCTCAGCGCCTCCGTGACTTTGTCTCCATGGATTCTGATCCCTTCGGCCAGAAAAGGAATCTGGAAAACACAGAGGTTGACATTCCTTATTTCTTGGATAATGGTCTAGGAAGAGCAATGCACACTTGGGGAAAGGGGAACTGGCAAAATGATCTGCTTTGGTTTCCAAATCAAACCAGCTGATTCAATTTACCAGAAGGCATATTACCATCAAAGACCAAAATGTTTACATGAAAACCATTTGTGTTCTGAATTGACTATGTCCAGTGTGGTGCGCCCGACACCACGGCTACTCAGTTAATTTCCCAGAATAGACTTATCTGTGCTTTTCACTTGAGTTTGGGAAGAGCTACACCTTGAATTTGTTTAGATGTAACTTGTTCTATTAGCAAAGGGTCATGTCAGAGTGTGAACATTTTTTAGCTAAGAATATTGCCTTTACGAGAACCCTATTCCAAAAGGTAATTACATGTGATCTATAGTCCTGAAAAATCTTCCTTTTTTGGAAGGGAAAACCAAATTTATTCTTCTTTAAAACTAAAAATAATCGCTTCTCTGCCGACACTGCTGTCACAAAATATCCATGCCAACACTTCACTTCCGAGAGTGGAGATGAAGCTGACCTTTAAAAACGTTCTAAGAGAGACATTTTCATTCTCCCAGCTGCAGAGACCCACCAGAGTTGCTGCTGTTGTGGGGTGGGAGAAGGAAAAGTCTCCCTTTCTGTCCCTGGTCTCTGCTTCCCCCCAGGGCTTGGACTCAGTTAGACATTCTTCCATGTAATCAAGCTAAGAGGCTTCCTCTCAATAATTTATAATTAAATCAAAATACTGATTAAAAACAGATTTTCCTAATAGGACAGAACACCAATCTAAATGAGCAGATTTATTAGTATGAACGATAATAAGTACACAATTGAATTTCATGTGAGCAAATTCAAGAAATCTTATCAAGATGAATCAACGCATCAAATGTATTTGGTTACCATTTATAGCACGCAGCTGTTGCCTCTCTTGGTGCTCCAGGAAAGGAGGGAGTAGCAGCGCTCTCCTCGCTCATAGCCCTCCTAGCCTGCTTGGAGGCTGCACCGACACAAAAGTTTGTTTTGCTGACAGTTGGCCCCAAACCCTAGGCACACGTCAGGCCTTTCTGGCCAGTTATCACCGAAAAGGACAGCATACAGAGAGATTTCAAAATACTTGGGATGTTTTAATATTCCCTATGAATTACTCGTGCAGATGGCAGCTTCCCCGGGGCTAGCTGCGGTTTACTCAGGGCCAGCAGTAGAAAATGCTCACTGTCAGCCTTCTGCCTCCTGAGTCCCGCCTTGGGGGATGACGCAGACAGACCGGGACAACTTTTGGCGGGATGTCGAATGTGTTGTGTCTCTCTCTGGATGCAAAGGCAGGGAGGTGTGGAGGTGCTGTTGCAAGGTGAAAGCACAGCCACCCTAGATACTAAAAGCATTTCTGATTTAGGGTGGGCCTTTCTCAAACTACAAAATGTAATCTAGTTCCTGAGTTTTGCTGTTGTTGGTGTTGACGGTGGTGTGATAAAACTCTTAATGGTCAGATTCTTTCTGTCAAAGAAGGTACTTGCCAGATGAGAGTTAAGACCATTTGGTTTAGGACGCTCCTGCTGCTCGAACTGCAATCTGATAGGTGAAATTTACCAGGTGTGAGAATTCACCACTCTCAGCAGTTCCTGACATTGATGGGAAATAACCTTCTGATGGGACAGGAACTGGTTCCCTGTTACATGTCTACTTGGGGCTGAACTGCAGGTGTGATCCTAGATGAAAGAAGATAAGAGGATGCCCTGAGTAAACATATTCCAACGCACAAAGCACTTGACATAGACCGAGGGTCTGAAATGGTCTCTGGAGACCCTGTAGTTCAGTGGGTTCCACTCTGGCTAAGCATCAGAATCTCAGGTGGATTCCTGAACCCCACCTCCAGAGCCCTGATTTGCTGTAGGCAGATCCCAGGAATCTGCATTCCTAAAGAGTTTCTCAGAGCCCAGAGATGGGAGAGGACTTTCCCTAAGTCACACCTCTAATGAATCAAAGCGAGCCTGCAGCCTGCTCTACAAAGACGCCCTCCTGATGGGCCGTATTTGAAGTTTGCTCCTGTCTGTCCCCTGCACAGATTCATGCCCTGAAAGCAGCACAGAACATTTGGAAGCCTTGCTTAATGCTCCAGGAGCACCACCCCTGGACACAACAGTCATGCTCGTCATCAGCTGGGGATGATGGCTGAGTTCAGCCTTTCATCTTTGTACATTTCAAAAGAGAAATATGTATACATCACAGTAGTTTAATATGAGACTGTATGGATTTATCTCTGGATACTCGGCAGGGATGCTCCACAATGACAGCTGTGTATGGAGAAAGATGGAATTGTGCCTTTGAGAAAGTGACTCATGACCTGGTGCCAGCCGCAAACCTACAAGAGGCACCACACGGTGTGCACCCTGACTGCCACCTCCCACCCAGCGAGGAGCAGGTCAGCCCATCCTCTGTTTCTGAGGCAGCAAGCAGGGCTGAGGAGGAGCTGCCTGGGACTTATTAACCAATCTTCACAAACCATTTTATGCATCGGAGCTGAGCTTATTATATATCGGTGATGAAAACTCTGCACATGAGTCCTGGGGCTCCCAGGAGAAAAACCTCACTCTGCCCTGACAGTTTCAGGAAAAAACCAAACCAAATGAACTAATAAACAAAAAGAGAATAAAGCATTCTGATAAATTCAAACTTCTTATTTTTAATGAACATAGGACTCAGTTGCCAATACCAAGATACGGGTTTTCCAAACATTTGCAAATGAAAGCAAAATCACAGGTAATGTTTGGAATATGCATTTTTCATCACTCTTTGATTTAATGAAGTTACTAGAAAACTGATTCTTTCTTTTAACTTTCCTGTGACCTGCTTTAAAATTCATCCTTTAATATAGTTATTAGGAATGATGACATAGTGCTGACATAAAGCCGCTCTCTGGGGAACAAATTATTTTCCTCTGTAGGACTTGAAACTCTTAAAATCCAATTTGCTGTAAAAGCTTATAGGAAAAAAAAAAATCAATAGAACTTTTGCAGACCAAACTAGTTTTTGTATAGCAATAGTTTTATAGCCTGCAGAGGAATTTTGAATTTCATACCCTTTAGTAAAAAATCTACAACATCTAAAATGGAATCATTCACAATTTTAAACTCTCTCCCACTTTTTTAGTTACAGAGGGAGACTGTCTACATGAGGCTTACAATCCATGCAAAGAAGCCACAGTTGGCCAACAATGTCCCTTTCAGTCAAACTCTGAGGACGTTCAAAACCATAACTCCAAAGCAAACAGATTTCAAATGCAGATTTGTGACAAAGTCTGATTTCTTCCCTTTTAATATAATTTTTGTTTATATATACATATAAATAAAACTTCTCACTCATTAAAATGGCTATTACTTAAAAGATAAACAGGCCAGGCGCGGTGGCTCACACCTGTAATCCCAGCACTTTGGGAGGCTGAGGTGGGCGGATCACGAGGTCAAGAAATCGAGACCATCCTGGCCAACATGGTGAAACCCCATCTCTACCAAAAATACAAAAATCAGCCAGGTGTGGTGGCACACACCTGTAGTCCCAGCTACTCGGGAGGCCGAGGCAGGAGAATCGCTTGAACCCGGGAGGTGGAGGTTGCAGTGAGCCAAGATCATGCCACTGCACTCCAGGCTGGTGACAGAGCGAGACTCTACCTCAAAAAAAAAAAAAAAGACAAACAAAATAACAAGTCTTGTTGGGGGTGCAGAGAAGTTGGAATCACGCATTACTGCTGGTGGTAATGTCAAATGGTGCTGCGACCGTAGAAGAGTTTGGCAGTTTCGCAGAAAAGTAAACGCAGAATACCACATGAGCCAGCAATTCTAAATTTGGGTGTATACCCCAAACTATGGGAGTGTTGAAAGCAGGGACTTGAGCACGTATTTGTACACCCACGTTCACAGCAGCATTGTTCACACCAGCCAAAAGGTAGAAACAACCCACATGTTGTTCCTCGACAGATCCGTGGAGAAACACATTGCGGTCTAGCCCTATAATGGAGTATTACTCAGCCTTAAAAAGGAATGAAGTTCTGACACACGCTACAACATGGATGAATCTGGAAGACATTCTGCTAAGAGAAACAAGCCAGACACAGAAGGACAAGTATTACATGATTCCACTCATATAAGGTATCTAGAGTAGGCAAATTCATAGAGACACAAAGTAGAATGGTGGTGACCAGGAGGTGGGTGGAGGGAGGAATGGGGAAGTCGTTCAATGGGTAGAGAGTTGGAGCTTTGCAAGATGACAAGGCTCTGGAGATGGATGGTGGCGGTGCTGGTTGTACAACAATGTGAATGTACTTACTGCCTCTGAACTGGACACTTAAAAATGTTTAAGATGGGAAATTTTATGTTATGTATATTTTATCACAATTATTTATAATATATACATAATGTATATTACGTTTATATAATAATATAAGCACTTAGAATTATAAAAATCCAACCCATCCTATATATCTAAACACAAATTTAAGAGGACTCGTACCTTGGCTCACAACCAAGGCTCAGCCTTGCTCCACTCTAAGACGTCTCATTGGCCAATGTGCTGACGACAGAGAGGCCACTAAGAAGAGGCCCTGCTGGGATGTCAGAATAAAAATGCTCACAGTGGCCTGGTGCAGTGGCTCATGCCTGTAATCCCAGCACTTAGGCCCAGGTGGGCAGATCACCTGAGGTCAGGAGTTCAAGACCAGCCTTGCCAACATGGCAAAACCCCATCTCCACTACAAGTACAAAAAAATTAGCCGGGCATGGTGGTGCACACCTGCAGTCCCAGCTACTCGGAAGGCTAAGGCAGGAGAATCACTTGAACCCCGGAGGAGGAGGCTGCAGTAAGCTGAGGTCACGCTACTGCACTCCAGTCTGGGCAACAGAGCGAGACTTCATCTCCAAAACAAACAAACAAACAAACAAACAAACAAACAAACAAACAAACTGCTCACAGTGATGTCTCATAAGAGGAACAGCCTTGCCCTGTTCTCTTTTTTGTTTTTTAGACAGAGTTTTGCTCTTGTTACCCAGGCTGGAGTGCAGTGGCGTGATCTCAGCTCACTGCAACCTCCGCCTCCCGGGTTCAAGCGATTCTCCTGCCTCAGCCTCCCGAGTACCTGGGATTATAGGTGTGCACCACCACGCCCAGCTAATTTTGTATCTTGCCCTGTTCTGGACTGGGTGCAGATCAACTGCACAGCATCTCTGGGCCTTGACTGGGAGCCTGGGACCCCAGCTTAGCAAAGTGGCCTGGGCTACGACACCCGGTCCAAACCCATGCAGGCCTTTGCCCCCACCTCCCTCAACTCTCTTTACACAGTGTGGCAAGATCTCGGGGACAGCACCCTCCTTGCCTCCCACATGTGAAAAGGAAGCCTAAAGAGGCAGTGGCCTAAAGCAGCAGAGCAGGCAGGTGCTGGCCAAGCTCTTGTGAGGACTGGCTCTTGACCCCTACACTTCCAGGCTCAGGAAGGCTCTGAGAAGCACAGACGCATCCGCCCGGTTCTGACACTTAAACCCAAGGCACCCAGGGTCTGCCCTTTCAAGATGCTGGCCCTCTGGGAAAGGCTCCCGAGGCCCCAGGAGCATGAGTAGAACAGTGAAATAACTTGCACAACTTCAGCTGGGAAAACACAGATGAGGACGCACACCGCCGCCAGAGGTGCACGGAGAACAGGGAGAGGGTGCACTGCAGCTTCTGACCTACATGCGTTTCACAGGGACTGCACTGGCCCGAGCGCCTTTCCTGGCACAGGCTAGAGCTCCAGGCTTCATGGCTCTGAGCTCACCTCAATGTTCTATCAATACAGACAGAGAAAAAGTTTTCCAGCAGCCGGCAGAATTGACCAACGGGAGGAAAGAGACCTTGTTCATTTGCAAGAGATAATTTTCTGGGTGTTCAAATTCCTGACTGCAGCCCAGGAGCTGAGTTGATCACGACAGCAGTGGGTGGGTTCACCCAGGGACAATCACAGCCACGTGCATCAGGACTGCAGCCCAGGGACCTCCATGCTGGCTGGTGTGTGTGCTGAGCCTAGACCCTCCTAGCTTTCCTTCCCTCCAGCCATGCAGGGCTCTCGCTGGACACTTTACCTGCCAAGCGATCAGGTCCTTGAGCTTCTCGATCTTTTCATGGGCCTCAGGGTGCTCCTGCAGGTACCGGTCTGTAAAGAAGGCCTGGTGGAGACAAGGAGAGTCGCTCAGTGCACCTGCTCAGCAAACACAGGTTTTTGCACACTTACTGTGTGCCAGGCCCTGAGAATAGAGCTTGCCAGTTACAGTATCAGGAAAACAGCCTCAGGCGTAAGTAAGTGCACAGGCGTGGCCTTCTTCCAAAAGAACTGCATTTACAAACACAGGCAGGGGTGATCTAGGATACACCCTATGTCCTTCAACTTCTGCCCATTCCTACAGAGCTAGGATCCAGGGAGACCAGCTGGTCAGGCCCCCTCCACCATCAAAGCGCTACCTCCCTAGTCCTGATATTCTGGTGTTTTTGTCTAACTTTATCTTTTGGCCTTTAAGATCCCAGACCTTGTAAAAGCCACTGGAGGCCTGGGTGCAGATAAGCCCAGCCTGGGTGGGTCAGTGGGGGCTTCCTGGCTGTCTGGGGATGCCCAGGGGAGCCTGGCCGGGACTCAGGCCTTGACTTTGCTGCAGGCTTCAGCGGCCGCCACTGGCTGCTGCTGCCTGGCCTTGGCTGGGCCACTGCTGAGATTGCTCAATGAGACCAGGGGCGTTTCTGGGCTTTGGGGACTCTTGGGAATTTTCAGTCTGTCCCAGGGCAGGACTGCTTGCCCAGGGCAAGCTGGTGGGTCCCGTGCCTTTTCGTAGTTTGTGAAGCCCCCCATGACAGCTGGGTCCACAATGCCGTTCAGGAGCATGGAGAGCGGGTTGATGGGCAGGCTGGGGTCATCCAGGTGCTGCTGCACCATGCTGTTGATCTTGTCGTTCGTCAGCTGCATGGTCTCGATGGCATTCTCCAGGGGGCTGATTTCCACCTGCAAAGAGAGAGGAGAGCCCGATGTCAGCCCCACAGCTGCCTCCACTCCTGGGGTCTCACCAGAGGAGCCACGTGCTCTGGGGCAGGCTTCCTGCTCCTCCATGGACCTTTCTTCCAAACAGAATTTTTGGGCGGCTGGGCATTTTATTATTATTGTTTGTTCCCAGAGATGAAAATTCCAAAGGAACAAAGCGAAGCTGCTGCTCAGCTCTGGGGGCGGGGGCTGTGTGTGTGCATGTGGCTATGCACATATGTGGTCATCCCAGGAAAACACGCAGCCTTGAGTGCTTGAATACACCTGCTTCAGAACAGACACTTCCAATCCTGTTCTTGTTCTCTGCTTGTTGTGCTGAGGGAGAAGATGTTCGGGAATTTTGAGGAATCTAGGCCCGGGCAGCCTGCACTACCTGTCCGGTTAGGGAGGGCAAAGGAGGTCAAGGCAGGGCCCCGCCATGGCACCACACACCATCATGTGAAGGAAGAATGATGGGCAGGCGTGGTGGCTCCTGCCTGCAATCCTAGCACTTTGGGAGGGTGAGGTGGGCGGATCACCTGAGGTCAGGAGTTCAAGACCAGCCTGGCCAACATAGCAAAACCTTGTCTCTACTAAAAACACAAAAATTAGCCAGGTGTGGTGGTGCATGCCTGTAATCCCAGCTACTCGGGAGGCTAAGGCAGGAGAATTACTTGAACCCAGGAGGCAGGGGTTGCAGTGAGCCGAGATTGCACCACTGTACTCAGGTTGGGCAACAGAGTGAGACTCCAAAAAACAAACAAACAACAACAAAGAGAGCTCATGGCCCCTGGGGATGGGAGGAAAAGGCTGCTTGAAGCACTCCAGGCCACCCTCACAGGCTTCATTTGCACACTTGCCATAGTTAACGACACCTTCAGTGCAGGAGATAGGGGACTGACCACTGTCCTCCTGGCTCCGGTGCGTGTCTCTCAGGGACCTCCACCCTCTTTCTCTGAGGGCCCCACAGGGCCTGGCCTGGCCGAGTCCCAGCCCAGTGCCCTCCAGCTCAGCCCTAAGGTGCCAGGGCAACGTGACTGGGTCTAAGGCAGGGACCACAGCTGCCCTGAGGTCTTGCTCGAGCAGACCAAACCTCCTCCTCACACTGGGCCACGGGGACCATGTCCCAGGGTGACCTCAGCAATAACTTTGCTCCTTCCAAAGGAGGTGTGATGGGCCCCCACCCGTGCCCAAGAGCCCTTGGTATCTTCATGTCCAGCTTTCTTCCTGCTACAGCCTCTAGGGGACTGCCTGGGAGCTGGGGGTGGGGCAGGGCAGAGATGAACAGAGAATGGGCGATTCTGTCCGTCAGCAACCCTAGACTGGCACTCCTAGGTGGCTGTGGACATAACAGAGGCTGTCTGCCCACCGATGTCACTGTCCTTGCACTGATGGACAGCCTCGGGGAGATTGTGATGCACTGGGTGTGGCCAGCCACGTGCATGCTGCTGAGAGGGCCCCTTGTCCGGTGTCCTGGACAGCAGGCATAGCCATGCTGTCCTGACCCCACAACTTACTTTGCCAGGCCCTACGACATTTCATCCCGGGCACATAGCTTCAACAAATGCACACTCCAGGGCAGTATTCCACCTGGACTGACTGTTACCTCCCTGTTACTAATCTCATTTGCACTAAGAAAGAATCCTTTCCTATTTTTATTGAAGAAGGTTAGCTGCTGCTCCCACAGATATCCCACGGGGGTTGGTCCCAGGTGGCACGAGGAGGGCATCAGGGTTTGGTAGCAGGACGTGAGTCCTGCCATTCTGGGATTATTTGCCTTCCTGCCCTCTTAGTCTGTTCAAAATGGTCAACGCAGCCCGAGGAGAAGCTGCATCCTCACGAAAGGTCAGGGCTCCCCTCTCCACCTCCCTAAGCTCCTGCATCCGGCAGCTGTTGGCTGGCAGGCCCCAATTACAAAGGGCTCATGGGCAGAGGGTGATGAAGAGGATCACGGCCTGTTTAGGTGGAGGGCCTGCTCTTCTGTTGTCTCTCACACGTACAATGCCTCACTAGCTACAAAGGGACCCAGCAAAGGGAGTGCATTTTTACCACCTGACACGTAACTCCCACAGCCTTCTATCTGTCAGGCACTGCCTGGCTGCTAGGGGCACAGAAAGGGAACTCCAGAGCAGAAAGTGACCCCAGGAGGGGTAGGCGAAGAGCCCTGGGTGCTTCGAGTATAAAGAAGTGGCTCTGACTGCGGGCAACGTCTCAGACAGTGGCCCATAGCTGCCCGTAGCTCATGCTGGTGTGGGCAAAGGAGAAGGCTCGGCGCTGGACACGCAGCTGGGCAGAAAGATGCCGGCCCCTAGAGACAAATAATCAGGTGTTTCGGGGGGACTCATTGAAAACTAAATGGCAAGTGCCACCCCCTCAGTGAGTTCTTGCCAGGTGAAAACAAAAGGCACTGAGACACATGAACAAAAACGTACAGATTTCAATCAGATGTTTTTATATTGCCAGTTGCCTTGGCCCTGACATTTCAATACTGTCAATAAATCTGCTGCCCAACTCTGGTTCATGTAAATGAAACTGTCCAATAACTCACTGCAAATGTGAGTTTCATGTAAATGAAACTGTCCCATCGCAAAGCAAAGTTTAGCTTTGCTGAGAGCTGGAAATCGTTATTTCTTAAAAAAAGCGTCAGGGAGGGGTATGTTCTCAGGCTATTTTTACTTGAAATGGGCAAGGACTATTAATTAATAGTTGTTTGTCATGTAAATGGCAATAAAACCATCAGGAAAAAAATCTTTAAAAAAGTTTATGTAGATTGGAATTTGTCTTCAACTTTTCACTTGGTTAACACAAAGCATTGTCAAAACAGCACAGCTATGACTGAATTTAAATACATTGTAAGAAGAAATGAAATCTTCATTCTGGTTTTTTGATAAGCTAGAGTTGGTCGTGATTACACAGCATTTCCACTAAAATATGGCTAGGCGAGGAGATATCGATGCTCTCAAAAACAGGTGGGGTGGTTACAGGAACTGTAGAGTCTGCTGTGTGCACGCTGCCACAGTGACCACAGGGCATGAGCAGGTGAAGAAGCCGTGGCAGACTGTATTGAGGAAAGGAACGGACAATTCCTTCTGGGGTGGGGCCATCCTTACCATGAAAACAGACTTGACCTCAAACCACCTTAAAATTCCAGGTAATTTATATGCAGTTGTGTATATGGTTCTCTCGATCCACATATTCTGCAAAGGAAACACACACACACAACACGGGTTAGAAGGATGTCAGCAGGTGGACACCTCTGCCCTAAGGGGGATTTATAGAATAACTCCACAAGAGTCAGGTCCTTCAGCAGGACAGGGTCTGTGGTGCTCAGCACAGGGCATGTGTGCCTTCAGGTAGCACCTCACAAGCCACGCTCTACCTAACGGTCGCTCAGGATACATCAAAGTATCCTCTGTCCCCTAGCCAACATTGCCCACCACTCTGGTATTTGACAATGAAAGTACACTAGGTGAGTGAGAAAGATGTGTATATTCCAAAATGAGGCATGGGGAGCCCCTCTTGAGCAAACAGATTTTGAGGAAGGCTCCAAAGAAGTCTTACGTTAGCTACAGTGTTCATAAGAAACTAAAGGGGGCAAATACATCTTTGGGAGACTGGATTTAATCAAAGTGACCTCTGATGTTCTGATAAAACCAGTCGGTATTTTAAACTTTAAAATGTTTTGACGTAACTAATATATGTTTATATGAGAACATAAAGATATGGAAAGAGCAGGAGGAAAAACCATCCCCTACCTGAAACTGATAACCTATATGCTTTAGTATCTATTGTTCAAGACTTCTTACTAAGTATTAAAAAGTGTGTCTATGCATATTTTAAATAAAAACATCATTTGACAATGTGTTCTTTGTAAAACAGTGTATTACCTATTGCAGGAAACTGTTCTAACCCAATAAATACAATTCTACTACTCTTTAGGGATTGCACAAAAACTCCAATGCAGGGGTCAACTGGAAATCCTTTATCCTACTGCCTCTTTCGTACTGTCTAGCTTGCAATAATCTTCTGCCATTCCAACCTGCCTGCACTGCAGGGTCCCTGAGCAGTCTGAGTGTCAACAGGAATCTAGACTTAAGCAGATGGGATAATGGAATGCCAGTCATTCCAGAAAACTGGGACAAGCGTTGGGGGCTCACGTCTGTAATCCCAGCACTTTGGGAGGCCAGGGCGGGCAGATTGCCTGAGCTCAGGACTTCGAGACCAGGCTGGGCAACGTGGCAAAATCCCGTCTCTACTAAAAATACAAAAATTAGCCAGATGTGGTGGCATGTGCCTGTAGTCTCAGCTACTCAGGAGGCTGAGGCATGAGAATCACTTGAACTCGGGAGGCGGAGGTTGCAGGGAGCTGACATTACACCACTGCACTTCAGCCTGGGCAACAGAGCAAGACTCTCTCAAAAAAAAAAAAAAAATTCAGAAAACTGACTTGGATCTTGGAAAGCATTTATCCCAAACTTCTTACGTTCCATAGCAGGAAAGGGAAGGAGCTGGCTGAAGCCATAAGGACACAGGCAAGGCCTCTGTGTCCCACGCCAGTCCTCTTTGCCCCATGGGGACGGCTCCCTCAGGTTTTTGTCCTGGCAATGGAAGCAGGTCTGGCCCTCTCACCTCCACCTCTAGACCAGATTCCAGTGCTTTCTCTCATGTCAACATGCCCTGAGACGGACCTCTGGGTTCCATCCTGGGCTTTATGGCTAGCTCCTCCTCACGCAGGCCCTGTCTCATCTTCCTCCTTGTCAGTGCCCTCACTCCCCAGCACATCAGTCACCCCTTGCCAGGTCTGCAGGGGTGAGCCACCTCGCACTGCTCTCGGCCTGGTGGGCAGCTTCCCCAGCCCCCTGCACTTGGAGCTGGGCTCCCCGGTGGAGGGGCTGGAGCCGGGCTCCCCGCTGGAGGGGCCGAGCCTGGCTTCCCAGTAGAGCAAAAGACGTTGCACTTATCTAAGGCTTTGTGGGGCATGTGAAGGACCAAATCCTGCAGCTTCCGAACACTTTGTCCCAGTGCCCGGACCTCAACGGGGCCATTAGGGGATTTCAGGGCCATTTAGAAGAAGCATAGCCTCTGAGGCTCAGCATAGCTCAAAATGTCAAGAGCCTTCGTTATTCTTAGCTCTGCACCCAACTGGCCGCGCACCCTCCAGCGGCTCACTTGACCTCCTTGTGTCTATTTCTTTATAGTCTAAGAATATATCTACTTGCCAGATGGGAGAGGTGTGAGGGAAATTCAAGAACTGCCTATAAATCCCACAGTTGAGGGACTCCATATAAACACTAGCGTTAGTGCTTATGATGACAGTAACAGGTGCAGTCTGCTCTGAAAGCCACAGCCCTTAGCGAGGGTGTCCAGGTTGGACGTGCCTAGGTTCTGTCCGCACTGTTGCAGACAATGGACACTGTAGTGACCAATCCCGGAGGAGGTCGAGGGTGCTGGGTTCACCAACAAATAGGATGAACATAATCTTCAAACAACCAGCCTGCTGGGACTGCACAATACTGCAGATTTCACCAACTCCAAGCTCCTTTGTGCTCCTTGGTGACACACAAGGAATCTGGCCTCAGGGCTGGAAGGAACTTTCCCATGGCTCTTAAGAGCTGAGATAGAAGACTCACAGGTACTGCCCTGAGGATCCCATGACTGGCAGACCCCTGAGGGATTGGGAGGGAGAGTGGGTAGCCGCCACTCTTTACTTGAGGCAACCCTGCTGGAAGGGTTCCGAGCTTTGCTCTGGTCAGGAGTAGGGTGCTAATTCACCTTTGACCTTTGCAGCCTAGATGCCTTCAGACGGCACACAAGAGAAGCCATTCTCAGCAGAGCCAGTCCTCCTTGGGGGTCCCCGGGCTAATGCCTCCTTGCAATACAGGAGTACATAAGGATTTCCGGAGGTTTCCCAGGCAAGATGGATAAACATTAACATTTTTTAAAAATTATGGCTTATTTGATGTCTTTTCAACATGGATCCACTCACTTGAGCCCAGGAGTTCAAGACCAGCCTGGGCAACATAGACCCCACCTCTATATAAAAAAATAAATAAAATAAAAATACAAATGAATCCATGAAAGCATTTTGTATGTAGAATTTTTAAAAGGCTCTAGGACCGGGTGCGGTGGCTCACGCCTGTAATCCCAGCACTTTGGGAGGCTGAGGCGGGGGGATCACGAGGTCAGGAGATCGAGACCATTCTGGCTAACACCGTGAAACCCCGTCTCTACTAAAAATACAAAAAATTAGCCGGGCGTGGTGGCGGGCACCTGTAGTCCTAGCTAATTGGGAGGGTGAGGCAGGAGAATGGCGTGAACCTGGGAGGTGGAGCTTGCAGTGAGCTGAGATCATGGCACTGCATTCCAGCTTGGGCGACAGAGAGAGGCTCTGTCTCAAAAAAATAATAAAAATAAAGAAATAAAGAAAAAAGGCTCTAAAGATGTTTGCTGTTATTTCTACAACTCGAATGCCGTGGTTTGCAACAAGGGGCAGATGTTTTATTTTGCAATGTCTGGAAACTTTATTTTTTTGATGGAGTTTCACTCTTGTTCCCCAGGCTGGAGTGCAATGGAGCGATCTTGGCTCACTGCAACCTCTGCCTCCTGGGTTCAAGCGATTCTCCCGCCTCAGCCTCCCAAGTAGCTGGGATTACAGGCATGTGCCACCACGCCCGGCTAATGTTGTACTTTTAGTAGAGACAGTGTTTTACCATGTTGGTCAGGCTGGTCTCGAACTCCTGAACTAATTTGATCTACCTGCCTCAGCCTCCCAAAGTGTTGGGATTAAAGGTGTGAGCCACCATGCCCGGCCTGGAAATCTTTTTGATTGGTTGTCCCAACTGGGGCGGTGGCACTGGCACCTAGTAGGCAGTGTTCAGGGATGCTGCCAAACATCCCTGGACGCACTGGATGGTCCCCACCACAGAGAATAACCCGGTCCGTATTGCTAGTAGTGCTGGGGTCAACCCTGCAGTTGTGTGTTGTGCTCCACTGAAGTTCAGGTGCTGGATACTGAATGAGGAATGAGTACCCGGGTCCAGATCCAGTTCATGTGCTGACTGCTGTGTCACCTGCAGAAAGCCACGTCAGCACCCAGCACCCAGCACCTCAGCACTCGGTGGGTCCATTTTTAACTAGAGATGACAGGCACCTGCTCTCTCACCTGGGGCTCGCAGGGAAGGCAGTGCGCTACTCATACGGGAGCTCCGTCATTTGGACGGCAGTCTCCTTATTAAATATCTCAGTGACCTTAGTCATATTGTTAGTGAAATGGCAATTAGTTTTTCTAACTTTGGAGGGGATAATAGATTAAGATTTCTGCACATAATACACAAAGACATTTAATATGGCTCCGTGGCTGCCTCTGAGGCCACGCTTCTCCAATGGCAGTTCTACTGGTGGTGGAATGATATTTTTTGTTGTTTTGTTTTGGTGGTTTGTTTGTTTTTTACCGCAAATTCATTGTCTGGGTTTTTCTCTCCCTTCCGGATTGGCCGAGAATATTCAAATCGCTGGACCTCGTTCACCCTGTAAAAACTGTACAGAGACAGACAGATCATTAGATATTTAACCCGGCAAATAGCCAATTTGCTTTTGGACACGGGGTCTGGCCTTAGAATATGTCACTGCCTCCTGTAAAATGTCCCTAACCTTGACCTGAAGCCATCGCCTTGGCGTCCTCTCCCAGCCAGGGAAATGTTGGCAGGTGGAAAAATTAACTTGAGTTTTTGCCTCTTCCCTGTCCCCGCCAACCCTCGAGGGAAAACAGAAGCTGAGTAAGAGTGAAATGAGCAAAAACAGAGGAAAGGTGAAGCGAAGGAGAGAGAAAAAAGCTTTTGTGTTCAACGTATGTGTTTATTATTATTTTAAAAAAGTATTACATACTTTAGTTTCAGATCTACAAAGCACAGATTTTGCAACCACCCCAAGAGTGACACACAGGAAACATAAGTAACCTGCCTCCGTGGTCGGGGTACGAGGCAGGCTTTCCGCATGCACAGGGCAGGGCGTGGAGAGACTGAGACTGATTTCTCCCCTGCACTGAAATGCAGGCAGGCTTCCACAGCAAAAGAAACTACTGCATCTGAGAAGGCTCTAAGCGTCACTATTTGCTTAAGGCCTCTGAAAAAAAATGTTGCAACCCTTAAAATGTATGCCTTGCGAGAGCAATCATTTGTAAATAAACAGGGTCCCAGTTTATTTCCCATTATTGCTGATGAAAAGTCAAAGAAACGATGAAAGGTTAAAGAAAACACCAAATTTCAGGAAGCAAAATGAAGCCGATCCTAAGGAATATGAGGTCATCAAAGAGATTAATATTTTCACCAGAACATGGATCAAACAGAACAGAAAAGTCTTAATATCAAACACATCTGCTAAAGCAGGTCTTTCTACGCCATTGCTAGGTCAGGTGCGATAAAACTGACAGGCAGAAAATCTCACTCAAATATGGACAGTTGACTCAGGAGTTTAAAAGCCCCCTCAAAACCCTACATTATGGAATTGCTGTGCTGTAAGGCTGAAGGGTTCTCCTGTGTGTCACCAGGAGCAAATGTGCAAATCCCATTTCCCGCCTTCTAAAATGCAAACATTCAGGCCACACTCACATGTATGAACTCGGCTTTGCTGGGAACGGGCAGGACTTGTGCACTGCTGTGAAGCTCCCTAGGGGATTGTACCCCACAGGGCAGGTCTATAAAGGAGACCAGACGGCCTCCACTGCCCTCTTAGGTTTTTGCTGTCAGCTGACTTTGGGAAAGGAATAGGCTTTGCACACTCCCAGCACATGGATTAACATCTCCTCTCACTTTTTTTGGATGCTGAAAATAATTAGCTTCCCTTGCTCTTCAAAGAGGACAGAAAGAGCATTTGGAAAGCGAATCCACGGCCAAAGTCCGTCCTTTAAAAGGTGGAATTATTAGCAAGAGATCTGTACACAGCCTCTTACAACCCTCACGTTGGGTAAGAAAAATGGGATTATTACCTCACAATCTGCTCTGACACTGGCCTGTGAAACTTAGGAGGCAGATCGAGTTTGGGCTTCACTGTGAAGCACTGAATATCTGAGGTGAGGGGGTTAAGGATCACTAAGGCAGCATAGACATCAACCATGAGAGAGGCCCCCCACCACACCCAACCACCCAAATGAATGGCATCACCATGGTTTCAGAGTTGATGAGGTTGTCTTAAAGGATACACTGGCCAGGAGAGTTTTTAATATCGTCGCCTGGTGGAGATGTTGTCTTCATTTTCTCGGCGTTTGGAAACTGAGTTAAGAGCCGAGCCTCAAAATCTTCCCGGCGCTCATACTCTTTCCCTCGGTAAATGAAAACTTTTCCCTGAAAAGGGTGACATTCATTTCATAACACCACAGAGAAAGGGCCAAGAAGAGTTCACATGCAATATGCTGGCCTTAAAATATGCCTTAACGGGTTCTTACAAAATGTCATTAAATTTAAGAACAACTTGTAATTTTTATTTTTTTTGTACTTGCGTTGGCTTTGTTAATCAAGAACACATGGTCATCAAGCATGTAAGTTAATACTGTTTAAGAAGCACTCAACACTGCGCTACTAACATCTGTGATATGTTTTCATCTTGACAGTAACAACTGATTTAAAAACTATATGAAAAACCAAATGAGCACTCAGAAGCCCACACTAGAATGGGCATGAAATGGTTAGAAGGGGACAAGGCAGCCAGGACAAGTGGATAATGATGTCCATACTTTTTCTTGTTTTTGTTTTCTTCTCAGGTAAGCCCTAATGAAGTCGTTTTCATTCTGCCATAAGGAATTTAAGAGAGCTTGAGCTAAGGTGGGGCCCCAGCACCTGAACACGGCCGCCGGGCGCTGACTCCTGTGAGACACAGCCAAGGCGAGCAGAACCCGAGGGGAAGGGATGCAGACCAGAGACGAGAGCTACTAAGTTCCTGGCCTCCCCCAAGTGAGTGACTGGAGATGGACGGAGAGCAGGACTTCCCTTCCTGCATTCAGAATGTGTGTGCAGGTCATTATTCATCAACACATGTCAAAATATACAGAGCTCTTCTTGGAAGGGCTGGGTTTGGTCCATCTCAAATGACACTTTTGTCACCTCCATAAATTCCAAGATGGAATGTCAGTCCACTGGGGTTGTTATAGACGGCTAGGCTAGACTAGGCAGCCCGGGGTGGGGAGGGGGTTAAGTAGGTAAGTGTTCTTCCTTCCACAAGGCTGTCTTGTTGAGGTCATTTCTGCCTGAGTGTGACACAGTCTTCTGTAAATATACCTGTAAGGAACATTTTTCTTGCAAGATATAACAGGTCTCCGTTTTTTTCCCGATTTCAACACGTGTGTTCTGAGTGTCAACTCGGTCACAGAAAGGGGCCAATGAGTACCTAGTGTAATGCTGCTGCTGGTTTTGGAAGCCTTCTGCCTCCCCCCACCCACCCTGTCCCATCTGCGGCTGTCTCAACCGAAATGAAAACTGCCACAAGGAGAAGACAGCGAGCAGAAGCCACAGGGGTACAAGAAACAGAAGTCTGGGGTGGGGGGGTAACACTTTCCAGGATGGGACGTGGTTGCTTAGGTGCTTCTGTTCTTTGATCAGGGGACACGGGGGAAGAACCTCCAGGTTGGCTGCTCCCAAGTCAGCTGCAGCCTTGCCCCATCTGCAGTCATTCCTGGACAGGTGCCAGAGAGGGAGACGAACAGAGACAGAGACAGACAGAGAGGACAGCATTTTGCTGCATATTTTTACACTTACCCCCTAAAGACTAAGATTGAAGTCAAATTAAAATTTGTCTAACAAAAGGATTAAGAGAGATTCTATGACACTGAATCAATTGATCCCTGCTGTGGTCAGAACGTTTGTAGTCCCCAAAATTCAGATGTTGAAACCTAATCACCAAGGTGATAGTATTAGAAGGTGGGGCCTTTGGAAGGGAATTAGGTCCTGAGGGCTCCACCCTTAGGAAAGTCATCAGTGCCTTAGAAAAGAGGACCCAGAGAGCTGCCTGCCCTTTCCACCCCATGAGAACAGGTGGAAGTCGCCATCTATGAGGAATGGCCCTCCCCAGACTCCAAATCTGCTGGCACCTTGATCTTGGACTTCCCAGCCTCCGGAACTGTGAACAATACATTCCTGTTGTTTATAAAGTACCCAGTCTAAGGTATTTTGTTATAGCAGCCCCAGTGGACTAAGACAGTCCCTTTGCCTTGCCCCAGCTTATTCTGAGTTCTCCTAAATCGCTAATAAAAGAACCAGTTTAAGAATTGAATTCTTTTTCACTTTGTGCTTAGATATGTCTTAGAAGTACCATTATGGAAGAAAAATGTTCTATTTCTCCCCACCGCCCCCCCGAAAAAAAAAAGTCAAGCAGAAACCAGATAATATGGAGTCTTAAATACAGTTTGAGCATATTCTAAGGCTTCTATATAAAGCCACGCACTTCCAAAATTCAGTAGGATTGAATGGATAACAGACTACTATCAAACTAGCAAGCATTTTTCTTACGCTTTACATGAGAAAACATAATAATAAAAATGTATATAAAGACTTTAATAGAAAAAAGCTAGTGAGTTATAGATAAAAACACGAATAACATTTTCTGAAAATGTCAGTTACTTTGCATTCTGAAGTGATCCTTTTGAACATGAAAACAAGGGGGAAATGTACATATAGTCAAAGATATTTATTCCTTGTAAGGTCTATAAATATCAACATGAGCACAAAAAACAGTGAGGCTAATTTTTGGAGAAAAACAAAGCAAAAGGGACAGCTAGTCAGTTCTTGGAGGCTCCTCTCCAGCAGGGCATGAAGCACCCAAACATTCTGCCCACGTTTTGGTAACTGCCAGTGTCATTGGCAGATTGACCCCTGCCAGGTCATCTGTGAAGTGTGATAAATATATTGCTGCAGCCCCACAGAATGATCCAGGTGTGGCAGGAAAGTCAGTTCAATATTAATCGAGCCTGTTAACCGCCATTTGGACTTTTCATTTTGTCCTTTTGGTGGTGGAGATGACCCAGCACCGCCCCTGGAGCCTGCCGTGTGTGAGCTCCTGGCACAACCTGGCATCTATTGGCTCGGGAGCTGCGACGTGTCCTCCGCACCCGGCACTGCCCTCACATAATATTCCACGCAGGCTGCTCCCTTGCTCTGGATTCTGGGATAACCATCCTGCACGGATCCAGAGTTGATGCCTACATACCAGAGGCAGATCTCCATCCACAGGGGCCACACGCACCATCTAACACCAAGCACTGCAGAAGGCTGCCATGGCTTAGGGTCCACCTGCCTCCCTTTCCTAAAGATGTGTGTTCCGGAGCACACACACACTCGAATTAAAGCCTTTAGCAACACTAAGTGGCTTTAACTCCTAGCTCATTCCACCCTTCAGCTTTGTTTTTTATTGAGAATGAAGCTAATTTCAAATTTGTCTCTAATTTAGAGCTTGTAACTAAGCCTCCTTTATTCATTCTTTGGAAGGGAAGACTTTGTTCAGAATCTGTGCTTCTGATCAACCACTGCCTTTGCTGCACGATGAAGGCAAGAGGAGAAGCTGACCAGCAGTGACCAGGAGTGACCAGGACAGGGCCAGACGCCTCCGTCACCAGGCAGGACACTGAGGAGTGGGCAGCCAGCCTCACCTCCTAGAGCAGGCCAGAACTGTGGGGCTCCCCTGTCAACAGTGACATGCCCTTCCTAAGGGGAGGTCTGTATCCTCTGGGTGCCGTGATGAAGAGATGTCACATTATTAGTGACTCCTGTGGAGTCGGAAACACAGGACCCCAAATGAGCAACGTCTGGAACCAGGGGAATCTCCCAACTGGTTTCAACTGCCCCAGACGGCTGTGCTCAAGACACAGAGCTTCTGCTTCCTAAAGCCAGAGCAATCACACATGGTCTCCTAGGATAAGAGAAAACCAAGTGTCCAAAAAAAAAAAAAAAAAAGTCATAAGAAATATCAGGAAATCATGACCCACTGGTCAATGGCATCCAAAGAATGTGTTCTTGAGAAAATGTATAAACAATTCTATGGTAGGCCAGGGAGCACTATTAATATTTATGTAACTTCTCCTTTGGCCTCATGTGAATACTGGGAAATGGGCACCTGGCAGGTGATCACGGTTACTGCTTCAATTACGTGTCTGAAAGCACATGCCTGTCTCAGGGATGGAGCCTGATGTGGAGTTTCTAGCACCGTGGCCATACAGATCCATTTCCAATTTCCCATGTAATTAAAAACATACATCTTCATAGCAGCACATTGGGCGGGGACAACCCAAACGTTCATCAATGGATCAGTGAATAAATAAAATGTGGCCTCTCCATGCAATGAAATACCATTCAGCCTTAAAAAGGATAAAGTTCTGACACGTGCTACAACCTGGATGAAACTGGAAGACATTCGGCCGAGTGAAACAAGCCAAACACAGAAGGGCGAACACTGTACAATTCCACTAATACAAGGTCCCTACAACAGTCAGATTCATAGAGACACAAAGTAGAACGGTGGCTGCTGGGGCTGGCAGGAGGGAGAATGGGGAGTTAGTGTTTAATGGATGCAGAATCTCAGTTTTGCAAGATGAAAAAGTTCTGAAGGTAGATGGTGGTGCTGGCCGCACAACAATGTGACTGTATTAATGCCACCGAACTACACACCTAAAAATGGTTAAGATGGCAAATAGTATCACTTATCATATATCACAACTCAATTAAAATAATACATGTAAATCTCTGAAGGAGGGTCCTTTTAAGGAAAAATCAGATAGAAAGGTTATATGCAACCAAATAAAATCCTGTCAACCCCTCTCTGCCCCCCGGGCTAACCACCGAGCTATGGCAGTGTAGAGAGTTGCAGGATCCCATGCGGATGCAAACTCCCCACCCTTCCTCAGAACGGGAAGGGGATTTTCTGCTGGGGGAACAATCATGGCTCAGATTAGGCAGAATCAAACTTTACCCGCAGGAATGTGGGGAACCCTTGTCCGTAGTAGCCAACAGCAAAATAGTCAGGCTTGGGCCTGATCACTTTGACGATGTTTTCATAAAACTGAGCCTGTTTTTTCTGGAAGGAAAAAAGAAAATGCATTTCAGGTTTGAGTATTCAAGCATGTGTGCCTCTGGATTCTTCTTGCGGGCTCTTTAAAAGCTCTGGCAACTTCTATAGGGTGGGAAGGGGAGATGGTGGGAGAGGGTACTGAGGCTTGCACCTGAATTTCATCTCACTCCATCGTTTTGACATTATTTTTCACTCATTCTCCATCATTCCGCAAGGGAATCTGAACCAACTAGCCCAAATTCAGCAAAAAGTTGTGACTTATGGGTGTTTTCAATAACCAAAGAAGTGCCATAGAAATGGCTGGCCCTTAGTATTTTTTAAAAGGTATAGGTCAGATAGTGGGATACGTTCAAAGAGAATTTAAAGGAACAGAATCGTTCTGTTCTAAATTCATGACAGACATTCCCACGTCATTAAGGTGATCTGCTGAATACAAAAATGACAAGGTGGAGGAGGTAGCAATTAGAAACTAACAGCATTCCCATGGCAGAAGAAAGGTCTGGTCATTATCTATCCATCCCCCTCTCATAGAAGGGGTCAGGTTTTTTTGTTTTTTGAGACGGACTCTCATTCTGTTGCCCAGGCTGGAGTGCATTGGTGCGATCTCAGCTCACTGCAACTTCCACCTCCTGGGTTCAAGCGATTCTCCAGCCTCAGCCTCCCAAGTAGCCAGGACTACAGGCGTGTGCTACCACGCCCGGCTACTTTGTTGTATTTTTAGTAGAGATGGGGTTTCACCGTGTTAGCCAGGATGGTCTTGATCTCCTGACCTCGTGATCCGCCTGCCTCAGCCTCCCGAAGTGCTGGGATTACAGGCGTGAGCCAGTGCGCCTGGCCCGGGGTCAGTTTTAAACTAGTACAAATGCTCACAGACTCCTGGGCTGTCAAGACCGCTATACACAAGGTCAGCAGTTGTTTACGTACAATTTGTTCATAGAAGCCTTAAGAGTTTGGTTATAAGAGCTGACTTGGGACTAAAAAGTAAATATTTATGGGCCAAAT
Source organism: Pan paniscus (assembly GCF_029289425.2). Lineage (NCBI taxonomy): Eukaryota > Metazoa > Chordata > Mammalia > Primates > Hominidae > Pan > Pan paniscus. Next base: position 139,282,785 of record NC_073257.2, on the reverse strand, counting down.
ATCAACCAGCAAATTAACTAAAACCATCTTCCTAGGCAAAACGGAGGGACATGGCCAAGGTCCCAGAGTGCCTGGGGTGAACCCTAACATTGACATGGAAAGAGAGATTCCTGAAAAACCAGCTGAGATTGCCTGTGTTCATTTAAATAAAAAGAAATAAAGACTCACCAGCAATTCGCTGAGTTGCTCATAATCAAACATTTCGTTCTCATACTGCTCGGCTAGCTCCTTGCCCAAGGCAATGGCCTCCTCCCACATCTGTGAGTTAAAATAAAGAAAAGAAAGAGAAGCCGAGGCCTGAATTGTGCAAAGAGTCAAACAGGAATGCAATCATTCAAAATAAAGCAGTGTAGAAGTACATTTGAATGAAACATTATGGGAATAACACCGAAAAAATACAAATATTTTCTTGAATCTCATGTCTTTTGGCTCGTGACCTGCGGCATCAGCTGGCCAAAGAGGTCAATCACTGGCATGTCAATCACGCAGGCCTCTGGCCATGGTAACAGCAGTCTGTCGGCCAGTCCTCACTGCTCCTGTCTTTGCTCTCCTGCTGCCAGCTGTGGCCCGAAGCCCGTCTGTCGGAGCAGCCTTGGAGCCAGGGAAAAGGAACCGTAGGGTGAAGAGAGGCTGTGGGGTGCCATTTATGTAGAAACTGGGCGCCTGACTTGGCTCTTTTCCCAAGCTGTCCACCTAAAAAATGCTGTCGAATATCACCAATGATCAGAAATATCAGGGCAGACTTCGACTCTAAACTAAAGCTTGCAGGAAGTTTGATGTATGTGTGTGACTATGCTATGGATATAAAGCCTGTTATCATTTTGAAAAGGGGGAACTTTGTAAGGTAAGTAACTTTCCAAATAAGTGATTAAAATGTTGATAAGCTTTTGACACGTGGTATAATTTTTTGATAGATAGTTGGCCTGAATTTCCCTTATTTTTCTTGGGAAAAACAAAGCGGATTACTGGAGAAAACCATGGAAAAGTAAGAGGAACCACCTCTTCCAGGAAGCCTTCCTAGCTGCCGCCCACTCTCCTCCTCTGTGCTCCCACAAAGACCCAGGATCCTGCTGCCTCAAAACTTTTGGTAAGGTACTGAAACTAGCATGCCCCTTTGTCATTCCTCCTCAGAGAATATAAGCCCTTGAGGACAGGGGCTCAGCTTTATCAACCTGTAAAACCTCTGGACCTTAATCCAGGGCCTGCTTAACAAGGTTTAGTGAACAGAACTGCAGGATGCTGATTTACAATCAGGAAAGCTTCCTATATGCTGCATTCAACTTCCATCATTCCCACAAGACAGTAGCACCAGTCCTGAGGGGAACCACGCAGCTTTGGAACCACCCAACAGGCCAGGCTTTCTAGGCCGTGAATCTAGACTACCCTTGGCACTGAGCCCCCACCCACCTGCTGCACAAAAAAAGATCAAGGCACTGCAGTAAAGAAAGAGTTTAATTGACATAAGGCCAGCCATGCTGTTACAGCAGGTAGCTAGTCAGGCATGAGCGGGGCAGGAGAGGGCTGTCCTGACACCCTACCAGGAAAGTCAGGTGACCGTCAGATGATGGTCAGGCAGGTGTTACACTGTCTCTCTAAAATAATAATTGGTCACAGACAGTGCCAGGGAAAGGCAGTTTCCCAAGAGCTAGAAACACAAGCTGGTGATCAGCAGCTTCCTGATAAGATCTCAGGAGCTGGGTGAGTGGGCTCAAGCATGTGAATTGAGAGGCAAAATGGCGGAGTTTAACTGGTAACCTTCCAGGGGCATTCCACCGGAAAAGGGGTGCACAACGCTGGAAGTAGGCCAGCATATCAAACCCTAAGTCCAAGGTCAAATGGGGCACTTGACCTCCAAGATGTCTGCTTGGCCCTCTTCCAAGTGTACTTTCTTTTCATTCCTGCTCTAAAACTTTTTAATAAACTTTCACTCCTGCTCTGAAACTTGCCTCGGTCTCTTCTTCTGCGTTATGCCCCTCAATCGAATTCCTTCTTCTGACAAGGTGAGAACTGAGGTTGCTGCAGAGCTATACGGATTTGCGGCCAGTAACACCGCCACGTGGGAGACGGTGTCATTACTCAAATCAATCTCCCCAAAGGTTCCTAGGGCAGGGGCTTTTCAAAGGCAGTTTGGGAGAAGGGGTGGTGGCGGCCAGGTAATGGATGCTTGCTGCTGATGAAATCACAGGGGGTCAGAGCTGTCCTCTTGAGCTGAGTTGCTTCTAGGCGGGCCATAGGAGTGGGGCTGGTGGTCTGGGTGGAGCCAGGTGTCAGACATGCAAAAAACCTGAAAAGATCTCAAAAGGCTCATCTACGATAGTGAAGTTGTATATTTTGTGAGCAGTCTACACCTTAGCAGAATTCAGGTTTCTCCCCTCTTCCTAGCCTGATGGCCTTTCATTAGCTTTATCAAGGCGGCTGAGTTTTAGGGAAGGCCTATTATCATTTAAACCATAAACTAGAGGTCTCCCAAAGTTGGCTTAGCCAAAGCCCAGGAATGATTACAGGAGAGGCATGACTGGGGGTGGGAGGCGGGTGAGGATTTAGATCAGATCTCTTTTACTGCCATCATTTCCTCACTGTTAATTTTTTTGCAAAGGTGATTTTGGCTTTTCCCAGCTTACTCTATGTCCAGCCACCTGTGCTCTCCTGTTTAAGGCCTCCAATCACCTTGTCAGGTGGGCATCTGCATTATACCCATTTTGCAGATAAGGAATCTAGGGATCAGACTGGTAAGTAGCTTGCCAAGGACACACAGCAGATAAGCAGTGGGCTTGACCCAGCATGGCCTTTTTGAAAGTCCTTGCTCCTGATGGCCACATAGCAGCACTTCCAAGCTGCTTCCCCACCTCCTGCCAGGATGGATTTGAAAAGAGTCCAGGCTGGCCTTGAACTCCAGGTTCCCACAGAGAAGACAGACTGCCAAGCCCCAAACCTGGGTCACCCATGGCACTGAGCCCCCACCCGCTCACTGGCCTTTGCCTTTTCTTTCTAGGATGACCCCACTGAAGTCCTCACTCACTTCAGAGCCACCCAATAAACTTAAGAACACTGTTTTACTTAAATGCTCCCAAAGTACTCTTGTCATAGCCACGACGTAAAGAAACCATCTGCTATTTTTTTTTTTGATGAGAGTAAAAGTTATTCTACAATCAGAGCTGCATTTTAATACTTTGAATAACAAAATAAAAGTAAGCCCAAAGAAGACAAAGATTTCAGAGCTGGGACCAGTGTCCAGGGAGGGTAGGAGGTGGCCCAAGACATCCTGCCTACGGTCCCTGCTCTGCTACCTGGTCCCTTCCCAGAGTCCCCATCTGTCTGTCTCCCCCATCCTGCTGAAGGTTTAAAGTTGCCTCCCATTCCTGGAATATCTCAGTCTGCTGCTCTAAGTCTTTCGTATGTCCTCTGCCAGAGCCCCGGCTCACATTTTCTAGGAAGGGAGAACTTCCCTAATTTTAATGTTTTTTTAAAGCTCCAGTGACCACTTCCTCTCTGAGCAGATTTCCATTTCAAAGAGAACATTACCTTTCCTTGTAGGTCTCTTACACTGGATTCTTCTTCTTATTTTTTTAAAATTTTCTGCAAGCGGATACAAACTCTGTAGCTGCCTAGAATGCCAGGGCTTCTAATTCATTCCCGAGTAAAAGCCTAATCTGTTTTTATCCTAAATGACAGGGGAGATACTTTAGATACATAACAAAAGTAATTGTTTTTAAAAGAAATACAAGTCTTGAGTAAATATCTTCTCAGACTCACCCTCAGGTTGCATGGTGGTATCTTCTATCAGATTTCCTATAAATATATATCTCTCATCCCTCCCTGCTACCCCTGGCATGTTCTAAAGGACTCTGCATTAAGGAGATTTTCATCTACTTTTAATTGGATGGGGCTTTAAAGAGAGTGTGGGTAATTCATACTTCCCACGTGAATACCTTGGAAAATGTTTCCGTGCCGGAGAGAAGGCAGATTCAATATGATCTAGATTTAGATTATCTCAGTGAAAGAATCACTTTAACCTCTGCGACTGAACACCCTGGTTTGGCTCCATTCTCAGAAGTGCTACAGGCTTCTGAGGTTTGCAACAGCCCTAAATGAAAAAGCCCCATATCAGCAGAAAACTTTATTTTCTGATGCGAAATCCTTAATCCAATTTACGGCATTCTTGAAATTGCCGGTTGACTTGCAGCACGGAGCCCGGTCTCCCCACCCTGCTTTCCCCCAGATGATATGAGACATGTTCTTTTGAGATGATAATCTTCTCTCTATTTTTCTGAACCTCCTGGTTTCAGGAAGTTCCATGAATAGAAACTTGAATAAAAATTTTCTTTTATAATAAAACTCCTTCCTTAATTCCCAGACAGAAGCAGCTGTAGAGAACATAGCAGGAATTGATTTCTTACCCATGAGGTGATGTTGACGATTCTGATAGGATGACAACACGGATGTCACAGGACAAGGGAACAGCAGCAGATGAAAGGAAAGATGCCAGCCGGGACAGCCATCCCTTTCTAATAATTCAGGCTGGCAATGACTCACCAGGATACTGGTGGGCGACTCTGGCTTCACTTGCTGACTAGCTGTAAGTAACTCACCAGTGGAGATACTTCACAGGATGCTTGCATTTCAGACATTCTTCTAAAATTCATCTGTTCTGTTTTTTCACAGCAGTTATTGGGAAAAGAGTCATACTCAATTACCTTCTGAATTTCCAGAGTCCCACACAGGTCTCTGACATCAAAATGGATTAAAATCACTGGTGCGGAAGAATCTGGAACTCTGGGGGAGGTCCCTCAGCAGCACAGGAGCCAGGGAGGCCCAGGACTAGCAGGCGGCTGCGCTCAGTCCGTTCTTTGCTCAATGCGTGCTGAGTGACAGCGTCCCTTCCAGGTGTGGGGCTGGCGGCCCTGGTGAGGTGGGCCTGGATGATTCCAAGGGCCCAGCTAGTCTTGGTGTTGCCTGCAACTACGCTGCAAGGAATGGAGACCCTTTTCAAGCATCTTCACTCTCTCCAGGCCCCTCGCTTTTTCCTCGAGCCAAGCCTCATCCTTGGTCTTCCTGGAGTGCTCAGCTGGCACTGACAGATGTGGGTGCAGGATTGACTTTTTGCAAAGACCTTTCTGACACAGACTCAGGCCTGACTCCCTGCGCCAGCAAAGATGGTCTGCAGCTCAAAGCTGACTGATCTTGCAGTAATGATGCCAAAGTCACCCCAAGTGTGCACAAGATGGATCAGCCACTTCAATGTCATACTGGAGCCACTGCATGTCACACAGGAGTCCCATCACACGGGAACCCCTGCCTTGCCAAATCGGAGTCACTGTTGTGTAATACAGGAGTCGCTTCCTGTGTCATCCAGGAGCCACTATTTGTGTCATCCAGGAGCCATGACCCATGTCATAGAGGAGTCACTGCCCAGGACATGCAGGACCCACTACCGAGGACATGCAGGACCCACTACCCAGGACATGCACAGGTCACACAGGAGTCGCTGCCCGGGTCATACAGGAGTCACTGCCCGTGTCATACAGGAGATACTGCCCGTGTCATACAGGAGACACTGCCCGGGTCACACAGGAGTCAATGCCCGGGTCACACAGGAGTCACTGCCCAGGTCATACAGGAGTCGCTGCCCGGGTCACACAGGAGTCACTGCCCGTGTCATACAGGAGTCGCTGCCCATGTCATACAGGAGACACTGCCCGGGTCACACAGGAGTCACTGCCCGTGTCATACAGGAGTCGCTGCCCGTGTCATACAGGAGTCACTGCCCGTGTCATACAGGAGTCACTCCCCGTGTCATACAGGAGTCACTGCGTGGGTCATACAGGAGTCACTGCCCGTGTCATACAGGAGTCACTGCGTGGGTCATACAGGAGACACTCCCCGGGTCACACAGGAGTCACTGCCCGTGTCATACAGGACACATTGCCCGGGTCATACAGGAGACACTGCCCGGGTCACACAGGAGTCACTGCCCATGTCATACAGGAGTCGCTGCCCGGGTCACACAGGAGTCACTGCCCGTGTCATACAGGAGTCGCTGCCCGTGTCATACAGGAGTCGCTGCCCGTGTCACACAGGAGACACTGCCCGGGTCACACAGGAGTCACTGCCCGTGTCATACAGGAGTCGCTGCCCGTGTCATACAGGAGTCACTGCTCGTGTCATACAGGAGTTGCTGCCCGTGTCATACAGGAGTCGCTGCCCGTGTCATATAGGAGTCCCTGTGTGGGTCATACAGGAGACACTGTCCGTGTCATACAGGAGTCGCTGCCCATGTCATACAGGAGTCGCTGCCCGTGTCATATAGGATACACTGCCCATGTCATACAGGAGTCACTGCGTGGGTCATACAGGAGTCACTGCCCGTGTCATACAGGAGTCCCTGCGTGGGTCATACAGGAGACACTGCCTGTGTCATACAGGAGTCACTGCGTAGGTCATACAGGAGTCACTGCCCGGGTCACAGAGGAGTCACTGCCCGTGTCATACAGGACACACTGTGTGGGTCATACAGGAGATACAGCCCGTGTCATACACGAGTCACTGCCCGTCTCATACAGGACACACTGCCTGTGTCATACAGGAGGCACTGCGTGGGTCATACAGGAGTCACTGCCCGTGTCATACAGGAGTCCCTGCGTGGGTCATACAGGAGTCACTGCCCGTGTCATACAGGAGTCCCTGTGTGGGTCATACAGGAGACACTGCCTGTGTCATACAGGAGTCCCTGCGTGGGTCATACAGGAGTCACTGCGTGGGTCATACAGGAGACACTGCCCGTGTCATACAGGAGTCACTGCGTAGGTCATACAGGAGTCACTTCCAGGGTCACAGAGGAGTCACTGCCCATGTCATACAGGAGTCACTGCGTGGGTCATACAGGAGACACTGCGTGGGTCATACAGGAGACACTGCCCGTGTCATATAGGAGTCACTGTGTGGGTCATACAGGAGTCACTGCATGGGTCATACAGGAGACACTGTCCATGTCATACAGGCGACACTGCCTGTATCATACAGGAGTCACTGCACGTGTCATACAGGACACACTGCGTGGGTCATACAGGAGTCACTGCCCATGTCATACAGGAGACACTGCCTGTATCATACAGGAGTCACTGCGCGTGTCATACAGGACACACTGCATGTGTCATACAAGACACACTGCCCATGTCATACAGGAGTCCCTGTGTGGGTCATACAGGAGGCACTGTGTAGGTCATACAGGAGTCACTGCGTGGGTCACACAGGAGTCACTGCCCGTGTCATACAGGAGTCACTGCGTGGGTCATACAGGAGTCACTGCGTGGGTCATACAGGAGACACTGCCCGTGTCATACAGGAGTCACTTTGTGGGTCATACAGGAGACACTGCGTGGGTCATACAGGACACAATGCCCGTGTCATATAGGACACACTGTCCGTGTCATACAGGAGTCACTGCGCGTGTCATACAGGACACACTGCATGGGTCATACAGGAGACACTGCCCGTGTGATACAGGAGTCGCTGCCCGGGTCATACAGGAGTCACTGCGCGTGTCATACAGGACACACTGCATGTGTCATACAAGACACACTGCCCATGTCATACAGGAGTCCCTGCGTGGGTCATACAGGAGGCACTGTGTAGGTCATACAGGAGTCACTGCGTGGGTCACACAGGAGTCACTGCCCGTGTCATACAGGAGTCACTGCGTGGGTCATACAGGAGTCACTGCGTGGGTCATACAGGAGACACTGCCCGTGTCATACAGGAGTCACTTTGTGGGTCATACAGGAGACACTGCGTGGGTCATACAGGACACAATGCCCGTGTCATATAGGACACACTGTCCGTGTCATACAGGAGTCACTGCGCGTGTCATACAGGACACACTGCATGGGTCATACAGGAGACACTGCCCGTGTGATACAGGAGTCACTGCCTGTGTCATACAGGAGTCCCTGCGTGGGTCATACAGGAGACACTGCCCGTGTCATAGAGGAGTCACTGCCCGTGTCATACAGGAGTCACTGCGTGGGTCATACAGGAGACACTGCCCGTGTCATACAGGAGTCACTGTGTGGGTCATACAGGAGTCACTGCATGGGTCATACAGGAGACACTGCCCATGTCATACAGGACACACTGCGTGGGTCATACAGGAGTCACTGCCCATGTCATACAGGAGACACTGCCTGTATCATACAGGAGTCACTGCGCGTGTCATACAGGACACACTGCATGTGTCATACAGGAGATACTGCCCGTGTCATACAGGAGTCACTGCCCGTGTCATACAAGACACACTGCCTGTGTCATACAGGAGTCCCTGCGTGGGTCATACAGGAGGCACTGTGTAGGTCATACAGGAGTCCCTGCGTGGGTCATACAGAAGACACTGCGTGGGTCATACAGGAGTCACTGCCCGTGTCATACAGGAGTCACTGCATGGGTCATACAGGAGACACTGCCATGTTATACAGGACACACTGCGTGGGTCATACAGGAGTCACTGCCCATGTCATACAGGAGACACTGCCTGTATCATACAGGAGTCACTGCGCGTGTCATACAGGACACACTGCATGTGTCATACAGGAGATACTGCCCGTGTCATACAGGAGTCACTGCCCGTGTCATACAAGACACACTGCCCGTGTCATACAGGAGTCCCTGCGTGGGTCATACAGGAGACACTGCGTGGGTCATACAGGAGTCACTGCCCGTGTCATACAGGAGTCACTGCCCGGGTCACACAGGAGTCACTGCCCGTGTCATATAGGACACACTGTCCGTGTCATACAGGAGTCACTGCATGGGTCATACAGGAGACACTGCATGGGTCATACAGGAGTCACTGCCCGTGTCATACAGGAGTCACTGCCCATGTCATACAGGAGTCCCTGCGTGGGTCATACAGGAGACACTGCGTGGGTCATACAGGAGTCACTGCCTGGGTAATACAGGAGTCACTGCCCGTGTCATACAGGAGTCACTTTGTGGGTCATACAGGAGACACTGCGTGGGTCATACAGGAGATATTACCCATGTCATACAGGAGTCACTGCGTGGATCATACAGGAGTCACTGCCTGGGTCACACAGGAGTCACTGCCCATGTCATACAGGAGTCACTGCGTGGGTCATACAGGAGACACTGCGTGGGTCATACAGGAGTCACTGCCCGTGTCATATAGGAGTCACTTTGTGGGTCATACAGGAGACACTGCATGGGTCATACAGGAGATACTGCCCGTGTCATACAGGAGTCACTGCGTAGGTCATACAGGAGTCACTGCCCGGGTCACAGAGGAGTCACTGCCCATGTCATACAGAAGTCACTGCATGGGTCATACAGGAGACATTGCGTGGGTCATACAAGAGATACTGCCCATGTCATACAGGAGTCACTGCGTAGGTCATACAGGAGTCACTGCCTGGGTCACAGAGGAGTCACTGCCCATGTCATACAGGAGACACTGCGTGGGTCATACAGGAGACACTGCGTGGGTCATACAGGAGTCACTGCCCGTGTCATACAGGAGTCCCTGCGTGGGTCATACAGGAGACACTGCCCGTGTCATACAGGAGTCACCACCTGGGTCATACAGGAGGCACTGCGTAGGTCATACAGGAGTGACTGCCTGGGTCACACAGGAGTCACTGCCCGTGTCATACAGGACACACTGTCCGTGTCATACAGGAGTCACTGTGTGGGTCATACAGGAGACACCGCGTGGGTCATACAGGAGTCACTGCCCGTGTCATACAGGAGACACTGCGTGGGTCATACAGGAGACACTGCCCGTGTCATACAGGAGTCACTGCGTGGGTCATACAGGAGACACTGCCCGGGACATACAGGAGTCACTGCCCAGGTCACACAGGAGACACTGCCCGGGTCATACAGGAGTCACTGCCTGTATCATACAGGAGTCACTGTCCGTGTCATACAGGACACACTGCGTGGGTCATACAGGAGATACTGCCCAGGTCATACAGGAGATACTGCCCGTGTCATACAGGAGTCACTGCCCGTGTCATACAGGACACACTGTCCAGGTCATACAGGAGATACTGCCCGTGTCATATAGGAGACACTGCCCGTGTCATACAGGAGTCACTGCCCGTGTCATACAGGAGTCACTGCCCATGTCATACAAGAGACACTGCCCGGGTCATACAGGAGTCACTGCCCGTGTCATACAGGAGTCACTGCCCGTGTCATACAGGAGATACTGCCCGGGTCACACAGGAGACACTGCCCGGGTCATACAGGAGTTACTGCCTGGTCATGCAGGAGCTACTACCTGTGTCATGCAGGAGATGCTGCTGAGATCACATAGGAGTCGCTGCCCGTGTAACTCATGCTCAGATCACATAGGAGTCGCTGCCCGGGTAACTCATGCTCGGATCACACAGGAGACGCTGCCCGGGTCACTCATGATCAGATCACATAGGAGTCGCCACCCGTGTCACTTACGCTCAGATCACACAGGAGTCACTGCCCGGGTCACTTATGCTCAGATCACACAGGAGTCACTGCCCGGGTCGCTTATGCTCAGATCACACAGGAGTCACTGCCCGGGTCGCTTACGCTCAGATCACACAGGAGTCACTGCCCGGGTCACTTATGCTCAGATCACATAGGAGTCACTGCCCGGGTCACTTATGCTCAGATCACACAGGAGTCACTGCCCGGGTCGCTTATGCTCAGATCACACAGGAGTCACTGCCCGGGTCGCTTATGCTCAGATCACACAGGAGTCACTGCCCGGGTCGCTTATGCTCAGATCACACAGGAGTCACTGCCCGGGTCGCTTATGCTCAGATCACACAGGAGTCACTGCCCGGGTCGCTTACGCTCAGATCACACAGGAGTCACTGCCCGGGTCACTTATGCTCAGATCACATAGGAGTCACTGCCCGGGTCACTTATGCTCAGATCACACAGGAGTCACTGCCCGGGTCGCTTATGCTCAGATCACACAGGAGTCACTGCCCGGGTCGCTTATGCTCAGATCACACAGGAGTCACTGCCCGGGTCGCTTATGCTCAGATCACACAGGAGTCACTGCCCGGGTCGCTTATGCTCAGATCACACAGGAGTCACTGCCCGGGTCGCTTATGCTCAGATCACATAGGAGTCACTGCCCGGGTCGCTTATGCTCAGATCACATAGGAGTCACTGCCCGGGTCGCTTATGCTCAGATCACATAGGAGTCACTGCCCGGGTCACTTATGCTCAGATCACATAGGAGTCACTGCCCGGGTCGCTTATGCTCAGATCACATAGGAGTCACTGCCCGGGTCACTTATGCTCAGATCACACAGGAGTCACTGCCCGGGTCGCTTATGCTCAGATCACACAGGAGTCACTGCCCGGGTCGCTTATGCTCAGATCACACAGGAGTCACTGCCCGGGTCGCTTACGCTCAGATCACACAGGAGTCGCTGCCCGGGTCACTTACGCTCAGATCACACAGGAGTCACTGCCCGGGTCACTTATGCTCAGATCACATAGGAGTCACTGCCCGGGTCGCTTATGCTCAGATCACACAGGAGTCACTGCCCGGGTCGCTTATGCTCAGATCACACAGGAGTCACTGCCCGGGTCGCTTATGCTCAGATCACATAGGAGTCACTGCCCGGGTCACTTATGCTCAGATCACACAGGAGTCACTGCCCGGGTCGCTTATGCTCAGATCACACAGGAGTCACTGCCCGGGTCGCTTATGCTCAGATCACACAGGAGTCACTGCCCGGGTCGCTTATGCTCAGATCACACAGGAGTCACTGCCCGGGTCGCTTATGCTCAGATCACACAGGAGTCACTGCCCGGGTCACTTATGCTCAGATCACACAGGAGTCACTGCCCGGGTCACTTATGCTCAGATCACATAGGAGTCACTGCCCGGGTCACTTATGCTCAGATCACACAGGAGTCACTGCCCGGGTCACTTATGCTCAGATCACATAGGAGTCACTGCCCGGGTCGCTTATGCTCAGATCACATAGGAGTCACTGCCCGGGTCGCTTATGCTCAGATCACACAGGAGTCACTGCCCGGGTCGCTTATGCTCAGATCACACAGGAGTCACTGCCCGGGTCGCTTATGCTCAGATCACACAGGAGTCACTGCCCGGGTCGCTTACGCTCAGATCACACAGGAGTCACTGCCCGGGTCACTTACGCTCAGATCACACAGGAGTCACTGCCCGGGTCACTTATGCTCAGATCACACAGGAGTCACTGCCCGGGTCACTTATGCTCAGATCACACAGGAGTCACTGCCCGGGTCACTTATGCTCAGATCACATAGGAGTCACTGCCCGGGTCGCTTATGCTCAGATCACACAGGAGTCACTGCCCGGGTCGCTTATGCTCAGATCACACAGGAGTCACTGCCCGGGTCGCTTATGCTCAGATCACACAGGAGTCACTGCCCGGGTCGCTTATGCTCAGATCACACAGGAGTCACTGCCCGGGTCGCTTATGCTCAGATCACACAGGAGTCACTGCCCGGGTCACTTATGCTCAGATCACACAGGAGTCACTGCCCGGGTCGCTTATGCTCAGATCACACAGGAGTCACTGCCCGGGTCGCTTATGGTCAGATCACACAGGAGTCACTGCCCGGGTCGCTTATGCTCAGATCACACAGGAGTCACTGCCCGGGTCGCTTATGCTCAGATCACACAGGAGTCACTGCCCGGGTCACTTATGCTCAGATCACACAGGAGTCACTGCCCGGGTCGCTTATGCTCAGATCACACAGGAGTCACTGCCCGGGTCGCTTATGCTCAGATCACACAGGAGTCACTGCCCGGGTCGCTTATGCTCAGATCACACAGGAGTCACTGCCCGGGTCGCTTATGCTCAGATCACACAGGAGTCACTGCCCGGGTCGCTTACGCTCAGATCACACAGGAGTCACTGCCCGGGTCACTTACGCTCAGATCACACAGGAGTCACTGCCCGGGTCACTTATGCTCAGATCACACAGGAGTCACTGCCCGGGTCACTTATGCTCAGATCACACAGGAGTCACTGCCCGGGTCACTTATGCTCAGATCACACAGGAGTCACTGCCCGGGTCACTTACGCTCAGATCACACAGGAGTCACTGCCCGGGTCGCTTACGCTCAGATCACACAGGAGTCACTGCCCGGGTCGCTTATGCTCAGATCACACAGGAGTCACTGCCCGGGTCGCTTATGCTCAGATCACACAGGAGTCACTGCCCGGGTCGCTTATGCTCAGATCACACAGGAGTCACTGCCCGGGTCGCTTATGCTCAGATCACACAGGAGTCACTGCCCGGGTCGCTTATGCTCAGATCACACAGGAGTCACTGCCCGGGTCGCTTACGCTCAGATCACACAGGAGTCACTGCCCGGGTCGCTTACGCTCAGATCACACAGGAGTCACTGCCCGGGTCGCTTACGCTCAGATCACACAGGAGTCACTGCCCGGGTCGCTTATGCTCAGATCACACAGGAGTCACTGCCCGGGTCGCTTATGCTCAGATCACACAGGAGTCACTGCCCGGGTCGCTTATGCTCAGATCACACAGGAGTCACTGCCCGGGTCGCTTATGCTCAGATCACACAGGAGTCACTGCCCGGGTCGCTTATGCTCAGATCACACAGGAGTCACTGCCCGGGTCGCTTATGCTCAGATCACACAGGAGTCACTGCCCGGGTCGCTTATGCTCAGATCACACAGGAGTCACTGCCCGGGTCGCTTATGCTCAGATCACACAGGAGTCACTGCCCGGGTCGCTTATGCTCAGATCACACAGGAGTCACTGCCCGGGTCGCTTATGCTCAGATCACACAGGAGTCACTGCCCGGGTCGCTTATGCTCAGATCACACAGGAGTCACTGCCCGGGTCGCTTATGCTCAGATCACACAGGAGTCACTGCCCGGGTCGCTTATGCTCAGATCACACAGGAGTCACTGCCCGGGTCGCTTATGCTCAGATCACACAGGAGTCACTGCCCGGGTCGCTTATGCTCAGATCACACAGGAGTCACTGCCCGGGTCGCTTATGCTCAGATCACACAGGAGTCACTGCCCGGGTCGCTTATGCTCAGATCACACAGGAGTCACTGCCCGGGTCGCTTATGCTCAGATCACACAGGAGTCACTGCCCGGGTCGCTTATGCTCAGATCACACAGGAGTCACTGCCCGGGTCGCTTATGCTCAGATCACACAGGAGTCACTGCCCGGGTCGCTTATGCTCAGATCACATAGGAGTCACTGCCCGGGTCGCTTATGCTCAGATCACACAGGAGTCACTGCCCGGGTCGCTTATGCTCAGATCACACAGGAGTCGCTGCCCGGGTCACTTACGCTCAGATCACACAGGAGTCACTGCCCGGGTCATACAGGAGTTACTGCCTGGTCATGCAGGAGCTACTACCTGTGTCATGCAGGAGATGCTGCTGAGATCACATAGGAGTCGCTGCCCGGGTCGCTTATGCTCGGATCACACAGGAGTCACTGCCCGGGTCACTTATGCTCAGATCACACAGGAGTCACTGCCCGGGTCGCTTATGCTCAGATCACACAGGAGTCACTGCCCGGGTCGCTTATGCTCAGATCACACAGGAGTCACTGCCCGGGTCGCTTATGCTCAGATCACACAGGAGTCACTGCCCGGGTCGCTTATGCTCAGATCACACAGGAGTCACTGCCCGGGTCGCTTATGCTCAGATCACACAGGAGTCACTGCCCGGGTCGCTTATGCTCAGATCACACAGGAGTCACTGCCCGGGTCGCTTATGCTCAGATCACACAGGAGTCACTGCCCGGGTCACTTACGCTCGTCAACATGTCTCCTTTATTCCACAGCAAGTCCTTATTAGTCAAAACAGAAAACTACTCACTGAGCTTGTAATGCCCTAGATTAAAAAATGAAGATTTTTTTTTTTTTTTGTAACAGAGATATGGCATTTTTTCTTTAGGTCAGGACATTTGTAGTTTTGCAAAGAAAGACCTTGAAAAGACTAAAGCAGGCAGCAAGAGATACAGTTGCTTCTTGCTCGGTGCTTTAACTGGACAGAAAGAGACACCGTGCTGCTCACTCCTGCCTTCCACAGGCAGCTACTGGCCACTGGTGAGGGAGTGGACTCCAGAGACAACAGGAGGAGAGGAACAGCAAGTGCAGACCATCCTTTACGGAGTGTTGTAGAAAGAGAAGGAGAAATGGGCAGTGGCTGGACAGGGGAGTTGGAACAAGAAGGAACTCTTCTTAAAGGTGAGAGCAATAATGGCATGGTTGCAGGTGGGAGGGTGGCAGCTGACAGAGAACACATGGGTGCTGCAAAGGGAGAGTGCGGACTTGCTGGTGAGATGTCCTGGGATGGGGGATCCAGGACACAGGCTGGGGAGTCAACAAACATCACTGCAGCTGTGACCTGGCCCAGGACTCTCTATACACCCAGCATCACTGCAGCTGTGACCTGGCCCAGGATTCTTGAATGCAGCCAGCATCACTGCAGCCGTAACCTGGCCCGGGATTCTTGAATGCAGCCAGCATCACTGCAGCTGTGACCTAGCCCAGGACTCTCTATACACCCAGCATCACTACAGCTGTGAACTGGCCCAGGATTCTTGAATGCAGCCAGCATCACTGCAGCCGTAACCTGGCCCGGGATTCTTGAATGCAGCCAGCATCACTGCAGTTGTGACCTAGCCCAGGACTCTCTATACACCCAGCATCACTGCAGCTGTGACCTGGCCCAGGATTCTTGAATGCAGCCAGCATCACTGCAGCTGTGAACTGGCCCAGGACTCTCTATGCACCTAGCATCACTGCAGCTGTAACCTGGCCCAGAATTCTTGAATGCAGCCAGCATCACTGCAGCTGTAACCTGGCCCAGGGCTCTCTATGCACCCAGCATCACTGCAGCTGTGACCCTGCTCATTTCTCCCTTTCCTTGACACCCTCCATTAAATGCCCTGCACAGGACTGCTCAGTATGCACCCTCGCTGCCTTGCTCAATGCTGAAAGGATGAAAGGACCTCCATCTGCTCTCTGCAGCAAGTGAAGCATTCCCTTCCTATCTTCCTCCCGGCAAGAACTCTTGGCTTCTAGGCCAGTGGGTGCCCCAGTCACCCCTGGCACTTGCTTTTCTGGCTTTAACCCTGTTCAAGGGTCTTTGACACTGTGGAATCTGCTAACTTGAAGTCTCATGACATCACTTCCATCTGCCACTGGCTTTACGGGGCTCAGGCCTGGCCCAATGCCCCACCCCTCGTCTCGTCTCTGGCCCCCACCCTCCCTCCTCTAAGTCTGCTGCCACCATGTTGTCAGAATTACCCCCTTAAAAGAGGAAAATGAAATCATTATTTTCTACTTTCACGAAATTTCCATTGGGTCCTTGTAAGCCAAATCTTCAGGAGACAATACAGGGCCACTGACAAACTAGCTCCAATGTCTTTGCTATGCTCTGAATATTTGTGTCTCCCTCAAATTCACGGGTTGAAATCCTCACCTTCAAGGTGTTGGCATTAGGAGATGAGGCCTTAGAGGGTGATTAGGTCATGACGGTGGAGCCCTCACGAATGGGATGAGTGGCCTCAAAACAGAGGCCCGGGAGAGCGCCGCCACACCTGCCAGGACATGACTACTCAGAGAAGGCGCTACTTATGTGGAGCAGGCAGAGGGCCCTCTCCAGACACCAGATCTGTGAGTGCCTTGATCTAGGAATCCCCAGGTCCAGAATGGTGAGAAATGAATTTGTGGTTTATAAACCACCCAGTCTGTGGCATTTTGTTATGGGAGCATGAAGGGACGAAGACAGTCCCCCGCACTGCTATCTCCCAGAATGGCTCTACTTCCCCGGAAAAGCGAGATGTCATCAGGAGCTCTTCCCCTTCGGGCGCTATTCTCACACTCTGAAATTCCCATTCCTCCCAGCCATCAGCTGGCAAACTTAATTTCACTCTTCAAGAAGCACGAAATGTGACCACCTCTGTGAAGTCTTCGCTAGCTCTCCAAAAGAAGTCATCACTTCTGCACCTGTGGGATAGGGAGACCCAGCGCCCACCTGTGTGATGGGCGGAAGGTGGGTTTTGTTATTTATCTGCTCATATGAGAGCCCTGACGCTAGAATTGCCTCGAGGTGGGCCTGGCTCCATCTCGGTATTTCACGGCGCAGGACGGCACTGGGCACACGGTGGGCTTTGAGTGGAAAAGCTTGTTAGTGATCCCACACAAGCTAAGGGAGCAGTGTTGTTACTGACTCGAAAATGGACTTTCTCATGCTTTGATCATAAATTACTGTATGGGAGCAAATCATAATGAACATATGATCTCTTTGAATATTCAGGCCAAATTCTGGCTGAATAGGTTCTGCTAATATCACATTTTCAAAAATTCTAGAAATGCCAACAAGAAACCCATATGCTGGCTTCATTATGTTGACCTGCAGTCCCTCTTAATAACAACTGTGTTTCCAAAGGGAAACTTAGAAGATGTGAAAATTTCACCCCAAATACTTGGAAAAGAGATGCAAACATTTGACCAAAAATGGAAATTTGCTCCAAACTCCTATTTTTAGTTTACACAATGATGCAAAACGCTTTTTTTTTTACGTTGGTACAAGGCAAAGTGTGAACTTTGTCAAGGGAAGGTTATTTTAAGGGAAAATACATCAGAGCTCCAGCTGAAAATAGTCACGGGGCTTCATATATCACTTGGGCTATAAATTATGTATCGCATTTGTCAACCTGCCAGGCTGTTTCTTGATTTCAGAGGTGGCTGGTGTTGGCTAATACTGACTGTCTCACTCTGACTGCATTTTCCTTATAGAAGGACTTCTATTTTTGACCCTTATCCTCCACAGAGAAGCCTGGTAATTTTCAGTCAAGTACTTGGATTAAGGGCTTTATCGAAAATTACTAGGCCTCAACCAAACACAATAAGACAGACAATTCAGAGCATCTTCAGAAAAGAACACTGGTCTGCCATGATAAAACCAAACAGAAGGCTTTTGGGGCACACTCAGGCGGGCGGCAAGAATGGAACGGAAAAGGAGCAAGGAGTCATTATTAGCTCGGGAAGGAAGAAACGTAAAAGAATGAAAATGGAAACAGATGGAAATGACATTTTGCAGAAAGAAAGAAAAAGATTAAGAAACCAAGGGCTAGGCTGAAAGACATTCAAAACTTTAAAAAACGGTGGAAAAGCAAAAACAGAAGAATGATTCCGTGGGGAAGAAATACAGAAAGATAACAGAACATCATTCAAAAGCCCGTGTCCAATATAAAACAGCAGCAAATCCATTCTGCCTTGCTGGTTTCCAAGCACAAAGGCAGAGAAACTTTAATATCACCCGATTCCCGTCTCTCCCTGCCCCCGCCCACTCTCCCGGGGAGCACAGAGAGACACCATCGCAGGGGGCCTGGGATGGGGACCCCTGCTCCCTTAACAGCCTGCTCAGCCTTGTCCAGAGGCAAGCTTGTCCTGGATTCTGGAAGCCCCTATTTCCCCTAGGAAGCTGTAGACATTTCAAACAGTGAATGAGCTCTAGGGTGTATATCCTTTCCACAGAGTAAGTACGTAATGAAGATTTCCTTAATTGCATATGGAAATGAAGATTTCCTTAATTGCATATGGAAATGGGCCACGAGGAGACAGGCTGGGTCAGTGGAGCTGTAGCCGGGTCATGGTTTTGCCAGACTGACGTCCCACTTGGCTTCCATTTTATCATCTTGTAAGCCCCAGTAATCACTGGTCTCCAAGCTTAACTGAGGTCTTAAGTCTCCTTACCCCAATACATTTGTAAAACTGGAATTGCATTGTTTCCCCTAAAATGAAATACATGTAAGATCGAACCAAGGAAATTCTTGTAAACACTCCAAGGGCTGCAGGCACATGCTCAGGACGTGAGCCTGGTGCACGTGGCGCTCTCAGTCAGGTCGGTAAGTTCTGTGGATGCTGACGGCCCTCCCTGCATGCTTGTCTGCCCGTTCGGTCACTTAATAAACTGCTGTAATCATTTGGACGGAAGATTGTTATTTTTAACATACAAGATTCTAGACAGGAAAATCCAGCTCTGCTCTTGCAAGAATTTGTCTCTGTCTGATCCATAACCTTTGCAGTGAACGTGGTGCTAAAGTCAAGTTAGTGTTAGCCTTGGGAAAGGAGCACACTGACAAAACCCAACTGTGATGTGGCATGTGGCAGAGTGGGGTGGGATCTGCCCCCGGCCCGGCGCTGGGGGTGGGGAGGAGGGAGGCATGGCCTTTCGCTCTCCCAGGGGCTCAGTCTGAGTCAGGATGCAAGATCCGTTAACAAACAAAATATGCCCCAAATAAGGAACTTTGTGGAAAGTCTGAGTGACGGCCACCTTCTTGATCGTGTGCTGTTTGCTCAAGTGCTGGCCAGAATGTGCTCAACTCACTAACAAATGACCACCCTGAAAGCCCCGTGCCTGCGTATGTGTGTGGGCAGGGGGTGTCTGGGACCTGGCTGTACTCACTGTTCAATGTTGCTGTGAGCCTAAAACCACTCTTAAAAAGCTATTTAAAAAAATGGAGTGGAGCCCCGGCCACGGCACAGCTCCCTCAGAGGGAGATCCAGAGGTGGCAGCCACAGCCACTGCCTCTGCTCTCAGGAGCTTAAGTCAGCACGGGCCCTGGGGACTCAGGGATGGTCCCTGGAGCAGCTGGGACATCACCTGGGAGCTTCTCAGAAATGCAGAGCCTCGGGGCCCACCCCAGACCAGCTGAATCAAAATCTGGATTTTAACAAGATTCCCCAGTGAACTCCAAAAGCCACGAAAGTTTGAGAGCAGTGAAATATGCCCAGAAGGCGGGAAGGCAGCCGTCATGGCAGCCGTCACACGAGACAGCAGCAAGAAGCAGCCGGTCCATGCCGGGGCAGACCATGGGAAGGTGCAAGGGCTTGGGGAACAGAGGGCATGTTCAGAAGGCCAGATGCTGTGGGTGATGAGAGGGTACATCTGGAGGCTCGATTCCTACTCTAAGGGGCCTCATGCCAGGTGAGAGGCCTGGATCGCCTGCAGAGGAGATGGGAGAATCCCTGAGGTTTGGGCATCTTTGAAGCAGTTCACGCTGTGATCCAGAGGCCACTTTATTAGAAACCAGACTGCTATCTATCTGCAGGAGCGGAAGGGTGGAGACAGGTATGGGGCCTTGGGGAGGAGAGTGGGTAGGGATCTCAGACAGACCCAGGTGAGAGGGACTGAGAGCTTACAAGGAGACACAAAGTGAACTGGATCTAGCAGCAGGGCTTCTGCCCAGAGGCCTGAGTTGTTCAGAAGTGGCCCAGGTAGAAGTGGGTCAAGATGGTGCAGATCTTAGAGCCAGTCTGTCAGCGGGGAAGGCTCGCATTCCCTAAGGCACGTGCATAGACAGATCCTGAGGAGCAAACGTGACTTATCCTTGCTAAGCCCGGGAAATGAAAAATGAGATTATAATGGGATTTATCCAAAGCACAAGTGAAAACAACATCACCGAGGGGCATAATTCTAAATTTTAATAATAAAATAGGTATCGGAAAACTCTGTCTTGCTCCAACAAGAAGATGCTGCTTTTTCTTGATTTCTTACACTTTATCTTGGCAGCTGCCTGTTTCTACCTCTCTCCTATTTGCCTCATCTGTATTTCCTTCAGGGCCATGTGAGAACTCCCAAGTCACCCTTCCCTCCAGGTTCCCCCTGGTAACTGCCGTAGTCTTGACAGCTGTTTCACCACTACAGAAATGACATTGAGTCACAGGAAAAAAACATCATATCTTGGTGCTTGTGATCATGCTTTTTTCCTTGCCATTTCGACATACATTTTATTCTTTCCAGACTTGAGTCCCCATTTTGTAACTCTTTCAGAAATATTTTTGCTGTTTAAATATTCCTGTAGTCTAAGGAGTAGATACCAACAGGCAGACAGGCAATTCTACTGCCTGTGAGGCCCCACAGGACAGTGGGCAGCTTCCGCTTCCCAGCCGCATGTGGGCGGCAGTGCTGGTCTGACGATGTTCTTGGCGCTCAACAAGAGCAAAGTCTTTGACTCAGAGCAGCACCGTCCAACAGGAACCCAACAGGAGCCACATCTGTGAATGTTGCATTTCCTAGCTGCTACCTTTTAAAGAGTAAAATTAATTTTAGTAATATTGACTCTATCTAAAATATTACTATTTCAACATGAAATCTATACAAACAAATGAATGAGACACCTTGTATTAGTTTGCCAGGGCTGCCATAATGAAGCATTGAGTGGGTACTGGGGGCCTCAAGTCACATTCATTCACTTCCTCACTGTTCTGGAGGCCAGGATTCTGCGATCAAAGTGTCTGCAGGGCTGGTTTCCTCTGAGTCCTCTCTCGTTGGCTTGTAGATGGCTGCTTTCTTGCTGTATCCTCAATATGGTCTTCCCTGTGTGTGTCTGTATCCTAATCCCCCTTCTTATAAGGACACCAGTCAGATTCGATTAGGGCCCACCCTAATGACCTCATTTTACCTTAATTACCTCTTTAAAGACCCTATCTCCAAATATAGTCACATTTTGAAACACTGAAGGTTAGGATTTCAACATAGGAATTTTGGGGTGATGCAACTCAGCCCATAAGAACATTTGTTTTTTTGTACTTGGTCTTAGAAAGATGGTTCACACGGGCCCAATGGCCGCATGTGGCTCAGGACTCAGTACTGGACAACAGTGAGGGTTAGAGTCCTACCAATTAATTGAGAGTTGGTTTCTCTGGTGCTCAGCTGCTCAGAGGGCTTAAAGAAATATCTGAGACTGAGTAATGTATAAAGAAAAGAGGTTTAATCAGCTCACAGTTCCATAGGCTGTACAGGAAGCATGGCAGCAGCCACTTCTGGGGAGGCGTCAGGGAGCTTATACTCACGGCGGAAGGCAAAGCAGGCACAGGACCGAGAGCAGAAGGCAGGGAGGTCTCACACCCCCTCTTTTTTTTTTTTTTTTTTTTTGAGACAGAGTTCCTGTCACCCAGGCTGGAGTGCAGTGTCTCAGTCTCGGCTCACTGCAATCTCTGCCTCCCAGGTTCAAGCGATTCTCATGCCTCAGCCTCCCAAGTAGCTGGGATTACAGGTGCCTGCCACCACGATGGGCTAATTTTTGTATTTTCAGTAGAAACGGGGTTTTGTCATATTGGCCAGGCTGGTCTCAAACTCCTGACCTCAGGTGATCTGCCCTGCCTCAGCCCGAAGTGCTGGGATTACAGGCATGAGCCACCACGCCCGGCCGGTCCCACATACTTTTGAACAACCCAGATCTCACGAGAACTCACTCACTCTCACGACACAGCACCAAGGAGGAAATCCACCCTTATGACCCAATCACCTCCCACCAGGCCCCACCTCCAACACTGGAGATTACAACGACTTGAGATTTGGGCAGGGACCCAGATCGAAACCATATCAGGGCTCCACACCAATCAAGGCCCTCCTTCAAGTTTCCTTGGGCTGTGTCACCTGCCCACTAACGCCTGTGATGACCTGTGGACCATTTAAAAAGTATTTTTCCCCCAAGATAATGACAATCTGGGAATGGAGTGTGGAAAGGTGTGCCCTGGGCCCTCCCAACTTCAAGCTTCTCAACCTTCAGCCGTGGCCTTCGTCATTCCACTGCATTTAGGAAAGGCAGGAGGATGTTATTTCTCAAATGATGGCACATCCCCAAAGCAGCCGGGGATACTCAGGCCTCAGCCTTGTTTCTTAAACAAAAGTGATTCTAAGTCTGGCACAAAACATCACACTTCGAGCTTCTACTGTGTGCCCCCTTCCTCCTGCACTGGCCACCTGGTGGGACTCCCCACATCGCAGTCACGGGGGTCAGGAGCCCACTCTCTCAGGCTGCTTCTCCTGCAGGGTTCTGCCTACCTAAGCCCCCTCTTTAACGGAAGAAGGAAACTCCACGACAGAGAAACGAGGATTGAGGCCCAACAAGTTTTATGAGATGCTATTCTCACATCTCTAGTTGTGGGGAAGCCGAGTTATTTGGGAGACTAGCGTGGACGTCGTCTTTCTCAGAATACATGCATACTTAGGGGATTTCTAGATGAACCATCTAGATTGGATGGTGCTCTTGATTGGAACCCGACTCACCTGTCTAACGAGCTGTGTGGTGCACGTGGGTGCCGCTCACACTCACCTGCCCCTAAGCGCACTTCTCCACCCCTTGAAGTCTGGGGTGATCATGTGATCTGCTTCAGCCAATGACATGAACACTGACATTTTGGGGCAGAAGCCCCAGGGCGGGGGACTCTTTGCTGTCCTCTCCGGCTGTGTTCCTCTGTGGCGGAACCTCTGTTCACCTGGGTTCCGAGCGAAAAGGAGGATATGGAGCATGTGTGAGAAACACACCTGTGCTGTTTGGAGCCATGGAGATTCGGAGAGGTTCAAACTCTAGTGCAGGCCATCCAGATTGTTACGGAAGATGAATTATTTCCTACTGCTCCTTTTCCCAGAAAATGTAATGCTTGTTGATGTTAAAATGAATTTTTTGCCTTGCAGCTGATCACTCAGATACTTCAAATTTCATTTTATCAAATTCTTTCCAGCACCTGTTCTTCATCTCACTTTAGTTTTAGAGGGATAAGGAGGCTTTGTTCCTTTTTAACATTCTCGTGGAAATATTATAGATATTCAGAAGTGGCTTTTCCATCGGTTTTATCAATACAGCTACTACGAAGAAAATCCTCCTAAAACTCATTCTGATTCAAGGCCAGCCAGTGATCACTTTGCCATAGCCTTTGTTCTGTCTCCACCAAAACACAGGGACATCTGAGGACATTCCTTGAGTCTGTTTTGCTTTAGCTGCCCATTCCATTTCATCACTTGAATTCATTTTTTCTAAGGCGGGCTTTCTCAACCTGGACACGACAGGGATTCTGGGCTATTTCTTTCTGGTGTGGGGGCCATGTGTGCACTGCTGGAGGGTTAGCAGCACCTTCTCTTCCCCCAGTCAGGAGAACCCACAATGCCTCCTGCAGATCTCAGTTGAGAACCACTGTTCTGAACCGAACACATTCGTTTTGCCCCTCCATATGATTTTTTTGATGAACTATCACAATGTAGGAAAAGATATTCGGCTACCTTTGCTAAAAAAAAAAAAAGACTCTGTTTTTTGATTTATCATTTATTGAAGGCCACCTGTCCTGCCATACACGAGCATTTCTCATCTGTCAGGAAGCACTGTTAAATGCCGACTTTTCATTCATTTGTTCATTCTTTCCACACACGTCCATAATGTAATGAGCATGTGCTGTGTGCCAGGCACTGTTCTGAGCATTAGATGCATGGTGGGGAATTGACGTGTGAGGTTCTATCTTCACAGAGCTCAGAGCCTACTGGGGAACTCATTAAAGAAACACACAAGCAAATCTATCATTGCAAATAATAGTGGGTGCCATAAAGGAGAAAAGAGGATGTTTCCGTGGCTGGAGAAGAGGTGACATTTAAGCTGAGACAGGAAGGAGTATGCCCAGGGCACTGCAGGGGGACATTCCTTGAGTCCACCATGCACGCATGGTCCTCTACCACAAAGTAACAGGTAGCCCAGAATGCCAATCATGCCCAGATTGAGAAAGCCTGGCTTAGAAAAAGCTAATTCAAGTGACAAAATGGTACAGGCAGCAAAAGGAAAACTGACTCAAGCAACGTCCTCAAGGCAGTGCAGCAGAAGCCCGCTGGGCAGTGGCAGAGAGGGCTGGTGCATTTCAGGACGCAGAAGGGCCAGTGTGGCTGGAATGCAGAGGGCAAGGGAGGGAATGAGGGTGGAGAGGTCGCGGGAGCCAACGCTGGTCAGAGGATGTGCTGCCACAAAGAGAGCCCGGCAACAGCCATCAACAAATGCGCACATTCCTTCAGTCCCGTGACCTCTGGCCCTCGGGCCTCCCGGCCACCCCAGGGTCCCTGCCTCCTGCCCTGCCCTGCCCATTCTGTAGCACTGCTCACCCTGGAGCCAAGAAGCCACTGCCGGGAAGGGATGGCTGCATTTGCTCCATTTCTTTACCAGTTTGCTGAGAAACAGGATTCTCCTGGCTAACCTAGTACAATTTTAGTAATTGGCCCTAATCCTCAAAGCTTCTCATTCCAGAGAACAAAAATATATCCTGTTCCACTACAGCAGCGGTCCCCAACCTTTTTGGCACCAGGGACTGGTTTCAGGGAGGAAAATTTTTCCATGGACTGGGGTAGGGGATGGTTTCAGGATGATTCACGGGCATTACATTGATCGTGTACTTTATTTCTATTATTATTACATTGTAATACATAACGAAATAATTATACAACTCACCATCATGTAGAATCAGTGGGAGCCTGAACTTGTTTTCTTGCAACTAGATGATCCCATCAGGGGAAGATGGGAGACAGTGACAGATCATCAGGCATTAGATTCTCATGAGGAGTATGGCACCTAGATCCCTCACACGCACAGTTCACAATAGGGATCATTCTCCTGTGAGAATCTAATGGTGCTGCTGATCTGGCAGGAGGTGGAGCTCAGGTGGTAATGCGGGCGATGGGGAACGGCTGTAAACACAGATGAAGCTTTGCTTGCTCACCCGTTGCTCACCTGCTGCTGTGCAGCCTGGTTCCTAACAGGCCACGACCTGTACCAGAGGCTGAGGACCTGGGGTTTGGGGACCCCTAAACTACAGGAATGGGTGTAATTCACAGAACATTTCCAATCCTTATTTCCAAGCAGCCGTTGGGAGCCCACATGCCATTCTGAAAACGTCAGACTTTCTCCCTGTGTCAAGAATGGCAGGGACAAATAAAGGATGCTGCAACGCTTACTCCAAATGTGAGCAGAATCCCAAGCTCGTGACCACGGGGACTCTGTCAAGTCATTGTTTTCAATGGGGTTTGGTTTACGTCAACAGCCACAAAAAGGGGCAGCCGTCATCCCTCCCGGGCATCAGTACAATTGTGGGTAGGACTGTGTCCCCAGAAATATTTAAAGTCCTAATCCCTGGTATTTCTGAATCTGACCTTATTTGGAAACAGGGTATTTGGATGTAATCAAGGGAAGATGAGGACCCGCTGGAGGAGAGTGGGCCCTCACCTAACCGCTGGTACCTCCTAAGGAGAAGGAGACTGAGACAGAAACTCGCATGAGGAGAAGGCCTGTGATGACGGAGGAAGGGCTTGGAGCGATGTGGTTACAGATGACCAGTGCCAGAGACCGCCAGCAACACACGCAAAGGAAAAGGCACGGGGCAGATTTTCCCCTGCAGCCTTCAGAGGGGGCGGCCACGCCAACACCGTGACATCAGGCTTGCAGCTCCCAGCACTAAGCTATGAGAATACATTCCCGTTGTTGAAAGCCACCCAGTTTGTGCTACAGCAGCCCTAGGATGTGAACGTCGGTACCTTCATAAAGTGTGCTAGTCGGTTTTCTCAAAGGAAAAAAAGAAAAATAAAACAGGTTCTGAAATGAGTTAGGAATCTCGATGAAACCAAAGAAGGAGTTCCAATGTCACTTCGGTGGCAGGTTTTAAAAACTTCTGAAACTGAAACAGCTTTTTTTTAAAAAATAGTTACTGCATATCTTAATCAGAAGAACTACAGTGATCAAATATACTACTGGCTGATTAAAATGACAGCAGGTTTCCTTTTAGTGGAAGTCAAGTGGAATCTATAATTCTGTTTAAGCCAATTAAACCAGAAGCCACCAGGACGGAGCAATATCCATCCTACCATGGGATTAATTCTTCCGTGACAACAGAAAAATGCAGGATGTCAAAGGAATACATTAGCTCTGTGGGCACGGAAACACCTCCGAATCAGTGTTCCAGACTTAGTTCCCTCTGGTAAGGGTTATAAAAATACTTGGTGCTTTTTTAGAGCATCTATAAAAGGGCTATTGATTTTTTTTAAAAGAAGATTTCTACTTTTAAGTGCAAGCTGAAGGAACATGCATAAAACATTTCAATATACAATTTGTAACAAATTTCTGGTTCTGCAAAAATCACATGCTAAAAAACGTGTTTACAACACTGCAGGTAGGTGCATGGAAAGAGGAAAACAAGGACAATTGCTTTTTGTGTTTTACCTTGCCTTTGTCGAAGTAGTGGATGATTTCCTGGTAGAGCTGCTCCTTCAGCTGTCCCTGCGTGGTGGCCTGGTACCCGTCCCGCTGGGTGAGGTGGGCCACACACACATCCTCCGACCACTAAGGGAGAAGCATAGCATGAGCGGACCCGAGGCGGACACACCCAGGGACGTCAGAATGGTGTGAGCTTCGCATCGGACACGCGTGTGGGCCACGGTTCTGGAGACATGTGTGGCTGCTGTCAACAGGCTGGGGACTGCCAGGGCAGAGCCTCTGTCCGGACATACCGACAGGCATAAAAGACACAGGGGAGGCACAGCTGCAGTGGGGTTCAGACAAAAGAAAAACCCAGCAGGTTCTGCAAAGCACGGAACTGGCAGCTTGCAAATGACACCTCCTGACATCCCGGGACAAATCAGGAGCCAGGTGATCCAGGGCCATCCCAAGAGCGGCACCCCAGGGCTCTGGTCTCAGTGCTGCGTGGGTTGGCATTTTAATCAACAGCAAAGATGGTACATGGAACACACAAGTCACCCAGAAAGGGACTAGAAAGGCTGTCAAGCTCCTTAAAGATGGGGAGGTGTCTTTGCACCATCAGCCATAGGCAAGGTGCTGGGCACAGAGTCAGGGTTTGGCCAGTATTCCTGGAAGCATTGGTGCAGTCGGCGTGTGAGCTGAAGATGCACGAGGAGACATGCCAGAGGGAAGGCAAGGCCACTTAACAGATACAACGTGTCAGCTCCTGAACTTGGGCTCAACACATCAGTGGCATTAAGTATAAGGTTCAAAAGAATTCAGCAGCTATTTGATGAGGACCTGCTGTGTGCCACAAACTAGGTCAAAGAGGAGGCGGAAGATGCCTGACCCCCAGGATGGTGCGATTCTACATTAGAGAATAATGACAGAACAACACTGCGTGAGCTAGGACCGGGCCACTGCACTCTAGCCTGGACAACAGAGCAAGACCCTTCTACAGGAAGAAGAAGGAAAAAAAAACAGAACAAGAAAAAGAACACTGTGAAAAAGACTCCATGGGCACCTACGGGCAGGAGGCATGTGCTCCCACTGGGCAGCCTGGAGGCTCACGGGAGGACACGGTGAGCACGGGCTTGCTTATTGCTGGCCCTAGGAGAGGGAGCTTGACCCTGTTTTCAGCCAGGCCAGGGAGGGTGCTGCAAAGGCACTAAGTGGGAAGCTGGGGTCCAGGCAACGGGGCAAGGCTCCGTCAGCTGCTTACTGTCTTAGCAAAGGTCCCCCCCCACTTTCCTGAAACCACGGGCTGGGGAGCACCTCCCGCTGGACATCAGGGTTCCCAGGCACAGGGCACGGGCCCTGTATGGCTCTGCCTTTCCAGAAAGGTCAGGCAAGAGTGAGAAGCCTTTAAGCGGTCTGCAAGATTTTTCACCTTAAAATTGAACTTGCATATCTCCATCACAATTGGACAAACTCTTTAACTTTGAAGTTTGTACAACATAATTGGTCTACTTTTATTGGAGGATGGAGAATAAAAGCAAAACTAGATTCTGAAATGTAACCACAATAAAATAAATTAAGAACAAGCAAGTTCAGAATCCAAATGACTTCCTTGCATTTTTAAATCACTTTTGCAAATGAAAACATGGACTAGGGAAGCAAAAATCCTCTCTACCTTCCACTTCCACATGGAGATGTAATAATTTGATTGCTAGGCGAAAAACTAAAGTTTTTATTGCTCTTGGTTTTGACGAAAGATATGCCTAACCAAAAAAGAAGATTCTATTTGAGGATTTTCAGTTAACAAACAATAATATATCTGTCATACTGAAGAATTTTCGCAACAACAGAAATCATGTTCTTTGGTGAGGTGATTAACTAGCATGAATTCACATTTACAGTAATATCAAAACATATTTAGAAAAAATTGCAAAATGTAATGGGGCAAAAGATATGGAGAGAGATTAGGTAGCATTCCCCATTAAACTGGAAAATTCAGAAGCCCAGGGGAAACAACAATGCAATTGGGCCTATCGATTTGAGTTGTGAAACAAACCATCATGCAGTTTGTGACAAACCCATCTGTACTCAATAAATCCAATGATTAAACAAATAATGCTTTTATGCACATATATACATTTTACATTCACACATGCATATAAAAGTTTACGTTCTATGAGAGACGGAGTAAGGGTTGAGTGAGCAGTTTGTCAACCCCATTTTAATTTCCCTGGGGTAAAAGAAATATCTTCACATTTGCAAAAAACACCTTGTTACTGAAATTTGAGTTTTGAATAAATGAAGGCCATCAGAATTCATAGTGGGATAGCTGGTATCAGAGGTACCAACTGAAATTTCCATCCTTATAAATTATGCTCCTTGGGAGAGCCCACGTGGCACGGGGCAAAACGGGTCCTCAGACAGCCAGCCTCAGGAGGACAACTGATGAGGCCCCTCCAGACTGAGCTGAGCTTTGTGTGCTTTATTTGTAACAGACACTGCTGTTTCCAGGCAGAGGCAAATTTCCATACTCGCAGGTCTCTAGGGCAGCCTGTGTATATTTGTGTCACAGAAACTATCAGAAATTTCAGGATCGGGCCAAAGATGGAAAGAGTCTTACCAGAGTTTTACTCCATAACACAATGTCTTCCTTAACTCCTATTACCTAATTGACACTACTGAATGCCCATTTAATGTAATTTTCTCTGGTTTTCTTTCATTACATTTTTGGTTTTTGGGAGGCTGGCCTGGATTTGGAAACATGACTCCTTGAATGAGCAGTCTTTGTGGAATGCCACCAAACTAAATTCTAATTCTTGTAACTGTTCTTATTTATCCAGTTCATAATTTTTCAAATTTTTATAAGGATGTCATGAGCAAGATCATCTAATAACTTACTGGAGTTGTGAAATATAAAACTAGAGGCTGTATAGCAATTTGTCCATTCATCCATCCATCCATCCATCCATCCATCCATCCATCCATCCATCCATCCATATGTCACTGTAAACAAAGAAAGTCAATGTCTGAAGCTATCTGAGTAATAAAAGAACCACTAAGAGTAGACAGTTGTCATGCCAGACTTGTGCTAGGAGCAACACTCTTTAGAAGAATCAGGCAGAGAGCACTAGCAGGAGGTCTCGACGTGAACTGATAGAGTGAAAAGTCATGATCTGGTCCCTAACTCTTTACTAAGACAATTAGGGGTATGTCTCATCCTATCTCTTAGCTGTTCTACCAGGAAAATTCCTTCTTGATATTGTTCTCCACCATCCTGGAGTCCTGTAGTCCTGAACAAGGAATTGTAGAATCTCTAACTTGCTGTCAGCTCACAGCCAAGTGATGGGAGTTTATAATGCTCAGTGATCACCTGCTATGACATCTAATTAAATCTGCATTCAGCAGGGACAAATCTCTAATCAAAGTACTTCCTAAATATTTTTGTTCATATCCTTGCATTTATTTAGTCAATTTCATAAAACCTTAAGTTATAGGCCTACTAAAATTTGCCATGGAAAAATACAATTCTGAATACTGTTAGAATTTATAACAATAGAATCATCAAAGTGACTGGTAATTGACATTACCTTAAGAAGCTTTGCATGGAGAAGCAAGGTGTAAGCCGCTTCGGTGTAGTTATCACACTCCTTGTGCAGGTCACAGAGCTTGTACAAATACCTGAGACAATAAAACAGAGGTATGTCCTTAAAATGTCACTAAATAATTTGTGTTGAGGATTGCAAGAGCTAAATTCTATGTTCAACAGTAAATCACGGCTACACTTCCTTTTTACAATGTTCATAATTCAAAATGCCTTAAAAACTTTTGGTACAGAAAGCACTAAGAAAAACTCAGGAAAAAAATAAAGATGATACACAAAGGTAGAATTTTCCTTCAAATTTTTCATTCCTTTTCATTTTCCCTTAAACATTTTTAGTGAGACACACAATACTTGATTGTGATTTTCTGCATTTCTACT
Source organism: Pan paniscus (assembly GCF_029289425.2). Taxonomy (NCBI): domain Eukaryota; kingdom Metazoa; phylum Chordata; class Mammalia; order Primates; family Hominidae; genus Pan; species Pan paniscus. The sequence continues at coordinate 139,251,788 of NC_073257.2, read as the reverse complement.
GAGTCTAAATGCACAAAAAAATCCGTAAAAATACAAATCCATCAGAATAAAGAGCTCCAATGATTACAGTCAATGTGATCGAAAGAATTTCTTTGCCATAAAGAAATAAAGGTAACTGAGTTATTAAATTCACATAGTATGTTCTTAAAAAGGAGAAGTAAAAACAATCTTAGAAATAGAAAATTAGACAATCACACTCAGTGTAATAAACACATGACTAAAAACTCATGCTGCGTAGGTTACATCCTTCTCCTAGTCTCCAGAGTGGTAATCTTGCTAATTATTTGACACGAGACTTTAGAAGTAACCAAGAGAGAAGGGCTCAATCACAGTCCCTCACTCCAGGGAGCAAGGCGAGTAGGGAAGCAAAATCCAGCAGGCAATGCAAGATGTTTCTCTTCTTCATGGAAGAAAGACATAAAAAACACGGGACTATGGCGTCAGTTAACTAAGAGCAGACTGAAAAATTATAACTCCCCTATGTCTGGTAAAGTTATAACTGGATTTCTCACTGGATCATATAACTTACTGTGAAACATTAAAATTTATGTGCTTATCTTTTTGCAAAAGGGCCACATGAGTTGGTCAACAGGTACAAAATGCTGTGAAACAATTATTTGTAGTTTTGCTTTTCAGTTGGCTAATGGTGACCACCAAGAACTCTGCACTGGTCTGGACAAGCTATGCAAGAGCTGAGAATGTATCTGGGACCTCCACCAAACTCTACCTTATACGTTTCACAATTTTCTACAAAATACACCTTTGCCGCTATAACACATTTCTTAGCATACGTAAACATACAACATATATTATTATTTATAATTAACATGCAGACAAGCGTGATGCATACATACCTTATATACATTTCTTCTCTTTCAATTTCTTTGTAGAAATTCTGAAAAGTTAAACCATAATACTGTTTTAAGAAATCTGTTCCACAAAAGGTATCACACGCACAATAAAAATTCAAGATACTTCATCTTGTGTCAAACGCAGCCAAATGGACCCAGCTCTTTGGATCAGAACCATAAATTCACACAAATTGCAAAACCATCTTACACGGTTCTTCACTTTTTTTTTTGCTAGTCAAACACAATTACATTTCTACACTGAACACTGTGATGACTAAAATCAACTTCTGTCACTTGAAAGTCACTTGTCTTCAATTAAAACAAGGTATTGCCCAAAAAGACATGAAGACATGATATCTTAGCCATAGTAATCTCATCAGAATAAATGAATACATAAATAAATATCCCAAATTTGGGAATAAGCAAATAAGCATCATCAACATGATTTAAAGCTTTCTGGGCCCAGCCTCAGCAAGAGCTACAAAGACAATATGATAATACAGACCTCAGTTATGCAATACACTAGCCAGTAGCCACATATATTAAAAGGTAAAGTAAATTTAACTAACATTGAATAAATAATTCACTTCTCCAGCTGCACTTGCCATACTTGGAGTGCTTAACAGCCACATGGGGCTAGTCTACTGTATCAAACAGTCTACACAAGACACTTCCATTATCCCAGAACTTTCTGGTAGATAGCACTGTTCCAGACAGGCAAACCTTCCAAACCACAGTTAAAAAAAAGGGCTGCCTCTGAAAAAGCCCCCTGTGTATAAACACTGATGGAGAAAGCTTAGTTAGTAGATTAAAACCAATGGATTATTTCTACATATTTACTGGAAAATATCGTCTGGTTGAGCGATAACATTTCTATCAAAATTATATTTCTTAAGGTGAACATCTCCATAAACACTTTAAAATCTTTTTCACCCAGGAGCCACCAGAGAGGCACAGAAGTCACCTCACAAGGCCTAAGGTAAGGAAACATCAGAGTCACTTTCAATGTGAAATTTAGCACCTAAAAATGATGTTAGCCCTCTAGAATCGGAGCCTGAAGTAACTAGTGAATATCACCATTACAGAGACATACAATTATCCAAGAAATGGCATAGGCTCTTTAATTTCATGAGCAAAACCCAGCATTGCTTCTACAGTTGATGTCTCTGAAAAGAAATGATAACTAAGTCTAGAAAATAAGCGGGGGCACATTTAGAAAAATGCACCAAGATTTTCAAGTTCTGTTGCCTCTGACACTTTACTGTCCTCCAGTTCATACGACACGGCTCAGTAATGAGGACATTTTCAGCTGACAACTCACTGTCGCAACAAAGAGAATCTGCATCAAAGGCAGAGGATAAGCCCTTCATTTCCAACTCAAAGTTGCCAGTATTTACAAGCTACGGTTTCACACCATCCCCTTTTGTACTCGTATTTTTAATCCTTTCTAAGGTTTTGATCATTTTTCTTTACAATTTCACAACGGGAATATCATGCGACCTTCATTCCTCTCTCGGAGATACGAAATGTCTTCTATTTTCTGCCTGTGCTGAGTCCTGTTCCCTTCCTAGGACTTCAAAACCTCTCCACAACCGAAGTACACTCATCTCCAATCCCAATTTCTATATAAAACCTTTGTGTTTCTTACGTAAAGGTTCACGTGGTGCTCCCACTCCTCCGGGCTCCGCGGGCAGCCTTGTCTCTCAAGTCCCCCCACACCAGTGCTGACTGACGTCTGTGCCAAGCTTGCAGCTCAGCTCCCAGAGGAACCCCATTGGGACCGGCCCCCCAACTCCAATCCACCGCTAAGCATTGATCTTTTAGAACGCAGACATCTGCATCATATTTCCATTTTGGACTAAAACAGATACCAAGATTTTAAAAATACTGGACCCCACTCTGCATTTAATTAGCCTTGCCAAGGGGCTATGAAGAGAAGTAACTGGCATGTGCAAAGTAATGATGCGCCTACCAGTCACAGAGATGGGACGTGTGGATGACTGCACAGAAGCACTAAGTGACACTCAGCAACATTAGTGACCAATAATTAAAGATGCTCGATTATGAGCTGTCAGTGAAATTCTAGTTAAAGAATTACAAATATACATCCAAGTTCCAACATACATGCAGACATCCTTGCAGGAGACGTCCTGGGGACTTAGGTGGCCAAGCAGAGTGACTGCTGCGTCTCTTACTTTTTCATTTTCTTTCTTCTTTTTTTTTTTTTTTGAGACAGAGTCTACGTCTGTTGCCCAGGCTGGAGTGCAGTGGTGTGATCTAGGCTCACTGCAACCTCCGCCTCCCGGGTTCAAGCTATTCTGTTGCCTCAGCCTCCCGAGTACCTGGGATTACAGGCACCCAACACCATGCCCAGCTAATTTTTGTATTTTTAGTAGAGACGGGGTTTTACCATGTTGGCCAGGCTGGTATCAAACTCCTGACCTCAAGTGATCCTCCCTCCTTGGCCTCCCAAAGTGCAACAGGCGTGAGCCACCACACCCGGACTTATTTTTGTTTTTTTAAGGGCAAGAAAATAGGACATGAAGGAGCCTACACAACTTACAATGTTCCACTAACTGTGTTTTGTAAGAAACCACGAAGCTGGTTCTAAAGGAAACTTGGCAACAGACTTACAGAGCATTGGTAAATTCTATGTTCTTTATTTTATTAATTTAATTTTTTAACTTTAGGCTTCATTTCTTCTTAGTGACTAACAGAGTATATTTTATACATCTCCAATATGTATACATCTATATTCATTTAGAGATGGTTATACATACCCATCTCTATTACACTCTGTTTCTGTAATAAAAGTACCAGGAGAAAAGGGAAACACTGACCAGGAAATTGAGCTGGGCAGTGAGTATCTATGGTTAGGACACCTATCTACCTATCTTTAAAACTCTGGTTTCTTGTTTCCCTTTATTCCACAGATTTATTTTCTAAATGAAAAAACTGTGACAGTTGGGATCCATTTTATCATCCCCAGGAAATGGTTAAGAGCAGAACACTTGATTTTTCATCAAATGATTCAGGACGTTCCCATTTGAAGAAAGTTAATAATGTCAGATAATCTTGAGAACCCTGGGTGTGTTTCTTAGTTAAAACTGAGCAAGTGCTGACCACAGTAAAAGTATGTGGGCACTGAGTCTGGCTCTGAATGAAAGAGGAACACAGGTTCACATTAGAAACCGTGATTGTAGGTTTTATTACAAGAGTTTGTTTCCTGACCCTAGATTCAGGTAGTAAGAGCCCATATTCAGAGCACACCACCATTTCTCCACTGTTTCATGTCCTGGTGAGCATAAGAGATCTTGCTTAAAACAAATAAAAGTCTCAATCATCAAAGTTGGAAGACTAATAAACTTATTGATAATTCTTCCTTCTGGGCACTTATCAGCCTCTTAGATCCCCTTAAGGATTAGAAGGAACACTATAAAGTTATGTCCATAGTAGGGAAGGATTTTGTAAAGTTCTCCATTTCTTTCCCATAGAAAAATAATAGTTCCTATTTCACGTCAATCACATTGGCACCATGACAACAAATTACTTTGAACGTTGGTCAGAATGCAAGAAGACAGTGAAGTAAGCGCCAGGTTCTTTTCTGTCTGTAAGATCAGACCAACTGACCTGGGGCAGAGCTTGCTGCTGTACCACGTGGTCAGTCTCCAGGTGAATATAAAGACAAACACAGCTACAGCCCAGACCTCAGGGCCAGACATCAGAGACCAGTAATTTCTACAGTAGCCTAAGACACCATGATGCGTCTGCAAACATTCAGATTTTTCAAGCCCACAGATTCTGTGTCCAGTTGATTGATGAGACCATCAGAGGCATTCTTCACACTGTTACAGTGTTTTAGATTTCCAGAATTTCTTTTTGATGATTTCTGTGAGTTTCTACATAGTTTACCCACCTTCTTTTATGTTTTATCTACTTTTCCCATTAGAGCCCTTAGGATATTCATCACAGCTGTTTTAAATTGTAGGTCTGATGATTTCAAAACCTCTGCCGTATCAGAGTCTGGTTCTAATGCCTGCTCTGCCCCTTCACTGTGTTTTTGTCTTTAGCGTGCATTGTACTAATGCGTTGAAAGTGAATATGATGGACTGGGTAAAAGGAATCTAGTACTGGCTCCAGTGGTGGTTTCTGTTTGGGCTTCCACTCTGTGGTTCTCTGTATCCTCCTGTTTCTTTGACTTTGGGGTCAGAAGTTTATCTACAGATCTAAGAAGATGGAACTAATAATTGTTGATTGTTTTCAATTTGTTCAGCTTTTTTCTTGCTGTGAGGACGGGAGTGACAATTTGCAAGCTCTTTACATGCTGGACCAAAAACTGGTCCCCTATATTTAGATTTTTAAGGAAAAGAAAACTTGTTACAGAAATGTTTATCATTAGCCTAAACAGGCTGTCCAGCCATGCAATGAAGGGGTGAAGACTGCTCATGAGCTTTCAGCTGTGAAGTTCCTCATGGCAAAGCACAGATCCAGCACTGATACCACAGTCAATGAAAAGTGAAAGCATTCCTTTTCGTTTATCTTTTTAATCCACACAACTCTGGCTTTTTAAAGAGTGAATGATGTGTCATGTTCCTCCTGGCATGAAAGTCCATTTCCATGAGCATAAAGCACCCACAAGTCCACACAAGGGGTGGATGTGGCAGTGAGGACTATGTATCCACATGTTGTTGGCGACTCTGAAATCCTGAGGCCAGTGGCTGGGCAGAGAAGGGAGGTAAGTAGAGCAAAGCAGGAGTAGTGTTTTCTTGCATTCTTGCCATGGGACAGGCAAGGAAACTTGAGGAAAGCCCTACTATGGCCACGAGTCAGCCCTTGTGTTTCTTTATAAGAGAAGCAGCAAAGGGAGAAGCAGAGAGCTCTGGAGCCAGGTTGTGGGAATCACGACGCTGCTGAGAGCCATGAGGCTGGCCGGGATCTGAGCTTGTGGTAAAGCTTCCCAAAAGCTCATTGGTACTAATGGATTTCCTGGATTAGGGACCACAATGACATCAGGAAGGGGGTGTCCACAGAACCCAGCTGTATCAGGGCAACAGCAGGAATGCAAAAGGCAGACAGATGGCAGCAGCCAAGGTCGCCCAGGCGTCTGTTCTCCATGGTGCCCAGATCTGGTTTCCTGTGGCTGCTGTAACAAATTACCATAAACCTAAAACAACAGATATGTTTCTTCTCACAGTTCCAGAGGCCAGAATCTGAAATCAAGGTGTGAGTAGGACAACGTTCCCCTAGAAAGCTCTAGGGGAGGATCCTTCCTGGCCTCCGCAGGCTTCTGGTGGCTCCAGGCATTCCTTGGCTTGAGACTGGGTCCCTCCAATCTCTGCCTCCATCTTCACAAGGTCTAGCCTGTTTCTGTGTCTTCTCTTTTGTCTGAGGACACCTGTCATTGGAGTTAGTACCTCTCCCCTCCCCTTGCAGGTAATCCAGGATAATCCCATCTGAGATTCTTTTTAATTATATTTGCAGGGCCTCTTGTTTCCAAATAAGGTCTCATTCACAGGTTCTAAGGACTGGGGTATTGCTCTACCTTTGAGGCCACCATTCAGCCTATGTACTACATAGCACGCGTTTATGGTCTCCTAATCACAAAGCCTTAAGGCCGTAATCCATGAGGCACTACCCTGGCTGCAAGATACGGTGAGTCATCATTCACAATGACAAGGAGAGCGACGTTAAAACGTCCAGAGATGGGACAATTTTACAGACTTATTCAGAGTGGACGACTTCATGATTCCTTCCCTGCAGCAGATGAGGAAACAAGCGAAGGAGATTGTTCTGCGGTGGAAAGCTTCGTGGCTGACTGTCATAGATAAGGGCTGCGGCAATCCCCGCTTCGGTTTCTGGTGTGCTGTGAAAACTGAAAAAAACGTGATTAACCTTTCACTCACCAGCACGTTGACGGTGCAGCTCATGCGGTTTTCTTTGTTCTCGTCGTGCATGATGGTTCTATAATCCAAAAGCCTTTCCATTAAGCGCACAACGAGTTTTACAAAAGTTTCTCCTGTTTTGGCGAGGTATTTGTGCTTCCTGCAGTGCTCCAGAAGGCTGAAAAATAATTATACACACCTTGTTAATCACACTCAGAAAAAGAAACTCAACAGAGGTGCAATTTGAACTATTTTCCATTATTAACACATTTTAATTATTTCTGGGTTACAAAGTTCATTGCAGTCTAATTACGGTCTCTCTGTCTCTGTATCTCTCAGGCATAAATCCCACTGCTAATCAACACTTACATTTTATCAAATAACACTTTGTACTGTTCGTCTCCTCTGCCTCCTTCGACTTCATGATCCAGCTTGGTGATGATCTCATTTTCAAACTATAATTAAACAGAGGAAGCGTAAATAATCAGTATGGCGAGTATTTCATTTTATGACTTGAGTGTCAATAGAACATAAATCGGCAAGAGAGATCATCATAGACGGCTACCCTCTGCCTTTGAAGCCTCATTTAAGAGTTGCCAACACAGAACCCCTGGAGGTTTCTGATGATCCCCTGCCACAGGGGGACCTCTCATTTCCTTTTCTGGTTAATGGAGCCTGAACATGCACGTCCTGATAGCAGGAGCAAGAACCAGGGGAAGAAAGACAAGGAAACCATAGGGGGAAAAAAAAAATCAAAGCGCAGCATGAAAAAAAGTCTCAAACTTCATCTCTACAAACACGTAACATCTAAAATAGCTTGTTGGTTCCTGAAATGAACAGATGGTGTTTCCCCTGCCAGTGAAGAGTTCTCGGCAATCTGAAAACATCCTAGGGGCCACTTAGCTGCCATTCCTTGATAGATCCTAGTGAAATACCTCACTCTGGCTGAAAAAATGTTCTAAAGAGCAAGAGGAGCAATGTCCCTAAAGACAGACCAGCAGGCACCTCAAGAAGGTCCATCTCCAGCCTATCCTCCATCCCCAAAGCTTCTGATTAAATTTCCTGGGAACCAGGGTGCAGAAGGGTCGCCAGTACCAGCTAATTATGTCTCAGATCCATGCTTTTAGAAAAACTCTAAATTCTGGGGGGTGGAAATCTCTAAAATGTCTTCAAGTGTCTGATCAGGCTGAAAAAAACCTCGATAACAATGGACATGTTTTCCCCATCCTCACTGCCCAGTTCCCCATCTCTGGCAGAGTTCATAGCCATCTGAGTACTGGGACTCCGGCCTGGTGACTAGCCATGCTGCAGGGGGCCCTGAGGTTACCATCAACTTGTGCCAGTAGCAAGGAGGGGCTGTGAGATTGTTCATTCCCATAAAGATGAGACATGCACACTCTAAACTGAAGGAAGTTGGACAAAGGAAGAATTGAAGAAAGCTGAACCCAGGGTTCAGAAAGCAAGTACGCCATGGGCATGTATGCAAGGGTCTCCAGGATCTCTCTAAAGCCATGTTCAATCACCTACTTTCTCAGGCAACAATTCTCAAGCCGCCCGCTGTTATTAGGATCCCAGTGGAATTTAAGCTGAGTGAGAGGAAGAATTTTTCTTTGGTCATTGCTCTAGCCAGCCCCAAAACCTCAAACAGTGCCTTTGATGCTCTAATGGAATGAATGTGCTGTGTGCACATAAACTACTGAATACAGTTGGTCTTAGACCAACTTAGATTGGACTAAAGTGCTTAGACTGGATAAAGCTGGAGAGGGCTTAATATGTCAGCAAAGGAGCGGTCTAGAGGGTTGATAAATCACGACCTGCATTCTTGGCCAGGCCAAGCCCAGTCGTGAAAACTGCTCATCCAGAGTGCCTGTGACAGACACTGTGGGCACCGGAGACTTGGGGATGCCCCTGCAGGAGCAGCTGACTGTGGACCCCTGAGAAGCAATTAGCAAGGAACGGTGAAACCCAAGGAGGGGCCTCCAAATGGACACAGACGCCCTGCCTGTCCTCGATCAGTACACACTGCCCAAAGCCACAGCTGCAGATGAAACAAAGGCTTTCAGGGCTGGAGAGAAGTACTGATTCTTGCCTGACATCAAGGACTCAGCAACATCCCCAGAACCCGGACCTTAGTGAATCTCTCCAATTTTCTTCTTGATCTTCTCCATGGTCTCCTCCCCCAAATAAACACTTCTTTTTGATTCTGTCTGGCCTAAGAAGTTCAAGGATTTTAGCAGCATAGACAGATGGTTCTATTGAACAAGGAGGAATGAATTGCTTTAGATTTTTTTTCTCTTGAAATCTCACATTAACGATTTTTACTGTAAAATAACAACCTTTTGATACTAACCACTGCTATCCTGCCCTTTACAGAAAAGAATTCTGCAAAAGGTAGTTCTTTTTGGAATCACAGACAAGGGAGATCGCTTGGTAGTAGCCCAAAAGTTGGCATTTCAAGGCAGTGCCATCTCCCAGATGGTGCCATGATCCAGACAGACTTCAAAGATTAAATGTTTGATGAGGGCTGATGCTTCAGGACAAATAATAGAGACACAAAATTAAATTAAATTTAATCAAAACATGATTCAATTTCATGTATGTTTAATGAGTACAGACAAAAAGAAAGGTACAGAGAATGCAGAGAAATGTGCCTTCTCCTGACATGGGCAAACATACAGGCATTTAAAATGCCCATCAATGGTCAAGCCGAAGGGATGTGAACACGGAGTGTAGGTTATGAAAACGACATGTTTTCTCTGCTTCCATGTAAATCTAGCTGTCACAAACACAGGCAATGAGGAAGCTACAGCTACCTAGGTATGCTGCTGATCAAATTCTGACTGATGAACTTAATGATTTCCAAAAAAGGTGGATGAGTGGTAAGTAAATCACAACACAGCTGATTCTAATTTTACTAACCCTAGTCCAAACTAAGTAATTTACACAAACACCTGGCCACCCTGATCTGTTTATTAGCAAGGATTCAGTACCAGAGATCCACAGCTAGCCTCTAATTCCAGGATCCTCGTTAATTTTTACAGAATACACTCGAATTGATTCGCTAGTGTGCTATGAACTGTTACCATAATCAGAATTAAATGATCCTGTCCCACTAAATTGGAGATAGTACATTTGCTGATAGAGCAGAGCTGGTTTTATAAAAATCATGCTTATTATCTTCCTCATAAATGCACATTGTCTGGTGATTTGCAACAAGGTTCTCTATGGCTGGGATAAAATTAGCAAGGGTTTACTGTGTTGCTCAAAAGGTGGCAGAGGCTCACTCACGTAATAAGCAAAACCATTATATTTTCTTCTCTTTTCTGAATCACTAATATTGCTCCAAAAATATTCACAGGGTGTCCAACTGAAAATACTGAACAGAGAGTCTCTCAGTGTCTGATACCAGCAGCCCTCTGAGAACATGAAACAAGAGAACACTTATGAATAGAAGGCCTTTCGGAAAGTTGCTGTTAAATTGACGTGACGGAGTCAGGGGGCTGTGCTCGAAGCGATATTGACGTCTTGTTAATTCAATTAACTTAAAAAGGAAACAATGCTTTTACCACTCACTGCCACAGTTAACCATAGGCTATTGGCACCTATTTGAAAGATCATGGAGAGAAGGATCCCAGTAGTAGCTAATCCAAAAGCCAATTATATTTGGTTTGGAATGCATAATTTTTGTTTTGGGTGAGATTTACTATTCTTACTCTAATGCATCTATAATTTTATACATCTGTAATGTATAAAATCAGCCTGCACTTGCCAGACATCCAGGACCATGCTTTATATACCAGAAGAGCTCTAGGGTTCTGTGGGAGCGCAGCAGGAGGCCGGGCCAGGGTGGAAAGGTTTGCACAGATCACTCACCACCTTGACGGAGGGCTCCGAGGTTATCAAGAGCCGGGTGAAATCTGAAATCTATGGACATGGCCTGCTAAGTACATTAGCAGAAGGGCTTATTTGACCCTTTAAAAATAAACCTTAGTACAATGCTGCTCTTTGCCCAGAGTGCTCTAGTTTCTCCTGTATTTAAAGAAAAAATGCTCAGAAGATACTGCAGGCAGAGGGCACCAAGGAATCAGACTCTCTCTGCCTTCTCTCCCTGGGACGGGGCCAATCTGATGAAACTGCGCAACCACACCTTACCCCCTGAGCATGTGCAGGGGGAGGTGAGTGGGAGAAAGGTGCTGGACTGTATCTGGGTGGAAAACATGGTTAAGAAGATGAAACAGGCGAGGTTCAGCAGAGAGAAGTGTGACACCGCACAACCCTTGGGGCTCTAGGCGCCCATGCTGACATCCTACAAGTGACTGGTCCCTCCCGATCCATCACTCAGCCTTGAGTCCCTGTGCTCAGACACATTCATATCTTTATGTATAGAGCATTCCTCTTGCCTAACTGCTCTGGAAACTTAATTACACACTAATTAATCGGTGGCACTTCATCCCACGTTCAAAAACCTCCACATCCTCCTACGTCCGTCAAGCAAGGGGCTTGCTGACCTTGGAGCTCCTGTGAAACACTCATGAGACTGGAGGACCCAGAGCCACTCACTTGGAGCTGCCCGGCTGGGGAACTGTCCATCGCAGGCCATGACACCTTGCTGATGCCTGAGACAGGTGCAGCGGCTCCTTATGTCTACATGACACAGATTAAAGAGTGACTTTAGGGCTGCATGCAATTCCAGAGGACTCTGGGAACATGGCCTCAAAATTAGTCCTGTTTAATCTGGTTAAAGGGGATTATGGAAGAATCTCTTTGCTGGAGGGCTTTTAAGAATGAAATTCAATATAATCACAGCTCCTGGAGTCAAGGATCTTGGTTTCCATGGCCTCTCAGACCATCTTTGGGTCTGGATTCAATGAAACAGAAGCCTCTTGTGCCATATTTCCTCTTTAGGCAAGAATTATTTTGACATTGAAAGCAAAAATAAACAAACCAACAAATAAAATCCTAATGAATTAAAGAATACACAAGATAGAATTGCTACCAAACTCATTCACATTCATATTACAGTGGAAAATACATTGGCCTTTCCACCAAGTGGCAGAAGCCGCTGACATTCACCCGGCTATTCAATTACTGGCTTCCGGTTACTGGCATGGGCAGTGTGAAGAGATTATTCAAACAGGAGCTCGGCAACACTGATGACACAAAGATTACTCATGTTCTAATACTGTTACAACTAAATGGGAATTTCTGGAAGTTGTGCAGCATTTTACTGAGCCTCACAAAGAAGACAGAAAATAGCTCCATGATTGAAAATATTATTTTTGCTGGGCAGCTTTTTCCATTCCATTTTTATTAATGGTCTATGGCCCATATGGTCATTTGCTGCAATTCTCAGCTGTTAGTTCTGTATTTTCCAAAGGCGTAACAAATGGAATTCTTTAAAAAGATGCCAGGAGGGAATTTAAAAGTATGCTTTTTATTATGAAGCAAAATCCAGTATGAGGGTGAGACTTGGAGTGCGGTCCACGGGAGGGCAGGGTTCTCGGTGAGGCAGGGAGAGTCAGCTTAAGGCCAGGAGAGGGCTCATCTCCTGTGACCAAGGGCAGGCTCATCCAGGTGGATGGGATAAGGGGCGCGAAGACCCCAATGCCTCTCCACATCTCCCCTGCCAGCTTATCAGTCCTGAAATCTTCCCAAGTAGGACCTCACCTTTCAAACAAATGGAGATTCCTAGAGTCCTGAGTTTAGGGGTAAGCATGCTACTCTCTGGATTGGGGTGGGCACAGGGCGAGGGGGTGGGATGAACACAGCTGTGGTGGTGTCTTGAGGAGTTGGCCAGCTGTAAGGAAAGGGGGCAGAGAATGTGCCCTTAGGCACCAGGACAGGAAGAAGCAGCAGGGGGGGATGATTTAGGAGAATGGCTGGAGCATCCAGATCATAAAAGATTCATAGAAAGTGCTGGAAGAGCCAGGATGACCACAGGCAGCTGGAGCACCCAGAGACAAAAGAGGCAGAAGAAATAAGAAATGGGTTTTTGTTGAGGAGCTGCAGTGAGTGCCTTAGGTCAGCTTGACAGAGCTGGCTCTGGGGAGATGGTGATGAAGCTCTGCCAAGGCCTCCAGACAGAAGGTCTCTGATGCTAATGGAACTTCCCCTGTGAAGGGCCATGTTCTGGCAGGAGCTTGGCCAGACAGATGCCTATGAGATAGGAGGCCCCAGATGTCCACAGTGGCCTTGAGTATGGACAGGGCAGGGAAGTGGCACAAGAGTGCCCAGTGATGGAAGGGGTGGCTGACAGTGGCCACAGGGCTGGGGGCCACCCCAGGGGCATGGCTGCAGTGGGCATCCACTGGGGCTTCCCACATGTATCCCCACCTCCCCCGGCTTGGAGCATCCACACTGCAAGCACTAGGAGGAAAAGAAACCCCACAGGCAGCAGCCTCCTGGCCGTACACAAACAGGGATGGGATGGCAGAGAGGTGTGAGATTGCAAGAGCGTCATGCAGCGTCCAGTCGCTGGGAACGCCTTCCTGTCAACGGACCGGAGCTCTATGGCTATGGACCCAGCCCACAGTGAAGCATATGACTTTGAAGGTAGGAGGGATTTCTAAAAAGAATTCAAGGCCGCTGTGCACATCTGGGGCCTCCCATCTCACAGGCTTCTGTCTGGCCCAGCTCCTGCAGAGCACGACACTTCACAGCGGGCTTCCACTAGCATCAGGGACCTTCAGCCTGGAGCCTTTTGTGGAGCTTCATCACCACCTCCCCAGAGCGAGTGCCGTCAAGCTGACCTAAGGCACTCACTGCAGCGCTGGACAGAGAGTCCCAGGCCACAAGGAGGACATGGCCCATGAAAGGATAACTCCATGCCACCCCATCCCGCCACCAAGAGAGCCCATTCAACACATGGACCCTGGAGAAGCAGGATAAGGGCAAGGCTAAGCCTATTCCGAAGGAACACTTGTGCTCTTTCTTGCACAAGTGGAGACAGGAAAGCAGTAGGCTCTTGGGGAGGTGTAAGGGAAAGAACGTTCTAATGAAATGCCCGCCGCTGCGGCTGAAGAGCACGAGCACAAGAGCAGAAACTCCGGGCAACATTAGAAAAGCCAATTTGTAACACATGCTTTTAAAATTCCAGTAATGGTTTGGTGCAGTTTAATCCTGAGTAAAATAGCAGGTTTTTCTTCTGAATCCGGCAAGTCTCCTCTCTACTCCAATTGTAAGAGTAAAATACACCTGGACATATATATTATTTCGTATTCCATAAACAGTAGCATATTGACAGCTCTACTCCAAAAGACATAGCAACCTTTAAAACATAAGCTCTATCACGGGTTCAAAACACTGAAGTGTTGTAAAAACAAATCCCCCTAATATCTTCCCCCCACTCCAGTAGGGTTTGCACATCTGCTATAAAAGCTATAAAAAAAACTTAAGCCCCTGCTGACGTGACTAATAAGGTGAGGTAACTGGGCTTATGGCAGAGGAGTTAGGCAGCAGCCGACCATCCCCATCCCAGAAGCTCGTGGATGGAGAAGCAGGTGGGGCCAGCCCTGCACCAATGTGCCACACACATGTCCACTCTACACATTCGCCCACATCACCGACAATAGGGGCCATCCCTTGTGCTTTAGGAAGACCAGCTGAGAGGGACAGGTGGAACTGGGGTCAGAAAGGACTTAGAAAACATAGATAGAGCAAGTCAAGAGACAAATACTGTGGCCCAGGAATAATCCTGGACTAGTGCAACGGTGATTGCGCAGAGGACGGAGGCTGCAGATGAGACAGAGGGAGGACTGATGAAGCTTCACAACCGACTGCCACGGAGGCCAGGGGAGCAAGCAAAGGCCAGTCCAGCGTGACCCGCAGCCGGAAAACCCAGTAACAAGGAGACCATCAGAAAAGGGGATGATGCTGCAGGCTTGGGAGATTCCAGCTGGGAAGCTGAGGTGGGCACATCAAACAGAAGAAAACTGATCTTTTCCCAATTACAGAAGCAGATTAACATACAAGAGGGATTTTTTTAAAACAAGGGTTAGTTTTTCTGCCCTCATTTTAAAGATCTTTAATGTACGCTATCCCTCGTCTGCAGAGGTTCAAGCAGATGACAACACAGAGAAACAGGTGACTCTGAACCAACAGTTCAGGTAGCTGACCACGCTCAGCCTGACGGTGGGTCCTTCTTGTGGGTGAATCTGTGTCTTCAGGCTTATGCTTGGATTTACATACATCCAAGCACGGCATGTTTCATGCTAGTGAAATAGTTTGTTGTTTATGAGATGGAACTAAATGTGCCAATTACTTCATGATATTACTCAAAAACAATTTGGTTTTCTGGAAAGATGTCTCCTGACGCTGGGTCAATGTTGAAGCCCCAATGGGAAGGCGGTGTTTAAAATGGTGGCACAAATTCTGTGGCTCTCGTTAACTTTGGACCATTTCCTAGCAAACCTGGGGCCCCTGCAAACTGGAGAAAATGAAGCACTTCCTCAGAAGATTGCTGTAAGATTTTTTAAACTACCACAAGGCAGCCATGAGACAAAAGAATGTGAGGGAAAAGGGGAACAATTCAGAAACCAAACTCTCATTCTTCTTTATTCTAACTGCCCTTGACCTTATTTTGACCCAAAGACTGATTAAAAAATGACAAATAGAATGATGTTTTAAACACTTTTGACCTTAGTTTTCTGTGCCAGTGACATTTATATATATAAATACACTTTCCCCCTTAACCTGATTCTTTAATAGCAATTTTTCACAAAGTCCTTCTTTGGGCTAGATTTATATAAAATTCAAAAAGTCAGATGAATTTTCTGCCTAGGAAAAAGCATTTAAATTATAATTTGTAGTTCCAATGAGTTGGCAGTGAAACTGGGGCCATGATATAGTGCCAGCAGCAATGGAGATGGGGCAAATCTTATCGTATTAACATCAAACCATTTGGCAATAATTTCAAAAGTTACAAAAATATTTGAAATCCGTAATTACATTTATAAGAATGTATACTGGGAAAATTTTCAAAATAAATTCAAGCTATATGCATGAATGTGTACAGTTATTCACAGCAGTGAAAATCTGCAAACAACTTACATGCCCATTTATAGGCGATGGATAAGAAAGTGATAGTTAATTTTATGCCATCATTAATATCATGGTTGCTATGTTGTAATTAAGGGAAAGCTCCTTGATATATTATCAAACAGAAAGAACATTAATAAAAAAACTAGGTATAATATTTACAATGTTGTATTAGTACAGTCTTTATACAAAGACTTTGTATATACACAGACTGACAGTGAGCCAGAGAAACAAAAACAGCTGTTCTTTCAAAAATGAATTATCTTTAATATTATTAAAAATAAATACAGGGAGACCTTCTGCTATCATGGAAAAAAAGAGAGAGAATGGAAGGAAAGAAGGAAGGGAGGAAAGAAGGAAGAAAGGGAGGAGGTGCTAACGCCACTCATGCCAGTCCAGCTGACATTACACTGGGGAAGTTAAACTAAAGCCCTCTCTACCGTCCACGGTTGGAATAATGTGAAAATAACAGTCACCAGTCACCTTATAAAAAACTGCCTAGGGCTGGGCACGGTGGCTCACGCCTGTAATCACAGCACTTTGGGAGGCTGAGGCGAGTGGATCATGAGGTCAAGAGATCAAGATCATCCTGGCCAACATGGTGAAACACCGTCTCTACTAAAAATACAAAAATTAGCCAGGCGTGATGGCACGCACCTGTAATCCCAGCTACTCAGAGGCTGAGGCAGGAGAATCGCTTGAACCCGGGATGTGGAGGCTGTAGTGAGCTGAGATCGCGTCACTGCATTCCTGCCTGGCAACAGAGCGAGACACCGTCTCAAAAAAATAAAAAAAAATTAAAAAAACTGCCTAGTGGAGCAAAGTGCAAACAACAAATAATGATCTCCTAGCCAGGTGTTAGGCTCCTCTTCAATGGGTTTTGAAGCACAGTCGTGGGCGTGTGGAGGTTAAAGGAAACGGCTCCAGCAGTCAGACTCTGTTCATCTCCTGTGTGCTCCTCCCCGGCTTCGGGAACAACCCTGACGAAATGGCCATGCCCAGGTTTGTATGCAGCGTTGGGCCCCATGGTCCTGCAGACACTGGGGGCTCACCCTGCAGGCTGCCCCCCTGCACTCCACAAACACCCAGACCAAGGGAGGTTCCGGCCTTGAGAGAAGAGAAGCATCCACAGCCACCTTTTATAGTGCCAGGCACCGTGCTAGGGATTGTACAGGTCTGATTTTATTTCATTCTCACAACACGCCTTTCTGGTAGGTTCTATTTCATGCCAATGTTACAAGCTTGAATTGGAGACTTAAAAGATGTTGAGTGATTTGCTGAGGACCCAGATAATACCTGGCTAAGCCTGTGAATCTCAGTCTCCCTGCCCTCAGTATCTAAACTCAACTCACAGTGTGGAGACTGTTTTGGTTTCGTATCTCTCTTTTCTGTTCTAGGAAACAGCAAAATCATTCTTCGTGGATACCGCCTTCATGTGATATGATGAAGACGACCAATGAAAATCTATAAACTACTCAAAGCTCCCTTAAATGATAAACTGTAGAGGTGGGTAAGGATAATATACCCTTTAATATTAGATCTCACCAACATTAAGCTATCTTGATTGATGAAGTTTTGATTTCCTTTCATTATAGGAATTTTTCTCCAAATTCCTCTAAAATCTATGTAAAATGCTTAGTATGTTGACTTATTTGAATTGCTATAATAATTTTTAATATTTATTTATTTATTTAGAGACAGGGTCTGGCTCTGTCACCTAGGCGGGAGAGCAGTGGCGTGATCACAGCTCACTGCAGCCTTGACTTCCCTGACCACAGGTGTGCACCACCATGCCTCACTAATTTTTGTATTTTTTGTAGAGACGGAGTCTCACCATGTTTCCCAGGCTGGCCTCGAACTCCTGAGCTCAAGTGATCTGCCTGCCTTGGCCTCTCAAAGTGCTAGGATTACAGGCGTGGGCAACCACATCCGGTCCAGTATAATGATTTTTAAAAGGTATCTTTCAATTCAGAGGACTCCCTAGTACTTGGGCTTCTCCCAGGTCTCCTGCAAAGCATCATGGCCAAACCATTAGTACACTAAAGAGAAAGTCATAGCATGTGCACGTGTGTGTATGTGTGCACATATGTGTATATGTGGGGATGTACATGTGTATGTGTGTAGGGGGATGTGTATGTGTATGTGTGTGTGTGGGGATGTACATGTGTGTGTGTGTGTGTGTGTGTGGGGAGGTGCATGTGTATGTGTGTGTGGGGGGATGTGCATGTGTACGTGTGTGTGGGGATGTGTGTGTGTGGGGAATGTGTATGTGTGTGTGTGTGTGTGTGTGTGGATGCGCATGTGTGTGTGTGTGGGGGGGGATGTGCATGTGTATGTGTGTGGGGGGATGTGCATGTGTATGTGTGTGTGTGGGGATGTGTATGTGTGTGTGTGGAGATGTACATGTGTATGTGTGTGTGGGGGGATGTGTATGTGTATGTGTGTGTGTGGGGACGTGCAAGTGTATGTGTGGGTGTGGGTGTGGGTGCCAACCCAAGAATACATAAACACTATACTTATTTTCTTGGGATCCAGGAGATTTTGTTACTTCTTGAGCATAAGTTATGCAGCAGAGTTTGTCCCTCATGCTGTTTGTCACAGTATGTTTTGAGCACTTTATATACACTTTCTTAGAGAATTTTCATCAGTTCCATTGCACAGGCAAAAGAATAAGACACACACTTAAGAGAATAAAAGCAAAGACTTTAGCTTTGAAAATACCATAATTCTGCAATAAGCAGCCGGTCTGAGAGAATGTAACACATGACATTTGATTAAACACTCTACAAGAGCACGTACCAAGAAGGGGGAGCAACAGACTTTTATCCAGGGTGCAATGTGTAAGTAAACCCAGATTAAAAGAAGTAAGTAAGAGCTAAAAATTGAGAATAATCCTCCCAAAAATTGAGTGCAAGGGATGATAAGCTTCTTCAATAAGGAAAATCATAGGCTTTTTCTCTCTCAAGCTGTAGGAAAATGTGTTTTCCACGTTGGCACCTTTAACTCTAGAACTGTCTACAAGTTTCTTTGAAGGTTTTCAGGTTTGCCTCCCTCATGTCCCCCGGCCACTCGCTGCACATCTACGTCCTTACCATTTGGAAGCTTCGGGTCGAATGGAATTCACACTGCATCATATCAAAGAAGATGGGGATGGTGGCTTTGCGCAGCTCCGTCTCGGGAATTAATGTCATTTCTAATATTGGGCCCACCATTTCTGGAATGAACTTTATCTTGTGTTGACCTTGGAAAAAAGAGATACAATATTCAGAAATAAAGAAAAATAGAATTCTAAAATGGGCTTAAATGGATAAAACAACACAACACAGATCACTGTGACTTTGAGCAGCAGGATCCTGAAAATGTGCATCAATTTCTCGTCTGCAGATGATGATTTTGAACTTTCCCAGCCATTAGTATAAGAAGTGGCCTGTATTCCACATGTTATAAGTGAAGCTATTCAAAGATCCGCGTGGTATAAGCCTGTAATCATGACTTCTCTGTCAGAGAAGATAAACACTGTTTTACAAGTAGCCAGTTCCATCACAGGGATTCAGAATACATGAAGCTAATTCCCAATTCTGAATAGAGCAGGGGCTGCGAGTGGGGGGTCTCAGCCTCTAACTCTGTGCACAGCGACAGGAACAGGAGCCGACAAATGAGAGAGAGCAGATAGTCTCTTGGGTCCTCTTTATCTCCCACATCTTATGAAGATGAGTTTACCATTTGACACGTCTGTAAATAATGCAGGGTGATTTCTGCAACATTCCAAACGACTCCCATCAAAGTAAATCAAGGCGCCGAAATCTGAGGCTGAAACCCTAAAAACAGCAGTGATTCTACCTTTTCGAGCTATTGTTTGATAGGAAAATGCTTACTTAAATAACTACTTTAGGCCGGGTGTGGTGGCTCACGCCTGTAATCCCAGCACTTTCGGAGGCCAAGGCGGGCGGATCACGAGGTCAGGAGATCGAGACCATCCTGGCTAACACGGTGAGACACCGTCTCTACTAAAAATACAAAAAATCAGCTGGGCGTGGTAGCGGGCGCCTATAGTCCCAGCTACCTGGGAGGCTGAGGCAGGAGAATGGCGTGAACCTGGGAGGAAGAGGTTGCAGTGAGCCAAGATCACGCCAGTGGACTCCAGCCTGGGCGACAGAGCAAGACTCTGTCTCAAAAAAAAAAGAACTACTTTATTAATCTCATCTCACCTATCTTGTTCCAGATATGATTTTTAAAGAACTCAGAAAAACGTTTCTCAAAAGTTTTTCAAATGTGAATAATAATGAATATGATCATATTAGTTAGCATTTACAATTTACATGACAAGCTCAAGATAAAGCATCATCTCACTGAATTTTCACGGTAACCTTGCGAGATGGGTACCTTCTTAACCTGTTAAACAGACGAGGAAAGTGGGCTGTACCCAAAGCTGTTCTGTGAGCTGTTCAGAGAAGTGGAGAAGCAGGATTTGAACCTGGGTCTGAGATTATGAAGGCTTAGCTGTGACCCTCATTTGACAAATTCCTTCCCTGTTTGCTTGTCTCAGGATCTTTGCATGGCACTCGGACCCTACCCGCCTCTCTGAAAGAGAAATCGTTTGAGCTGTCCACTCCCTTATTTGTCCCCCCAATTGCAAAATGAACAGAGAGGTCAGTGATCTGTCATTTTCCATCATTTTATCCCCCACTGTTGAGACATTACAATGCTAAATAAGCCCCCAGAAGGTAGAGACTGGCTTCTCACAAGCACTCAATTTATGTTTTTAATTTCAATGGTTTTTGTTGGAAATCTTGGTATCATACCTTCTTGGGTCTCTGTCGCTGACTTAGAAAGATGCTAGCGCAGGATCACCATCAGGAAATCTGGCGACCGGGCAGAGCAGCTGGCAGCTGGGCCTGATGTGGTGGCCAGCCCCTCCCTCCTGCTAGTTGTGGGTTGGCCGCCATTGTGCCCACCCCAGCCGGGGACCCCATATCCTGTGGGTCCGTGGCTGCGGTACTCCTGAGGATCAGGGTGAGCTCATAAAGAGCTTGAAGTGAACCAGGCAAGTTCAGAGAGATGGGAGAGGGAGGAAACCACAGCAACTGCCAAGCTTCTTTCACTGCCTGGACACTGCCCCTCTGGAATGAAGCTCCTGGAAGACTCCTTTCTAAAAATGGGGCTGGGAACCTTAGTTAAGGTGACATAATGAAACTCAGAGGCAGGTCCTATCAAAAAGGTGGTCTTTCAAAAGCCGACCCTCTTGTCTTTCAGAAATCTTGATTTTGTTTTCATTTCACCCCACTGCAACTAAAACCATTTCATTTCCAACATATAACAGAAGAATGCCCAAGAAATTAAATGTTTGAAGAAAATATGTGCAGTATTTTAACACCTGCAATGTATCCCGAATTAACCAATCTTATTAATATTTCTACACAATCAGGAAACCAAATTCTTTAGTTTTCTTTGCAACTCAGTGAATATACATTTCTGTAAAGAGAATCATTAAAGAAATGTGGCTACTATAACGATACTTAAGAGAATACGTAATCCTCATAATTAGACTGAATTACTTTTTATTGGGTGGATATACACACAAAATGTAATTAACATCTTATTTTTAACTTTTACTAAATAATTAATATTTTGACTAAGGCTATCATTGTGTGATTCTCATCACTTTCCCAAATGCTTAATGTTTCTGAAAGGCCTGTAACTGCTGCAAAGCATTCTCTTGAAAATGCTATTATATTCCATCTCTCAGGTGACACTTTCCTTGTATTATGCCTAAAAAATGTCAGAGCCAATGTTTCAGAAAACAGATGATGGTGACAGCGAGTTGTTCATCAACCACAATTTCAGCGTCATAAAGTTCTGTCTGTCACCAACAGGTTTTATTGTTCCAAGCTGGGAAAAACATAGAAAGCAGTAACAAGTGGTTGTAGAAGCAGGGATTGGAAAAAGAAGCTACCAAAACGACAGTAGCTTAACCTTTTATTATCACCCTCCTTATTAGTACAGAAGACACACTGGCCTGGAGCTGATACTGGGTTCTATGGATAGTGACAGCCCTGGGGACTGACTCTTCGTAAACCAGTGGTCCCCAAGGTGAGCAGGAGTGGGTGGGGAATGTTCTCTGGTAGCCACCTTTTTTTTTTTTTTGACATTTGCATTATAGATTTCCCCTGGAGCATATCTTGCTCAAATTTAATGATGAACTCAGGTTTGGAACCAATGAGGACCAAGGTGACTCCTGCAGTGTAGACTTAAAGAAAAAGAGGACACACTTTTGAGCCAAAGGAAGGTGACGAGGAGAATATTTTACTTCCAGTCCTTGCCGGTCTCATAGCCCATCTAGAGTCTATTTTAGTTACAGAACGTGGAGCTCTTTCCCCTGGGAACAACATCTTGTTTTCTCACGAAGCCAAGGCCTCCCTAGTCAGAAGCCTCCCTGTGGGTGTTTAAATTATCTCTTTGCAATCACTGGTGTTCAAAAATCTGGGACATTAAACATAGACTTATCCCAGAAAAATCTCTGTATACACAAGAGCAGGCAGAGCAAAAGCTTCCACCACCCGGCCAAACCCATTAGGCCACAATGTATACGGGTTTTAATGAAAAGCACACAATTTGCCCAGTCGCCAAAAAACACCCATGAAGGGAATCCCTGCATGAAAAATATCCCAAACCCAACGCGGTGGATAAAGATCTTGCTCCAAGCACATTCGTTCTGGCTGGCTGGGTCTAGTGCTCGCTCCAGTGTGCTAGATGTAATAAACAAAATGTAAATCGAGGCGGCACAGGCAAGGAGATCAGGTGCTCCGGCAGGCTGCTGCACAGAGTGCGCTTTGATAAATAACTCAGGAGCTGGGTAAATAAGCACATTTTCCCCCCTTTTTTCTTTTGAGAGAGAGCCTGCTTTTGATTTCCCCTTTCAGACTCAAAATATGACAGGTTTGGGAGGGAAAGAAACACATCACTCTGTCCCACGGGGCAATGCCGTGTTTGCCCTTGCATTAAATTGAGCAAAACAGACCCCAGATCCTCGCTCTGAGGCTGGGCAAGGAGGAGGCAAGAGCTGAGATGCTCCTCTCTATGGGCCATGCATACTATTGGAAAGACTCAAGGAGGAGACTCATGGAGCATTCAGCTGAAGGTCTGCTCAAGTGACAGTTTATTAATTGTAAGCAGATAAATAGATCTGATTTCCATTTCTATTTTCTTGGCAGAGTCGGTGCTATCATCCTGCCAATATGTTCCCAAACCTGCACCCATTTACAAAAAGTAAAAATAATAAAAAAAAAAAAACTACGTAGAAAGTAGATTGTATACATCCTGGGAAACTGAGATGTGCTGTCATAAATTTGGAGTGTGACAGCCTTGGCAAAGACACTTGGGGCACCTGGCACCATGGCAGGAAGGAGGCCACCCCGTGGCGCTATCCTTAGCCATCCTGAGGGGCTGCTTGGGGAGGATCCTGTGGGCTGCAGGTGCTTTTAAGATCACCTCCCTCACTTTGAAAGATAACTTATTTTACCAGCAAGGAACCCAAGTCTGGTGGCTGACTGTTACTTCTTGTTGTTTCCAAGTCCCTGACCCTAATTGGCTTTGGTTTACTTTTGACCTCCTGGCCGCTTCTCAGGCCACAGTCAGTGTTCTTGGCTAAAAAGCTGCAAAACACACACCTCATGCATTAATCACCATATTCAAATCAGCCACTGATAGGAGGGAAGGGGGGAGCTTGCTCACTTCACTGCAACCTTTTCCAAATCAAAAGTCTCCTGTCGCTTGACTTGGCCTATCTGGAGCATGACAGATAACGTCAAGAGAACCAAGTGCTCTGTGTCAGACCCAAGTGTATCCTCAGAAGGCCAGGCCTGCCCAAGCACTTGGAGAGGGCACGCGGAGAAACTCACCCTTTCTGGGCCCGCCTTTCCTTCCTTCATTGTTATCATGGCACGTAGCACAAATTGAAATGGAGCCACTTTCAGTGGTGATCAATCTCAGGGACTACAGAGGTGACATTAACTATACTTGCAAACAAAAACAAAAACAACCCCAAATCAGAAAACTAGAAAGGCAGGAGCACCCATCAGTCAGGGTGACCTCTGGCCAGCTGTGGCTCGAGCTGAGTTTTAGAGGCTCCCTTGGTGCTAGGCAATGACCTTGGCACATGGAGAGCAGTGGAGGATCCTGGGGGTGCTCAGGGGCCAGGGTGAGTCAAATGGTGGCTGCAGCTGTGTACGGGGAGAAGGAAGCATTTCAGTATGTAATGACCCATCAGATCCTCCACTAGGGTGGTGTCTCTAATTATCATAAATGATGTGAAATGTTACCAAGCCATTCCAGAATGAGAACCTTCATTTGAAAGTATATGTGCAAGTGTCCTCTTGCGGGAAATAGGCAATTCCCTGTCTATACTTTAGAGTTGAAATGGAACAACACAGAAGAAAATGGACTCACTCTTTTAGGAGGGGCCAGGGTAAAAGATGGCCTCAGAGAGAGCCTGTGTCCAGAGAAGAGGTCTGGGGTCTGCCCTGAGAGCCCAACTGTGGCAGGTGGAGCTCATATCACCTCCTTCATGAACGTTGGTGCCTATAAAAGTCCTGGACTCACTGAGTTCCAACAGAGAACAGCCCCCCTCCATGCCATTGCTGTGAAAGCCCTCCCCCGTCTCCTGCCTCTCTCTCTCTCTCATGGGACCCCACTGGGTCCCTGCCTGGCGTGGGGCCTGCCGTCAGATGCATCTGTCAGAGCAGGATTTTAACAAAGAACACAGAGAGATCAATTGGAATGAATCACGGATGGTCCTCCTCCCTGTTCTAAAAGCCTTAGCATGTTATTACTGAGATCATCGTATATATATGTCATAGAATTATTGAGTTTTGGGATTGGAAGGCTCTTGAAAAATTCAGTCCAACCACTTTATCTAACGGCCCAGAAAGACTGAGCCATGTGAATCAGGCCTCACGGGGAGGCAGGAGTGGGAGAGGATGAAAACTTCAAGGTGGGACTTATCATCTCTCTTGACTCTGAGCCCAGAGCCCCTACCTTCCTCCCTGGGATGGCAGGAAGGCCAAGGACAGGACGGTGCCCGGTAGGTATCATGTTGCAGAGATCAGCAGGCCCTTTGACAGCTGAGACCCAGTATTCAGATTCTGGAGATAGGAGCTACTGCAGCAAAATCATGTGCAGAGACCTAGCACAGAGCTTCCTCGAGGGGTCCTCCACTGACTCCAGGACTGACACCCAGAAAGGATGCAATGGTGCAGGTTCTCTTTGTACTGGGAGGGCACAGGCAGACAGGGCCACTCTGACCCGCTCTTCATCCCCACCCAGGAGCATCTGCTGTGGCTTTCCATTCCTGAGAACCTAACTGGGCCTCATGTCAAACCAAAGAATGGCAAGGAAGATGCAAAAGCAAACAGTGAGCTAGAAGTGAAGCGTGGCTTGCTGGGTTCTGCTTCTTTCTTGCCATGCTCTCCAGCCACTGCAGGGAGTCACAGCTGCTTAGTAGGTAAGCAGGCTGGGGTGCAGCTAAGTTGTCCCAACCCTGGTGCAACAAGTGAAACCCTAATGCTACGAGGCTAACAGAGTGATGCGGACAGACCCCTGCCTCCTTCTAGTAGGAAAAGATTCTCTGAGGTAGAGGGGAGAGTGGAGGGTTTCTTGCAACAAGCCAATGCAGCCTTCTTGTGTCCATTTGAAGGAAGGAAGCAGAGGCCTGGAGATCCTGGGACAGAAAAGCAACTGATGCTTTGCTCAGGACTGAGGCAAGGCCACCAGCACCCCATGGCCTAGGACACCTCGGCACAAAGCAAGCCTGAGGGCTGAGGGCAGGAGCCAGAGAGAGCTTCATCTCAACGAGAAGTGAGGCCAGATTCCTAGAGGGTACTGTAAAGATGCTGGGAAGATACCAAGTTATTGTCAGTCATTGATTTCTTGAAGGGGCTTATCTATAAGAATTACATGTCACATTGGTTAAAATTTTAATAGAGAATTTATTCTTACTGTTCGTGATAAAAGTAGTTGGAAAAAATTACTTAATTTACAAATAAACTCCTATTAATTTCATATACACACACAGACCCTTCACTGCTTTGAGTGCAGGAGCATGTTAGGCGGCCACCACCTGGTGGCAGCGTACCTAAATACAAGATCTGGTTTTGAGGAGGGGAATTAACCCTTTAGAAGGCAGAGTCTGTAAAACTGAATATGGTAAGTGATGGCAAATGTCACAGCAGGATGAGCTTCCTATTTGACGCAGAAGGAACTGAGGCAACTGAGGGAGGGAGGAGCTCCAAGCCACGTGTCCACACAACACAAGAGGGTGCTCTGTGGATTTTTCTTTTTGCCCCACCCGTGAGATTTTCTTTCCTTGCCTTTGGTCTTCTATCTCTTAATTCCTGAAAACAGTTACTACAAAGAGTAGCAACTGCTGTCCAAGGAACAGAAGCCATTAAGATCTTAAGACATCCCAACACTGATGAACACGGCCAGTGCCATGACCCACCAGGGATGCAAGATATTCACCATGCCCCCACATCCAGGCTACTCACCAAGGTTGTACCACATGTCTCTGATTTCAAAGCCAATCTGTCTCCTCATATCTCCGTACCTGGAAATCAGGGAAAAGAAAAACGCTGAATCACTCTGGAAAGCATTTGAAAATTGGACTGGGATTATTTTTAAGTGCAATTAAAGCCTTCTAGCACTGAGGCAAATAAAGAGAGTGTCAAAGCTTCAACTTCTCTTGCCACCAAAAGGAATCAAACGAGGAGGAATCTAGCTGGGGGAAATCTCACTTTCTCATCACTGAGGGTTACACAACATCTTCCCCCCGGTGGGAACGTGGAGGAACTTGTGGAGAGTCATGAAAGCATTTCCCTTTCTTCAATCTCTTGGCTCCTGGGCCCAAGGGGGAGCTTGGTTCCACGCATGTTGTTAGCGTCTAGGCACTGCAGACACCACATAACATCCTACTGCACACAACAGGTTGCTTTCCAAAGTTAAAATTAAATCCAGAGTCAGGGCAGACCCCTTCCAAAGTTCTTGCATTCCTCTATGTCATTCTAAATGTAAGGAAGGGCTTAACACCAAAAGATGCCAACAAATCTTCCACTGTTTTTGTTTATCAGGGAAAATAAATGCTAATTTTCCTCTCGATGGGTGCATAGAGGAGGTGTGTGTTTCATGAGTAAACAGAATTTGATGCTCCAGAAGATAAACCTTTATTAGTTTGCGAGCAATTTAACTTTTTCTTTTATTGCCTAAGGAAAAAGCTGATTATATTAAAAATAATAATTTGCAAAATTTTCATACAGGATTACAGTTGAGCAGCTGTGTCATCGAGCCTGCTCTGCTCATCCTCGTGTCAGGAGATGTGAGAAGGAAAGCACTGATTACAGACGAGTGCACTGTGGTTCTTGAGGCGAAGATCCTGGCCGGTAAATCAACAACCGCGGCCAGCTGCCACCTTATTAGAGAAGACTCTGGTGCCCTAAGCACCTGTCTGTCACTCACGGCATGAGTGGGCTACAGCCAAGAGTGATCATCTCAACCACAGAGGATCAATCTCACCTGGCAGCTCTGCTGCGGTGCGTGGGAGGCCATGCGCCTTGGCCCACAGTGCTGGTGAAGAAAAGGAACTGGAGCCTAGGCCACTCCCTACCAGGACACGCTAGCTCTAAGCGCAGCCCTAAACCAGGTGAGCACTGATGCAGGCAGACTCGGTTAAGGAGGGGGCATCTCAGCTGGGGAGACGGCCCAGCATTGAGGCCACGGTAGGAGAGGCCCGTCCATGGTTGGGGAAAGCACGCAGGCAGCAAAGCTACTGGACCCGGGTGGGTGGGAGAGAGGAAAGCGCCCTGCATAACTCACGCCCCCAATTGCCCAGGAAACACAGGACCTGAACACTGCTTGGAGGCTTGTAGTGCTGGCTCCCCCATTCCCATTTTGCTCCTGCACTAATGACAAAGGGATCCCAGCAGCTGCTGCGGCCAGGGCTGGGAAAGGATGCAGTTGGCTGCAGGGTGACCTGGCAGGCTGACGTCCTTGCAGCATTTCCCAGGGGTGGGACACACAGAAAGCAAAACTGTGGCGAAGCCCTGTTCTAATCTTTCCTCTGAGGTTGGTGAGGTTCTCGCTGTGCAGGTGGGTGAGTCCCCTTCCAGCCAAGCAGGTGTTGGACAAGCCCAGGAAAGTGGCATCAGAAAGAGGTGGCCCCCCTGAACACAAACACCCCCTGCGCCCATGTCCCCCAGCAGAGGTGAAATGCTCACAGTGGGATTGGCCTAGCATGTACTGACCCACTCAAGCTCTGCACATGCTTCTCACATCCCAGCTACACAGAGTTCTTCTCATTCTGGGATGATTCCCTCAAAATAGGAAGGCCCAGGCCAGGTGCGGTGGCTCACGTCTGTAATCCCAGCACTTTGGGAGGCCGAGGCAGGTGGATCACCCGAGGTCAGGAGGTCAAGACCAGCCTGGCCAACGTGGTGAAACCCCATCTCCACTAAAAATACAAAAATTAGCTGGGCGTGGTGGCACATGTCTGTAATCCCAGCTACTTGGGAGTCTGAGGCAGAAGAATTGCTTGAACCTGGGTGGCGGAGGTTGTAGCGAGCTGAGATCTCGCCACTGCACTCCAGCCTGGGCGAAAGAGCAAGACTCTGTCTCAAGAAAAAAAAAAACGGCCCAATGCTAGGATGAACTTCATCAGTGTCTGTGCCTTGCTGGCCCCCGACTCAGTTACTTCTCTCAGGTCCCAGAATGATTAGAATGATAATGATCCCAGGGAAATCCTAAAGTTCAGACATCCTAAAGTACAGGAGACTCAGGTGCAGTGGATTTTCCACTTGCGGTTTGGGTAATTCAGGAGTGACTTGCCGTGTTTCCAGAGCTGGCACCACAATCTGGATCTGGGAGGCCAGGTGCATCCGCTCCTCCCCATCCTCTTTGCCCCCCCCCACCCCTCCCCGCTCCTCTTCACCCCTCCCCGATGCTCCCCACCCCTCCCCGCTCCTCCCCGCCCCTCCCCGATGCTCCCCACTTCTCCCCACCCCTCCCCGATGCTCCCCACCCCTCCCCGCTCCTCCCCAACCCTCCCCGATGCTCCCCACCCCTCCCCGATGCTCCTCACCCCTCCCGGAGGCTCCCCCTCCCCGCTCCTCCCCACCCCTCCCGGATGCTCCCCACCCCTCCCCGCCTCCCTGCACAGCGCTTCTCCCTTGGGTGGTGAAGGAGGCTGAGGGGTGAGGGATTTCCATGCTCAGATAGACTTTACTGTCCTGTAGGTGGAAGATGACAGTTGCTGGCAGTATTTGAGAACTGGGGGATTAGCAAGGATACAAGAGCCCACCCCTCAGGAGAGCCGGGCCTGCGGGCATCAAGGTGCTAAAGATGCGGGTTTTAATTGTCAAATAGGACAAGGGAGCAGCGGCCTGGAGCAGCGGCAGTGAGGAAGAGTGGGGAGCTGTGAGGGGAAGGGCCGGCTGGAGGTCCCTGGCAGTGAGAGGGATCTTTTCCTTGGTTTTAATAAGAAGGGAGCTTTGATGAATCTATACATGCCCCAGAGTAATCCCCAAATAAAGTCACAGCTGTCACCAGATCTCAAGGGGGCTTCCCAAGCCATTTCTTCGTTCTTCCCACGGAGGAGGAAAAAAGGATAATTGAGAGCGTAGGGCTAATAAAGCTTATTGCCTGGAAGCAGAACCCCGGGCTGGTGGCAGCCCTGGGGACCATAACTAAGTTCCTCTCTAGCAATAAACAGCCGAGGAGACTGCACTAGTCATAGAGGAGAGAAGCAAAATGACATGGCCATCCTCAGCAGGAAGGAGAGTAGAGAATCCAAGTCCTCAGACTCCCACACCCACAGCACGCACCCCCAGGACAGGGACTTTCCGTGCCTCCACAGCACGACACAGCGTCGCATCTTTCAAAGTGCTTTCCTTTCACTTGATTTTGGAATAAGACTATGAGCTGAGCAAGCTGACATTTCTGTGCCCATTTTCTCAATAAGAGCTGAGATTCACAGTGGGGAACACACATGCCCGACTCCACCGAGCCAGGATGGCCTAGAGCTGGGGTCACTGTGGTCTGCCTGGAGCTTCTTACCTGAGCCCACCCACGGTGTGAGTGAGCAGGAGAACCTATGCTTAGGAGGCACACTTCCTATCGCCCAGGGAGATCTGGGATCCCACATCCAGGCTGTAACCCGGACATAAAATCGTGTGAATTTGGTCCCTGTGGCCTAATCTTAGCACCTGGTTTCTTGCACCTTCACTCCAAGAAACATACCCCCGAGTGATAGCTCAGGCTTAGGGGTAAGGCCAGCCTGAGCCTGAATCTAAGCACACCAGGCAATTTACTTGACCACTCTGACCCTCAGTCTCCTCATCTGTAGTGCTGCGAGAATGGTGCATGGTGCTCAATCCTAGGCTTTTGTGAACAACAAGAGAGTGATGATGTCCCTGTCTATCTGGCAAGCACTGGAGCCACGCTAGGTCCTTCCTTTAAAATCTCAGGCTGGGCACAATATTCCTCTCATGGTTGCAATGGTCATTTAGATCGATTCATTTAGTGAACATTTATTGAGCACTTGGGCCAGACACAAAGCTAATGTGGAAATATGAATATTCATATTGGAATATTAATATTACTATGATATGGAGAACAGACAAGACTCACAAACCACAGTGGGCTATGAGCATGGTAGGAGAGACGAACATTAATAAAATAATCACACAAGATAAACATGTATAGATACACAGAGGAATTGTTTTTGCGAAAGCCAGGATCATGGCTTTATAGGGAAAACATGGGAACTGTGAGAAAATGTAACAGTGGGCTCAGCTTGGCTCTGGCAGGAGTTCTCTAGGACAATAATATTTGCTCTGAGATTTGAAGAAGGAGAGATGAAATCTGGACGAAGACGGTAGGGAAGAGCATTCTGGGCAGGAGGACCAGCAGGCGCCAAGGCCCTGTGGCAGGGAGGGAGTAGGTGAGTGCCTGGTGGCGGGGGGGCTACAGAACACAGAGCTGGCTCCTGTTTGAGAGACCAGGGGGTGAGGGGGATGCACTGTGAGCAGAGGCTGCAGGAGGCAGGTTTTTTTTAAAGCACCCCCGCCGCCGTCACTTTTTTTTTAAGTTTCATAAACTTTTCTGACATAACAAATACATGTATTAACCAGCACATATATTAATATACATGTATGTGTATAAAGTTTTATGAAATGATGCTTAACCTTACTGCCTGCAATGAATGCTGATATTTTTTCCTAGATTCTATTTCACTGAAAAAAGAAAAGTCTATTGGTCATGACTAGTGTGGGTTGGATTGTGTCTCCTTTAAAGCTATGTTGAAGTCCTAAACCCTGGTATCCATGACTGTGACCTTATTTGGAAATAGAGTCTTTGCAGATGTACTACTCAAGGTAAGATGAAGTCATACTGGAGTAGAGTGGCCTCTGGATCCAGTGACCTGTGTCCTTATAAGGAGAGGGAGATTGAGAGACACAGACACATAGGAAGACACAAAGAAGAAGGCCACAGGAAGATGGGGCAGGGATTGGAGTGACACAGCCACAAGCCACGGAATGCCAAAGACCAGGGCAGCCACCGGAAGCCAGGAGAGAGGCAGGGAATAGCTTCTCCCTCAGAACCTCCAGAAGGAACCAACACTGCCCACACCTTGATTTGGGAATTCTGCCCTCCATAACTGTGAGACAGTCAATTCAAGCCACCCGGTTTGTGTTCACTGTTACGGCAGACCAGCCTAGGAAATGGATATGATGGCCCTTTAAGTGAATATTCTGACCCAATCAAAGGTTGAGACCTGCAGTTTGAAAAATGCTTTCCTAAGGAAAGAGAATAGAATGTGAAGGCCTAAGACCAAGGTGTGCGGAACCCCCACCGCCACTTGATGCTGGGGTGCAGGGGTAGGAATCTGACATGAGAGAGCAGACACCAAAAAGCTTGGAGAAAAGCTCAGGAGAGTCCTGAGAGCAAAGAAAAGCATGTTCTGAGATGGAGGGAAAGAAGAAACATGTTGAGGATGTGGGGAGAGCATCTAGGGGGCTGAACACCCTCCATCTGCTTGGGGGCAGCCAGGACCTGGCTGAGGTTCTGGGGGAATGCAGTGCCCGGAGCCAGCATCGGAGTGGGTGGGAGGTGGGGAAAGGAGACAAGGAAAGGGCTGAGATGGACCTAAAGGAAGCTGGAGGGAGCTGATGGCTGGAGTGAGGCATTTTTAACTTCATGGGAAAGACTGGTGGGTTCCTAAAGAGGTGAGAGGGGGTGGGACCTCAAAAACAACACCACCGGTGCATGTGGGACACAGTGAGCTTTTCTGACTTGAAGTTGGCACAGGTCACCACTTGTTAAGTCTAACTCCCTGAGTCTCCTTCTAATAAGTGAATTTAATTTTGAATAATTTCAGTCTCTTGAAAAAAATTAGCACAGACACAAATTAAATTGATCGTATCTCCTGTTATAATCAGGAATATACAATTGCAGCTTCTGATTAGGTCACGGTGCAAAATGGCATGCACGGCATGTTTATTTCCTGTTAGTTTCCTTAAAGGTAGTATCTAGAGTTTGACATAATCTTCTGGAGAAGATTCTGCAGAACCCAGTGTTTGGTCAGATGGGGATATTTTGGTCCAATTGTGAAACCTATCCTCTTAGAACACTGCAGACTTCTATAATTACAAAAAACCAAAAACAAAAACAACCCCCCCACCCCTGCCAAAACTGAAAACAGCCTAGGGACCAGGTGGGGAGGTCTTTGTGGATGGTCTCTCTGCACTGAGCTGGACTTTGCCATCAAACTTAACCTCTTGCGCTGAAATTTTAAGTGAGCATTTTATGCTTAGATATGTGGGAGGCCCAATTCATGAACCCTGTTCCTCTTCCGGTCCTGAACACAGAAGCTCCTTTGCAGTCATTCAACACACTGCCCGACACCAGGATGCACGTGTCTTACATAACAAAATTATCAAGCTGGCTGCTAATCAAAAGTCATCCCTTTTACATTTTAGACATATTTCCTGAGCCTCAATAATGTAAAAAAGGCTAGGGGGCTGGGATGGGAGGAAGAGCTGCCGGTCAGGGTTAGAATTCTGTTGACATCTCTGTCCTTCCTTGGGAGTCACTAGCACCAAGGATGTCTGAAGGTTGAGCCAGTTAAATTTTCATATTATGGACTTGATTCCTAGGGGTTATTTATTTTGTGGTACACTGGCGAATCTCATACTCAATTTGGGTCTGACATAATCAGTTCTCTGCGTGGTATGGCGCATTCTTTTATTTACTCCCATGCACTTTGGGGAATGTCTTTAGAATGGAAATCCTAATTATCTCCCCAACCTCAGTCATTAGGAGGATGGAGCAGGCAGGTTTCCTGATGCTGGAATTTCTATTGTTTTGAGCCACAAAGCTGTGGACCAAGCAGAGGTGAGGAGCTGCAAGGGGGAGGGGAAGGGAAGGGAAGGGAAGGCTGAGAGGTTGGGGATGCTCCCTCAGATGCCTTAGGTTGGATTCACAAGCCCTAGAGTAAGAGACAGGCCCCAGATGGAGGCAGTGCTGAGCCTACTAAGTGGGTGTGTCATGGCTCCACCTTTATACCACATGCCTTTCCCCCTAGAAACAGACAGGTGCATGCATCATGCTCCACGGGGCTCCAAGTCAGCGCCCATCATTTGCCCAGAGTGTGAGGTTGACTCCCAGACCACGAGCCCCCACACCCTGCCCCAAGCTCCAAGCTGCTCCCTTACACTTCGACAACCCAGATCATGTCTCTGCTCATACGTAGATGGTGACATGCCCTTTGGCACTCGATGTCCCGTAGCAAACCTCTCAGCTGCCTTCACCACCCAGCCGGGAAGCCCAAGCTGCCAGGAGGCCTCTGTCTCCCACGGCTGAGCCCCACAGGCTGTCTCCGGGCTGCCAAGGCCCTCCGTCACCACTCCATGCATGCCCCACTCCACTCATTATTTTTGCTTCTCCATTTACCCCACTAGACCATGACCTTCTTCGTCATGAGGTCTGTGTCTTTGTCCCCAGCACCGGGACCATGGCCCGACTGAGCACAGAGTGGGCACTGAATCCCTTTTACGCAGACAATTTTAAACAAATCACATTTCTAGGCACTGTATGTGCCTGAGAAAATTTAAGCATTGGGGTAGGACATCGTCATGTATTTCTTATGCAGGTTTTGCTATTTAGAAATAAAATTTGCAAATGGACTATGAAGGGCTGAAGGCTTATCAAGTGGCATGAAGACTACAAATAGGGCTGACCCTCCACACGTGTGTGCCGCGCGGCCTGAAGGTCAAGGCAGCCTTATCTCAGGCTCCGGGGGCTTTGTCCTGGATCTCCTGTCACCTCCACAAGCAGAGCAGAACTCATGCCCCTGGAGAGGCCCCTCAGACAGCACAAAGCCCTGAGGCTGTCCTGCCAGTGTCTTGCAAAGACAACTTCTGAACTGCCTGGGGACTTTCCTGGGGGAAATCCAGAGTCTCCTGTTGCTATCGTTGTGACAAAGAGAATACGAAAGCCCTAGGTAGACGCCCTGGGTGGCTCCTGAGGGGGCGACACCAGCTGGCTGTGTTTAATTTTCCGTGGCTTTGAAGCTTCTGAATCCACGCCACTACGTGGGAAGCAAACGTTTTCTTTAGTAGCCAAGGCCCTTCGAGGTTAATGTTTTTTTTCTTTTCGTTTTGGTTTTTGAGACAGACGGTCTCACTCTGTCAGCCAGGCTGGAGCGCAGTCGTGTGATCATGGCTCACTGCAGCCCCGACCCCCCAGGCTCAAGAGATCCTCCCGCTTCAGCCTCCTGAGTAGCTGGCACCACAGGTGCGCGCCACCACACCTGGCTAATTTTTGTATTTTTTGTGGAGAAGGCGGTGTTGTCGTGTTGTCCAGGCTGGTCTCAAACTCCTGGACTCAAGCTATCCTCCCATCTTGGCCTTCCAAAGTGCTGGGATTACAGGTATGAGCCACCGCATCGCTGTTAGTGCATGTCTTGATGTTGCCTTAGGCTCTTAACACTCACACCAACAGAAGGAAGGGCCCAGCACACAGCTGCCCTGCTGGGGCTTGCGGGGTGCTCGGCCCCACCACTAAGAAGATGCCAGCTCTTTTGAGGCAGATTTCCAGTTTAAATTCACCTCTCTTCTCCCGCAGGCATCTCCAAGGTCAGGAGCTGGGGCTGGGCTCGGGTCCCAGCTTCACCCCACAGCGGGCGCTGGACATGTGGGCAGGTGGCTTCACCTGCTGTGGCCGAGCTGTCCTTTTGCTGGACGGGACAACAAGGGGTGTGTGCTGAAGGAGGTGTGTCCGCACCTGGTGGATTACAGTGCGTTGAAGTGCGTTGTGCCGCACTGTGCTTTGTGTGTGTTTGTCACTACCGTCTGCACTACAATTCCCAGCACAAAGGCAAAGCAACAAGAACAGCAACAATTACAAAGCACCATCCCTCCCTTCCCCTGGGCCCTGAGGGAGCGTGCATTCCACAAAGCAGGAGCCCACACCCCTGCTGAGACAGTCTCCAGAAGATGCAGTCTGGAGAAGTCTGTCTCTTGATGCTGGAAGCCAGGACGAGCGACAGACACCTGTGCAGGCCCCGAGGTGGTGGGCTGCAGCTGCTGCGTGCCGCTTCGGTAGTCACAGGCGAGCACCCACTCTGCCTACACCATTCTCAGTGCTTGGCTCAGCAAGTGCATTTCTTGTTTCTGAACAATGATCACTGTTTACACAGATGGCTGTCAGGCAGGAATCACCCAGCTGAGGAGGCCTGAAGGAAAGATGGCCAGGTGAAAGGTGATCTTTACTTAGATAGGTGCAGACCAAAAGCTCGAAGGTTCTAAAAGCAGCCCAGGTGAAAATCGTGGGCCCTGAATCGCCTAGATTAGAATGCTGCTTTGCCACATTCTAGGTGTGGGACTGGCCAAGTGGCTCGGTCACTGTGTGTGACCTTCCTCATCTAGAAACTAGGGCAGATACGAGGGCCTAAGGAATGGTTTTGCTTTTTAATGATTATAGAAGAAAAATGCACATGAAATGCTTAGAAAGTCACTGACATAAAGTACAGGCCGAGTAAATGGTTTGCTGAAATATACTCATGCTTTGCTTAATGACAGGGATATGTTCTGAGAAATATGTCACTGGGTGATTTTGTCGTTGTGTGAACACTGCAGAGTGAACTTACACAAACTGAGATACTACAGCCTACTACACACCTCGGCCATACGGTATAGCCTACTGTTAATAGTCTACAAACCTGTACAACATGTTTGTAATGTACCATGTGACTACAATAAATACCACAGGCAAATGTAACACAATGGTGAGTATTTGTGTATCTAAACAAAGAAAAGTTACAGTAAAAATACAGCATGTAGTTTGTGGTTATGCAGTGCGTGACTATAATTCTTTCTTTCTTTTCTTTTTTTTTGAAAGGGGGTCTTGCCATGTTGCCCAGGCTGGAGTGCACGGTAATTCACAGGTATGATCACGGTGCACTGCAGCCTTGACCTCCTGGGCTCAAGTGATCTTCCTGCCTCAGCCTCCCAAGTAGCTGGTATTACCACTACTGGCTGAGCACCAGAGCCCAGCTCATGACTATAATTCTTACTCTCCAGAGATGATGTGCTTTGGATTTGCCTTGAAAGTGAGATACAGACTCACAGGATATAAGAGCAGCTGCCACCTTCTGAAACTCTTTCTGGAATCTCTAACCTCAGCTAGCAGCATGGAGTTGGCCAAGCCTTAGAACAGTCGAGATATTGCAGAGGTATTTATAAAATGACAGAGACTGATGGCAACACCAAAGCAACTTCAGAACTCTTCTCAAAAGGACTTATGAAAGGAACACCGACAGCAGTGAGAAATTAGTGAAACGGAGGCAGAAAGAGACGAAGCAAGACCCTCCGGGTGTCCAAACAGGGGAAGGAAACCCATGCAACAATGGTGCTTCTTGATACTGAGTCATGAGCAGTGCATGATGCAAACTGGGGTTACAGAGCTGGAGGAGCCGGCAAGGATCTCGGCTTTCATGGAGCTTTGGAGAGGTTTATTTACAATGATAGAAGGTGCCACTTCAGTCCATTCAAAGCTCCTGCCCGGAAGAAGACAGGGGTTATCTGCTGCCAAGAAGGAACCCCGATAGCTCTAACTCCCCAGTGAGTCTTGTTCAACAATCCCAATAGAGCCAAGGGCTTTCATCAGAAGCTCCTTTCGAATTGAAGAATTAAGCAATAAAGTCAACCACATGTGAAATGACATCAGAATAGTGCATAGCAAAAGGAATTATCTCCGGAAGCTGAAATTCTGCGTTGCACTAATAGTCTTGGATTACACTGACCTGGAACCTTCCAGGATGAGTCCTGCAATTTTAGATCTTGATTCGTGGGTTAGAAAAGGCAATACCTGATTGGTGATTTAAAACCACCCTTTCATTACACCGTGATTACATCTCAATTTGTATCAAGTTGGCTTAGAAACGACATGAAAATTATGCGATTAGAGTTGGAGGCTCCTGCCTGCAGTTTCAGAGCTAGATGAGAACTTACTTGTTAAGGATTTTGGCTCTCTTGGCACTTGAAAAATTCTCCAGTTGCAGGGACTCTTGAGTAAGGAAAGCAACAGCCAGGTGAAAGTAGTTGTTCCACAGCTGAAAACCAAAAAGGAGGAGATGCTAAGTTGTTGAACAGCTTGATATAGGATCTCAACAATGCTCTCAGACATTTATCATTTGCTCAGCACACACTTCTGAAAAGTTAAAAAAAAAACCCACACTCACTCTATACATGTTGCTAACCAGCCACCCACGGTGTAGTTCAGGCCTTAGTGTGTGGGCTCAGAGGTCACGGTGCACATATTCAAATCCCGGCTCTGCCATTTACTCAGACTCTAACCTCTCTCTGCCTCAGTTTCCTCATGGATAAAATGTGAATTTCAAGAGTATCTATCTTATAGGAGTGCTCAGAAGATCAAAGAAGTAAATATATGCACAGGATTTAAGGCGGTACAGAGCATGTGTAACTTCATCAATGTTAGCTCTTTTTTTTTGAGATGGAGTCTCCCTCTGTTGCCCAGGCTGGAATGCAGTGGCATGATCTCGGCTCACTGCAACCTCTGCCTTCTGGGTTCAAGCAATTCTCCTGCCTCAGCCTCCTGAGTAGCTGGGACTACAGGTGTGCACCACCATGCCTGGATAATTTTTTTTTTTTTTGAGACGGAGTCTTGCTCTGATGCCCAGGCTGGAGTGCAGTGGTGCAATCTTGGCTCACTGCAAGCTCCGCCTCCCAGGTTCACACCATTCTCCTGCCTCAGCCTCCTGAGAAGCTGGGACTACAGGCTCCCGCCACCACGCCCGGCTAATTTTTTGTATTTTTAGAAGAGACGGGGTTTCACCGTGTTAGCCAGGATGATCTCAATCTCCTGACTTCGTGATCCGCCCGCCTCGACCTCCCAAAGTGCTGGGATTACAGGCGTGAGCCACCGTGCCCGGCCGCCTGGATAATTTTTGTATTTTTAGTAGAGATGGGGTTTCACCATGTTGGCCAGGCTGGTCTTGAACTCCTGACCTCAAGTGATCCACCTCCCTCAGCCTCCCAAAGTGCTGGGATTACAAGTGTGAGCCTCCATGCCTGGCCAATGTTAGCTTTTATTAATGTAATTATGAAGCTCCTCACTTAAGAACAGTATAGATTTCCATAATTTAGGACTCTTTACCCCCAAATCATACATACATTAGACAAGGAAAACAAATGTAAAAAGATCAAACATTTCTTGTTTCAATAAACCCATATTTCAAGGGTTTATGGACTACATATATGCGGTTTAAAAGACCATGGCCTTTAGAAGAAGAAAGTTGTAGGTCTCAGTTTTCTCATTTACAAACCAGGGATAATATGTATTATATCAAAGGAGATAGCTGCAAAGAGTTCTATAAAAATAAAGGGTGAACATTATATTGACTCTATTTTTAATTACCTGAGAAGCAAGGGGAAATTTAAGAGCATCTGCAGGATTTGAGAAAAGTCTGTTGGGCTTGCATTTATCTAACACTTCCCATGAACAGCACACTTTCTACAGTGATGCACCAGCTCATGTGATTACCACAGAATAACCAAGTAGGTGCTGTTATCCCCACTGCGCAGCTGAGATTTAGAGACCAGCCCAAAGCTACAGGTAACACATGAAGCAGGATGGGGGTCTGAGCCAGGCACCCCCAACCTCAGAGCCCACAATGGGGCTCTCTTTTTTTAGCCCCCTTTATAAAGAAAGGGGAGTGCCAGTCAATAAAATACAAGTCGTTCCTTTTGTTTTTGGGACTGATTTCAGCCTTGCCACAGCACCGGCAGGAATCACTGGCTGCAGCCACCTGTATTCTGAGACTCATGGTCAGGGGCTCAGCCAGAATAGGACCCATGCCTGCAAGGACCCACAACAGATCTTCATTTCTACCTGCTCCCTTTAACAACAACAGCAGCAGCAGCAGCAGCA
Organism: Pan paniscus; assembly: GCF_029289425.2. Taxonomy (NCBI): domain Eukaryota; kingdom Metazoa; phylum Chordata; class Mammalia; order Primates; family Hominidae; genus Pan; species Pan paniscus. Next base: position 139,212,526 of record NC_073257.2, on the reverse strand, counting down.
ACAACAACAGCAACAGCAACAACAACAAAACACGAATGCTTCTTTTTAAATGACAGCTTCACCAACTCCTAATTCTTTCTTTTCCTACATAGGACCAGGGCTGCCTTTGAGCCAGAGCACTCATGGTGGTGACGGTGGTGTTTAAATTAAGATCTGTGCTGGGTACATGCAGACATGGGTCGTAGGCTAGATGGGCCCCTGACTGTGACTCTCAGAATGCAGCCGACAGCAGGCAGCGATTCCTGCTAAACCCTCCTCAAACAACAATAAATATGTGTGTCACACCTGCCAAGGGGCGACGCTCGATGTGGGCCCTGAAGCACGTGGCTTGTAAGGTGTGCGGGCTCACGGTGAGAGTCCAAGGGGCCATCCTCATGAAACAGGACGAAAGCCAGGGAGAACCAACATGTTGAGAAACAGGCTCCCCCACCAGAGCAGCCACAACTAAAACACACGGGAATCTACCCAGCAAGTCATGTGTGAGACCTGACCTAGAAAAAAAACCAGAAAAATGGCAAAACAAATACTTAAATAGTCTAGTATGAGATGGGGAAAAAAATACTGCAAAGTATTCCCTCAAATACCATAAACTTACTCCAAATTTATTTATCAGTTCAATGGGATTCCAGCTAAAATCCAAGCAGTATGTTTTTAAAAGAGAAACTCAGCTATCTGCTTTTAAACTCCAAATGGAACAGGAAATGCACAAAAACAGCCAAGATAATTCTGCAGTAGAAAACGAGTGGAAAAGGAGCGACTCTGCTAGCTGGGTACAAAGGTATAAGGATTAAGCCTCTAGGATAATAACACAGAAAATGGAATTTATACACACATACATATATAATTATGTTAATTGTAGCATTTCCAATCATTGGGGAAAGAGTCATCTATTCATGAAATGACGTGGGAAAAAGTGAAGTTAGATCCTTACCCCTATACTAACTACAGAAATCCCAAATGGATTAAACACCTGAAAGATAAAACAAAAACAAAAACACAAAACCACACAGGTATTAGCAGATCCTAACTAACACAAAACAGTAAAATTTAGAAGTATATAATATTAAGGCAAGGAGAGATTTGCCAAGTAAAACATGAAACCAGATAGCTGTAAAAGAAATAACAGATTTCACTACAGAAAAATGAAATATTTCTATATGATAAGCCTAAACCCATGCCTAGCCTATATCAAGAATTCCAACTTATAAAAAAGACAGCCAAATACGAATGTGAGAAGAAATGATCAGAGAATTCACAGCAGAAACCCACATGGCCACTAAGTATTCTTAGCCTAAATAATCATCAGAAAAATGACAATAAAAACAAAAATCAATCATTTTAAAGAAATCAGTGTTGAAGAAGATTCTAGATAGAAAGTGGCTGCTCTCAAACAAGGTTGGTGGGGTGGCAAATTGCTAAAATCATGTTAGGAAGGAAATTGATCATTTTCCATCAAACTTAAAATGTCATATCATTTGGCCTAGAGATCAACCTTTTCCATAGCAATGCATGTACTAAGACACACATGTATCACAGCCCTCACGGTAGCACAGCCTGTGATTGTAAACACCTGGAAACAGCCTCTAGGTTATCAGTGCAGAAATGGCTAAATAAATGTTGGTACATTCATATCGTGGAATATGACAGAGCTGAAAAACACAGGGTATGATCCAGTTCATGTTAAAGGCCAAAAGAAAACACACACAGGCCCATATAAATGCTGAAAGTGTGACAAAGAATTCAGAACAATGAGTTAAAAGTTATCCCTGCAGAGGGGCAGTGAGAGGCAGCAAAGGGTTAGGAAGGAATGTTTCCTATTTTACCTGCTAAACTGATATTCAGCACATATATATTGTATAAAGAGAAAGTATGTTATTATGACATATGAAAACAGGCATTCAGCAGAGAAAATGATAAAAAATTTTATAAACAAGTAACATGTTTAGATATATGGCACCTGATATATTATCTAATTATATCCTGTAATGCCAATACAATAAACATTTAAAATTAAAAAATTATAAAAATAAGGGCAATGCAAATGAAAGAGCATTGGGTAAACTTATTATCTGCTATTGGGTAACTTATTTTGGGGTTGGATCACCCAATGGGTGAACAAAAATCCTTCGGGTTCCTTTTGAGAGAGTGAATCATCTTGCCCAGGAAATAAACATGCCATTTGTATCTGCATGCTTTTCAAAAATTTGTATACTTTACTAAAATAAACTAAGTAATAATAATGACAGATAAAATCATTATTAGCAGAAACACATCCAGAGTACAATGGAAGTGAGAGCCACACATTTTGGATGCACAGTAAGAAATCAGGCCAGGCAAAATCAATCCTTACAGCATGCATGCACACACACACACACACACACACACACACACACACACACACACACACAAATCAGGCCAGGCAAAATCAATCCTTACAGCATGCATGCGTGCACACACACACACACACACACACAAACACACACACTCTCTCTCTCTCTCACACTGCATTCACCAAAGGAGCATTTCTGATGGACCATGGGGTCTGGGGGGCAGGGTCTCTGGCCTGGTAAAAGCCACTGCTAGTAGCACAAGGCCCAGAGAGGATATGGGGGGAACACAGAGTTACAAAAGCAAGCTGAGCTCGAGGTGCAGACCTGGGTCTCCTCCTCTGCTGATCCTCCCTCCACAGTAAGATGGGCTGAGACAATCTTGGCAGATACACACACTGGGACTTGGTGGCCTCCCTGCTTGGAGAGTCCCTTCTTGTCACTCTGATTCAATAGCTTCTCTCTGAAACAACTCTATCTCTTTCCTTGCTAAATTAAGCGAATACTCCAAAGGCATAATTTTCACTCCTCAGGTTCCAATAGTACATACTACAAATTCCGTTTCCGCATCTTGGATGGGAGACCAATTAAGTTCAAGGATTAGAAATACTGTAAGATATTGGCTCGGACCAGCAATTTGTTTTAACATGATTTCTCCACAAAGGTCGTGTCTACCTCTTCTCTTACCTGTAGCTCAAAGTTGGCTTGATCCAGAAATTTTTTGTTCAGCATATCTGCATACTGATTAATTGCTCGCAGGAAGACTCTGAAAGATCAAGAGAAAATTACATAATTACACACTTACGCTCTGGCACTTCGGTAGGTTTGGCATTTCAATTAGATACAATCCCAGACTGTCTGGAATGTGAACTCTCCAAGTCTTGCGCAAAGCTGTGAGGTTTTGCCAATGAAAAGATCACGGAATTATATGCAGATGTTCTCCAAATTAATCAAGGAAATTAGCACATGCAGGATGAAAGAAACAGACCAAAATAACAGCTTCTGAAAGTAACATTTGAAAAGTATGACTTAAAAAAAAAATCTAATTAAATAAAAGAAAAAAAAAGGTGCAAATTAAATCTTTTTCTCAAGTTGCCATGTCTTAATGTTCTATGATTCCATTGATCTTTGCTTAGCTGGCTTTTTCAAGTTACCCATTTGAAAGCACTCTTCGCAAGGAGCTGTCAGGCTTGGAAGAGGTTGCTGCAATATCTCTAGGCTTGGAAGCATGGCTTACGACTTCGGTATCATTGGCCTACTTTCCACATGCTAATTTTGACCACTATTTTACTAGAGAAGAAGTTAAAAGCTTTAGTAGACATGAAAGTGATTTGACAAGAATTTTCTCAGAAATTTTAATTTCTTGATTCATTGATAAAGTATAACTTTAACACTCTATAATACCATGACTTTATATACTTTTTGTAATGAAATATACAATTTGGGCGATCACACGTGACTCTAGAATACCAACTCTCACATGCTTGTTCATTCAACAGATTTGTTTTATAACGCTTGAAAGTGTTTACAATACTAAAGCTTCGTCCACTACTTTTTAAATGGCCCTTTTCCCTTTGCACAAAGGCAGGATGTAAGAGGAATTAGTATGAGGTCACAGATGATAAACTTAATTCCACTTTCTCTATTTAGACAGCAGGGAGCAGTCAGAGTAGAAGGGAAATGTAGGTTACTTACTAGTAACTGCTGTCCTCTGACAGCGTTATCTCTTCAGCTAAGCGTGCCTGGCGAAGCTCCCCACGCCCTGGCCATGTCACAGCCGCTAAAAGGCAGTGAGCCAGGGAGGAGGGAAGAAGAAATTCACCACCTGGGGTTTTAAGGAGGTCTCCATCGCCACCTGCCACCACTACTTCCCGCCCATCACCCGCTGTCACTGCAGATTCTCTCACGCTCACACTGCGTGCCGCTCTGAGAAAGGGATTCGCAGACATTATTTCATCAAGAAACCTATCGGCTAGCTCTGGGACCAAAACAGCTGTGACAAAGGGCCTGTGACAGAGTTTGCAATTTTGGTCACTAAAGAAAACTGCAGGCGGAGTTATTTGACTTCTTCCCTGGGGACATTAAAATATAACCAGAAAGGAGGAATTAGTGTTTCTAAGTGACTATTAATGGAGGGACGCGGGCATTGCTGCCTTGTCCATTAACCAAGAACACAGGCTGAGCAGCAACATTCCTCAGCCGCAGGGTTGCCAGATTTTGCAAATATAGGATGCCCGGTTAAATTTGAATAATAGCTCTTATTGCTGAATTCTGTAATTGATTAGAAAAAAAAAAAAGCTGAATACAGGACATTTAGAGCATCCTGACAAATTAATAAAGGATCCAGGACAAAAGTTGCAAAATTCAGGACATGCTTTGTATATACGGGATGCCTGGCAACTCTAATCAGCCCCCCAGTCTTGGGATGGGGTCTGTCCTGTCACCTTCAGCCCCCAGAAGTACAAAGTATGAGCTAGAGAGATGGTCTAAGTAACCCACCTGACCCTTGGTAACTGTGCTGAGAGAGCCTCTGAGGATGTACACGCAGCAACCCCCGGGATCACAGAAAAGCCCCCAAGTGTCAGTGGAATACAACACCTTCTTGTCATTACAGGGTGGGCTGTGCCGTGATGCGTAAGGACACGGGGCTTCTGACCACTAACACAATTTTTTTCCCCTTAATTTTTTCCTTCAGGTTTAGAACTCTGCTATTTGCAGAGTACCCTAGGGTCCTTATGAGCTTTAAGAAGACACTCTTTCCAGCCCTCTATGACAATAATGACCAGTTTACTAAAACACACATTATTATTATAGGGTAATTATTGTGCCTCAAGATAGCACCCAAACAGTTGCAATATGCTGCTTCGAATTAAGCTATGGGACAACGGCAGCTAGTTAAATAAAGACAGTTCTCAAAATGACTTAAAGAAATATGTCAACTGGGCGCAGTGGCTCACGCCTGTAATCCCAGCACTTTGGGAGGCCAAGGTGGGTGGATCACGAGGTCAGGAGATTGAGACCATCCTGGCTAACACAGTGAAACCCCGTTTCTACTAAAAATACAAAAAATTAGCTGGGTGTGGTGGCGGGTGCCTGCAGTCCCAGCTACTTGGGAGGCTGAGGCAGGAGAATGGTGTGAACCTGGGAGGCGGAGCTTGCAGTGAGCCAGGATTGCGCCACTGCACTCCAGCCTGGGTGACAGAGTGAGACTTGTCTCAAATAAAAAAACAAACAAACAAACAAAAAAACCTATGTCATGCTAAAATAATGTGAAGGCTGAACAAAAACCTTTGAAGAAACTGACGACTGAGAAAGTGCAGGGCGGAGAGGTAGATTCTGTAATTCAGATTCCCTATAAATTTTTTAAAATGCCGGGACAAAAACAATGTGGAAATTCAAGTAGCATGAGGAAAACTGAAGGAAAAATCAAATAAAACCATAATCAGTGCAGTAAACAAAGATCAGATGATGCTTGGGCTCAATGCATCAAGGGCTGCGTCACTTGCACAGAAACCTCCAGGACATGCATAAATGATATCCTACAGCCCACACCTGACGGGACGGAAACACAGCTATGCCCTGGGCCAATCACCCAACGAGGCAAGAAGAAACATAACCAGAGACTAACTTTTAGGTAAGAAAATCTATTAGTCGGCCGAGTGTGGTGTGGGAGGCTGAGCCGGGCAGATCACCTGAGGTCAGGAGTTCAAGACCAGCCTGGCCAACATGGTGAAACCCCATCTGTACTAAAAAAAAAAAAAATTACAGGCTGGGCATGGTGGCTCACACCTGTAATCCCAGCACTTTCGGAGGCCAAGTCAGGTGGATCACAAGGTCAGGAGATCGAGACCATCCTGGCTAACATGGTGAAACCCCGTCTCTACTAAAAAATACAAAAAAATTAGCCGGGCATGGTGGTGGGCACCTGTAGTCCCAGCTACTCGGGAGGCTGAGGCAGGAGAATGGCATGAACCTGGGAGGTGGAGCTTGCAATGAGCCGAGATTGCACCACTGCACTCCAGCCTGGGCGACAGAGTGAGACTCCATCTCAAAAAAAAAAAAAAAAAAAAAAAAAAATTAGCTGGGCGTGGTGGTGTGCACCTGTAATCCCAGCTACTCAGGAGGTTGAGGCAGGAGAATCACTGGAACCCCGGAGGCAGAGGTTGCAGTGAGCCGAGACTGCACCACTGCACTCCAGCCTGGGTGACAGAGCAAGACTCCATCTCAAAAAAAAAAAAATCTATTAGTTACTGTAATTCATAAGTTATTTCTAATAAATGTGAAAGTAGGGAAAATAAATAAGAAAATCATATTAGAAGCTTTTGCATACCAATCCGCTTTCTGTTACAGAGGAATGTGAGAAGGATCGCAAGCTAAGCCAAGTGTTTGGATGGGAGGATGCCTTGCCAAACGAAATGAGGGGCTCCACACAGTGCAGGATCATAGTCCTTTGCCCAGCAGGCAATTCGAGGGTGTGTGGGGTATGAATGCGCCTGACTCTGCATCCTGACAACTCTATCTGTGCTGGACACTGCTGGAGTTGGGTTTAGGTAAGAGAAGCCCTCCAGATTGTGAGTAAAGCATAGGTATCTCGAAGGCAGTGGCAACACCTGCTTGTTCACCTAAGTGTCCTCAGTGCCAAGTCAGCATTTGGTACACAGTATATGCTCACTAGGTAAATGACACAGGAATGAATGAATAAGTGGATGGAAGAGTAAGTGAATGAATGAATGGATGAAAGAGCTGGCTCAGAAGGTCAGGCTCTGGCCCAAATGAGAGGCCTCAGGGAGGCTAGAGTATTTGGTTGCCTCTGGCTCTCCCTGAGTCCTTGCAGAAAACCGTGTAGGTTTTCTGCGGTGGGATTCAGCTCTCTTCAGGTTCTTCTTATGCAAACTTCTCATTAGGGATTCCACCAGAAATGCCAGAAACTCAGGGGGAAGGGATCAACCACCTTGTAAACCACATAAATTATGTCGTATTCTGAGCCAGGAGAATTAATTAATTAATTTCTAAAAAACAATAACAAATGCTGTGAGAATTAAATGCTTTCAGGAATGCTGTCCTAAAAATGGTCAAAATCTATGGAAGGATTATTTGTAATCTAAAATTCAGGAGATAAAACCAAACATACAAATAACTAATCCAGAAAGAATCACAGGCAAATTATGTCAACCTAAAAAGATTCAAAAAGCCATAAGGTCTAGAAGCCTGTGAATTTTATTTTTAATGGCTCAATGGAGAGAAATGTTATCTCTTCTTGGTAATTGATTCCTGTCTACAGGAAGTCAGAAGCATCATTTTTACCAAACTTGTCATAACATTATCCACTTAAAAAAATGTGAGGCCAATAAGAAAGGGAGATGGGTTCACTCCCAAGCCAATGCAATTAAAGCAACAAGAAACCAGTAAGCTTTCCTATCCTGGACATTTAACCCCATTAGAAACAAAAACTACTAATTCTTGACAGTGTCAAATATGAGTTTAATTGTAGCCTACACATACACACATTTGTACAATTGAAGTCTTAATTCAAGTATGTCTATCTATCTATCGATGGCTTCATGTCCATTTAAACGTGGAGCTACCTGACCTTCGGAACGTTGTTCAACACCACCAAGAGATGAGAAGTATGTGAGGGAACAGACATGTTAATTCGTTTGATTTAATCATTCCACAATGAATGCATGTATCACAACATCGACTGCATACCATACACATACACAATTATTATTTGTCAATTTAAAATAGAATTTTAAAAATGTTAAAACAAAAAAAATGTTGCTCAAGTTTTCGAGATCCTCATCTTCTCCACTGACAAATGAAAGCACTCCACCCCAGTGCCTCTAAGCTCCCTGGAACTTTGAACCTACAGGTTTTGTTTTTTTATTTTTGAGATTAAAGGTAAGGAAGAGGCATCACCACATGATACAAAGTTATCTGAACACTGATATGATCTCCACTGACACCTTACAAAATGTAAAGTCGCATTTGGTAAAAGAGAAAGACAAGCCCTGTGAATTCTGCAGTTCTGCGCGTCTTTGGGAGACAGGCTGGTGTGGCCGGCGAAGCTCTGCCTGCAGGAGGCACCTGCCAAGGTCCAAGCCTCTCCGCAGCATGAAGGTTCTGCAGGAGGTCTCGCCAGCCTTGCTTTTGTTCTTGAACAAAAAGGGCGGGTGGATGGATGCAGTGCGTGGGCTCCAGAGGGAGATCATCCCCCAAAGCTGCCTATTTGGAAAGCCATGTGCCAGTAATAAAAGTAGCATAGTCCTAAATAATTATATGTTAATCGAGCTGAGGGGAACTTAGCAAGTGAAAAGTAATCAGGAACCAGTTTAACTATTCCAGGCTCCTGGCACAATTATAGGCCCTTGATTATGACAGAGCCTCAGGCCCTTCTAGCACCCCTGTTACCCAGTGTTTGCTGCCAATAAAACAGAAAGATGAGGAGCCTCATTACTACAGAGGGAGAATGTGGAGAAAGGCAGGGAACTTCCAGCGGCTTGCACAGCCCCATTTCTCACATTGTGAAGCTGTGGGGGTAAATTCCTTCCCTAAACTTACTTTAAGTTACGTAATTAGCTTGTACACTTCAATATGAGGGCATTTAAATCCCTTGGGCATGAAGACAGGCTGCTTTGGGGGTGGAGACGATGTATCTTTTAACACAATGTTTTACCCAAAATGGGTGGGAAAAAAGGAAACAAATTAAAAGTGACACATTCCTCCATCCCTGCAGAAAAATGAGTCTAGCAACACATTCCTCCATCCCTGCAGAAAAATGAGTCTAGCAACAGTAGCTGGGAATTTGCCTTCAAATGATTTCTGCATAATTCAGGGATGCTGGGAAGAGGCAAGTTGAGGTGAAGTGATAATAGAGATGCAGAGAATGTCGCTTCAGTTCCATGGGAAGGAGAGATAATGAATGCTTCATCTCAGCCACTCCGTCTCCTGGCACCTCCCCACACTTGGCAGGGTGGCTCCTTCATCCAGGTGGTGACTCACATGGCCAGAAACTTCCTACCTTGGGGCCTTGACTGGGAAACAAAAACCATATATGTGGAAAGAAATGACTTCTAAGAACGTCCCCCAGTATCACAAGGGCAAAGTAATGCAAAGCTGGGGGCCTGGGTGGGATCTGCTTCGTGTCTTTGGGATTTGGGAAATGGTGGGAAGACCAATGTCACTAGAAAGTTTTGGGAATGAGGTGAGAGGGATCAACTGGGCCAGACTGTGACAGATGGGGATGGATTTGGGAAATGGTGGGAAGACCAATGTCACTAGAAAGTTTTGGGAATGAGGTGAGAGGGATCAACTGGGCCAGACTGTGAGAGACGGGGATGTGGGGCTCTGGAGTCTGCATATTTGCTTGTGGGCAACAGGGGTGGAGGGGGTGCCTGAGGATTTTAAAGCGAGGAAGGGACCTCTGAGGTCAGGAGCAGGAAAGCCAAAAGATTTCATTGCTATTATTTCCTGTCTGCACTACAGAGAGTTTCTTTTTTCCAAGATTCCCTTTCTTTTCTTTTTCAAATCAATAAAAGCTTAAGCCTCCATCAAACTCTTAACTAAAACCTAAAATGCCCCAGACCTTTCTTCTGGTCAGCCCTGCTGGGCGCAGGCTTGGGCTGTGATGCCAACAAGAATATAGAGGATTCCCAGGGTGCGTCTGCTCTAGCCTGAGGCCGTGTCATCCCCACTTGGGTGTCCATGAGCCGAGATTACTGGGCCCTTGTCTACTAGTCTGATGCCTGCTAAACAGAGTGACGTGCTGGATGCATACCATCCCAGTTTCCACCAAAACAGCATTCCTGGCCAAGGAATTGTCGTGGGCCAAAGGTAAGAAATCCTGAAAGTAGGCAGTTCCCAGCCACGGGTTCCTCCATCCTCTCCCACACGACCACCTCTAGTTTCTGCTGCTTTGCTGCTAAGCATTTGGTGAGCACCCCCTAAGTTCCAGACACTGTCATTGCTTTCACACAGATCATGTTATTTCATGCTCACAAGTCTTGCGGGGTATGAATCACACAATATTTTACAAATGAGGAAATGGAGGCTTTGGGATGCATATGCCACATCGTGTATACCACCCATTTATCTGTTGATGGACACTTGAGTACTTCTACCTTTTGGCAACTGTGAAAAATGTTGCTATGAACATCAGTGTACAGATATCTCTTCAAGTCCTTATGTTCAATTATTTTGGATAAATATTGAGAAATAAAAATAAAATCCTAAGTTTCCCAACGGACTGAACAGACTCCTTCTTGGCCAAAGGGACCCCAGAGAAGACTTAAAAACTGAATCCGGGCCGGGCGCCGTGGCTCACGCCTGTAATCCCAGCACTTTGGGAGGCCAAGGTGGGTGGATCACCAGAGGCCAGGAGTTCAAGACCAATCTGGCCAACATGGTGAAACCCCATCTCTACTAAAAATACAAAAATCAGCCGGGCATGGTGGCAGGCGTCTGTAATCCCAACTACTCGGGAGGCTGAAGCAGGAGAATCGCTTGAACCTGGGAGGCGGAAGTTGCAGTGAGCCGGATCGCGCCACTGCACTCCAGCCTGGGTAACAAGAGCGAGACTCTGTCTAAAAACGACAACAACAAAAAACAAAAACAACAACAACAACAAAAACTGAGTCAGCCCATGACCATGACGAGATGGGAGGTTGGACCCGCTTCAGTATACCCTTTCCTTAATAGCCTTTAACCAGAATTCTCTCCTAAGGAGGAAGCAGAAACTGGCTCTAGAAAACAAGAAGCAGACAACTCATTCCTATATCACCTTTAGCCACTTGTCTGAGCCATAAGTGGACTCCCCCTCCCTCTTGGCAGTTTCCACGTGACAGCTTGCCAGTTTGACACTGCATGCCCTCCTGCTGAGAGGCTACCAACTGCAGGGTGGCTCTGGCCAGTCGAAGGAGGATGTGCAGTGAGGGTTTTCGTGGCCTCTGTTTGACCTTTTGACATCAGAGGGCCAAAACCTCCACCCTTGGGTCATCCTAATGCTGGTATTTTTTTGAACATGGCACCCACGAAGAGGCATGGCTCAATCACACATGTGTGTGTTTCTCCTTCATTAATATTCATGACTTCTTCTATAGCTTATTGATTATGTATACTTAGCCAACCCACTCAGCATAAATTCCTGTCTCATTCCTCCTCCCTGGAAGTGCTTGCTCTTGGCAGAAGCTGGAGGCTACGCTTCCTGGTCTGCGGAATGGCTGGCCTGCAGGCTGCAACCCTTTATGAGAAATGAAGCTCTGCTTTCCAAATTTATGTACCTTATGATTCTTCAGTTGATGATACCCAGAAGTGGAATTGCCAGATCATCTGGTAATTCTATTTTAAAGTTTTAGAGGAACCATCCTGCTATTTTCCATAGTGGCTGTACATTCCCAGCCACAGTACACAAGGGTTCCAATTTCTCCACACCCTCATCAACACTTGTTATTTCCCTCTTTTTTTTTTTTCTGATGTAGCCATCCTAATCGGTGTGAGGGGGTTTAAATAAAGTTTTATTAGAACACAGCAAAACTCTTTTACTAGGGATTAGCCAGCCATTTCCCCACTACACTAGCAGTGCTGAGTAGGTGTGCCTGTGTTGGTTCTTTAAAGAAAATTTTGCCAAGGCCTGAAAAGTTGTGATTCAATTCTGATATGTCCTCTCTACAATTTTGAAGAGTTCTTCATCTACTTTCTTTTGGTGGGGAGTTGGAGAGTTCACACCTGTTTCTAGGTCATCAGAAAATAAAATGTGTTGATTGAAAAGACCTTAAAATGCTCCTTCCAAAGCTTAGAGTCAATTAGCCACTAAGAGCCCTAACGCGGAGTTAGCAAGTGTTGGGATAAACCAGTCTGGAAATCAAGGTAGGCAGGTACCCTCAGCTTCACCTCCAGAGCACCAAGCCTGTCCTCACTAACAGTCTAATTTCAGGATTGTGTTTTAAATATCATAAGGCCACCCACTCTCCCTCTACTCTCCACTACTTGGTCCTTCTTATTCGCCTCTACCTCCTCCCAATCCTGCCTGGTCCACCTATTTCAACTTCACAAAATAAATGTTGACGGATTTAGCAGCAGCTTGGGTAATGAAAAAACCATCTCCAAGACAAACACATCAGAAATGCCCAGCAGCGAACATCAGGAAGTGAGAAGTCTCTACTGCTGGGGGAGACCGCGAGAGAGGGCAAAGCCTGACTGTAAGACTCCATCCTGGCAAATGAAGAAGGGTCTTGGGTCGCCCCAGAGTCCCCGCCCCAGCACCCCAGTGTCTGCTCACCCCAGAATCCTCGCCCCAGCACCCCAGTGTCTGCTCACCCCACAGACATCTGCCCCAGCACCCCAGTGTCCGCTCACCCCAGGGACCCCCACCACAGCACCCCAGAGACCCTGCCCTAGCACCCCAGTGTCTGCTCACCCCAGAGACCTCCGCCTCAGCACCTCAGTGTCCATCCCTCAGGCCTCCTCCTTCCTCTCCCAGGCTCCTCCTGTTGTCCTACGATCACTAATTGGGTGAGTGAAGGACAGCCATGGATGGGCAGGGGAAGCAGGGGAGGTCGGGGTGACCGTGCCCCATCCCTCGGGCACAGGACAGGTTGCCCTGGATGCTCTGCTTGCCGGGGTGTAGGAACGTGCGTCATCAGCTGCCACTGGAGTCTTTTCCTAGTTCCATATACATGGGGGATGGGAACAGGGAGTTGAGAGTTTCTGCTTAGGGTGAACAAACATTCTGGAAATCAACAGTAGTGATAACTGAACAACACTGTGGATGTAATTATGCCATTGAATGATACACTTATAAACGGTTAAATGGCAAACTTTGTAATGTATGTATTTTTTCTTTTTTATTGTGGTTACAGATATATAATATTTATTTATATATATAAAATCACAATAAAAAAGAAAAAACACAAGAAGGAAAGAGGGCATTTTTCAGAAACTGCAGGCATGGCAGTCATAATTTTTCTGTTCATATCTGTACCATTGGTGTGACTCAGTTTCATGATTAAAAAATAAATCAAAACAACCCGGGAATAAGAACCTCTAACCTTCACTTCCCAGAGAACCAGATCTCTCTGGAAGTAGGTGGGGCATTAATAAACAAGCATAAACAAACACACACCCAGAAGCCCAATCATGACAACCAGAGACCTCGCGTCCCTGCCGTCCCTGGCGTCCCTGCCGTCCTTGCTGTCCCTGGCGTCCCTGCCGTCCCTGGCAAGCCTCTGATCACCAAACACCACCCAGGACAGCGGTCCCTGCAGGGAATGGCCCCTGGTCTACAACAATACAGTGAGGGTCCATCTGTGCAGAATCTTTATTCCCCACAGCATCCAGCGACGCATCCTTACAAAAACAGTGTAAATGAATCCTAGTCAGCCCAGAAAAAAAGGAAGTAGTCGGAGGCCTTGAGCAAACTGTATGGTTCAAGGCAGAAATGCTTAAGAGAAAATAGGATCCTTACAAAAGAGAATGCTGCTTTCAAGGTATTTCATGCTCAGCATACACCAGTGATGCTTAAAATTTATCCGGGTTCATTTTCAAGACCTGCTATGGACACTGTAATCATTTAGCATGCTCATGTCATTTGCTCAAGGCTCATTTGCCACAGGCTGAAAACTGAGACAGATTTTTTTTTTTTTTTTTTGCCCATTTGTAGAAGTCTAGGTGCTTGCTACCTGGCAGGTGGTGACGTTGTCCACATTTTCCCATTCTCACTGGTGCCTGGCAACTTCTACTCACTACTCATTTAGTTTCACTCAAGCCAGGCCTGGTGGGTCTCTCTATGTGGGGTGTGCCCTTGGAGAAGAGCTACAGGAAACACACAAAGAAATGAAGAACTAGAAAGAGCAGGAGCTTCAAGGTCATAAGTGATCTATAAGTGACAGGTCATATTGATTCATGTCCTGTCACTTATAGGCCGTGCAACCTTCCTCAAGTTAATAACAGCTCTGAACTCATTTTCCTTATTGAGGTCTTGAGAAGAAGATTAGAAGCCTCAGTGTCTATAGAGAGGCTGAGTCCTACCAGCTGTTCAATAATTGGTAGCTACTGTTGAAAGCATGGTAAAGATACAAGAGATGGCGGCTTCTGTCATCTTCTTTGCTATGTGTTTCCAAAGAGGTCTCCGAAGGATCTTCTCAGCTTGCAGTGGGCAAAGTTTAGTGGTGAAACTTTTTTACGGAGAAAGTTTCAGTGGTGTGAATAGAAGATCCAACCAGCCACAACATTCCCTCAAGCCAAAGCCTAATTGAGAGCAAGGCCCTAAAACTCTGTTCAATTCTGGGAAGGCTGAGAGAGGTGAGGAAGCTGCAGGGGAAAAGTTTGAAGCTACCAGAGGTTGATTCTTAAGGAAAGAAGCCATCTCCATAACATAAAGTGCAAGGTGAACAGCAAGTGCTGATGGAGAAGCTGCAGCAAGTTCTCCAGAAGACCTAGGATAGACCATTGATGAGGGTGGCTACACTAAAAAGCAGATTTTCAATGTAAATGAAACCACCTTATATTGGAATATGTCATCCAGGACTTTCATATTTAGGGAGAAGAAGTCAATTCCTGGCTTCAAAACTTCAAAGGACAGGCTGACTCTATAGCCGGGGGCTAAGGCAGCTGGCGACTTTAAGTTGAAGCCAATGCTTATTTGTTATTCTGAACATCCTAGCGCCCTTAAGAATTATGCCAAATCTACTCTGCAAATGCTCTATAAATGCAAGAACAGAGCCTGGATGACAGCACATCTGTTTGGAGCATGGTTTACTGAATGTTTTAAGCCCACTGTTAAGACCTGATACTCAGAAACAAGATCCTTTCAAAAATATTACTGCTCATTGACGATGCACCTGGTCAACCCAGAGCTCTGATGGAGATGTACAAGGAGGTGAATGTTGTTTTCACGCCTGCTAACACAACATCCATTCCACAGTCCATTAATCACGAAGCAATTTTGACTTTCAAGTCTTATTATTTAAGAAATATATTTTATAAGGCTATAGCTACCAGAGATAGTGATTCCTCCAATGGATCTGACCAAAGTAAATTGAAAACTTTCTGGAAAAAATTCAGCATTCTAAAAGCCATTTAGAAGAGTCACGATTCACGGGAGGAGGTCAAAATATCAACATTAACTGGAGTTTGGAAGAAGTTGATTCTGATCTTCATGGATGACTTTGACCGGTTCAAGACTTCAGAGGAAGAAGTAAATTCAGATGTAGTGGAAATAGCAGAGAACTAGAATTAGAAGTGGACTCTGAAGATGTGACTGAATTGCTGCAATCTCATGATACAACTTGAATGGATAAGGAGTTCCCACTCATGCTTGTGAGCAAAGAAAGTGGTTTCTTGAGATGAATCTGCTCCTGGTGAAGATTCTGATAACATTGTTGAAATGACAACAAAGGATTTAGAATATTACATAAAGTTAGTTGCCAAAGCAGTTGGCCGAGTTTGAGAAGATTGACTCCAATGTGAAAAGAAGTTTTAGTGTGTGTAAAATGCTACCAAACAGCATCACATGCTACAGAGAAATCTCCAGTGAAAGGAAGCATCAAATGATGTGGCAAATTTCACTGCTGCCTTATTTTAAAAAATTGTCATAGCCACCTCAGCCCTCAGCAACCACCATCCTGATCAGTCAGCAGCCATCAACATTGACGCAAGACTCTCTATCAGCAGAAAGATTTAGATTTGCTGAAGCCTCAGATAATTGTTAGCATTTTTTAACAATAAAGTATTTCTATTATTTTTTAAGACATACTTTTCACACTTAAGAAAATACTTTATAGTGTAAACATAACATATATGCACTGGGAAACCAAAAAATCTGTGTGACTTGCTTTATTGCAAACTTCACTTTTTCGTGGTGGTCTGGTAGGGAACCCACAATATCTTGAATATATAGCTTTGACTGAACATTCAAAGAGTTAAGATATCATCACCTACCCTAAGCCTAAGAACAGTTTTCACTACTTTGTCCTCGTAAACGAATTACTCCTTTCCCATTTTGTAGTTAAAATCTGCTGCCTTTTCATATCAAGACCATCTGGTCTTTATTCTTTCCTGGACATACAGGAGTTCGGCTATCAAGAAACCCTGAGCGTCCTCCTTAACAAAAGCCCAGGCTTGAGATTTGGAAGGCTGGATTCAAGCTTTGGTTGGTGTTCAGAAGCAGGTTAATATGGTGGTTAAAGCAGGGACTCCAGGAATAAACACCCAGAGATGAAATCCAGGCTGTACCACTGACCAGTTGGCTGTGTAAACACTGAGCAGATTTCCTTAGATTCTGCATCTGTGAAATGGGTGTCAAGAGCACATCAGCCTCCTAGGTGGTAACCATTAAATAAGCTCACATTGCATAGAGTGCCCGGAACAGTTCCTGACACACAGTTAGCAAAAGGGAAGACTTAGGAAGTCTGCAAATAACTCTCAAGTACTCAAACAGCGAGTGCCAGCTTAAAGGATGTGCTACAAGCTTGTCAGTTGCTTGCCAATCTTTAATCAGAAAACCCCATTCCATGAGAGTGACCTGGGTGGGTGCTTTGGCTATTCTTATCTTGATCAAAAGCAGAAACTGCAGAATAATAATAGTTAGAAATTATTTTCTGTTGTGAGCTTTGTGTTTTCTTAATGAGTGTAATGATTAAGAGAAATGGGTTCTCCTTGTTGAATTCCACACCATGCAAGGTATGTGGATGAGCTAAAATGTTTCAGGGACGCTCCTGGGCTGTGCGTGGATTGGATGTGTGTGTGTAAGAAGCCCAGTGTTGAAGGACAGTGCCCAACGCTGGACCATGTGTTCTAGTGGCAAGAAGCTGTGGGTCTGGAGGATGCTGGTTCCCTAAGATGACTATCCATGCAAATTGAATCTTGCCTCCAGAATACTTTCTCATTTGCTTCTAATGAATCATTTATCAAGGCTCAGGCAGAGCACCTCAAATGACAGGGAAGGGGGTTTTATGAAGCCTAAGAACAGACAGTATGCACTGATTGTGCAAAACTATTTTTCATAAATGTCTGTGTGTGTGGCTGACATTGATCTAAGACTTTCTTTGATTATAACCTGGTAGCAAAGTGGTGAGATAACAGTTAACTTACACCCAAGTCTAGTGATGACCAACTCACAGTATCTTTAAAAAAAAAACCGAAATATTGCCTTTGCTCAGCTCCCAATGGTGGGGCTCTCCCCCAAGAGAGGCGTGACTGGGTGCTGGATGAGACCTCAGCCGCCACATCTGCAAAATGGGTTTAGAAAGAAAGCTGCCCTGAGATGACATGTACATGGGTCCCCAGTCCTGCCCAGAAGCCCCAGTGAGAGCCAAAGGGGTTTGGAGACCCAGAGCCTGTCTTCTCCATCTGCCCTGCAAGAAATCTACTTTCCAGGCATTTCTGATTTCTATTATTGACAGAATTCTTTAACAAATGCCTGACTAATGGCAAGCCTGAGATGACAGGCAAGTGACGGTTAAGGCCACTTCATGTTTCCCAGGAGACGTGGCTGGTGCTGATTGTCAACTGAATTTGAGACGGGTGATCTTTGCTCAGCCCATCTCTGGCTGTTTGACACTTGAGGTCCAGGGTGGAAGACATCAGAAGCGGATTCTCCCCCACCGTGGGCTCCTGCGCTAGCATCTACCTCACACTTCTTCTCCATGGCCTTGAGAGTATCTTTGTTTCCTGCTGTTCCTTCATCCTGGGACCACTCACAGCTAAGCTGGCAGAGCCACCGCTCCCCCTCCTCAAGAACCAAGAACCAGCTCTGTATGCAGCATCCTGCTCCACTGCCTGCTCTCCCAGGAGGATGAAGCAGTGCAGGGCCTTATTCCACAGGAAGCTTTGGCACCACACAGCAGTGAGGGAAGCACTGAACACCAGCTCAGATGCCAAATGCAGCACAGGGGAGGAGCAGGCTTCCTGTTCTTCCCATGAAGGAGAAGGGGGCTCGCATTGATCAAGAAGCTCTAACATGCTACCTGCTGAGCCAGGAGCTCAGAAATGCCCTCTCAATTACTCTCCCCAATTTGCTGGTGGCAACAAAGAATCCATGAGGTTCACCACTTGCCCAGGTTACTCAGCTCATAGGTGGCAGAACTCAAAGAAGCAGGCACGTGACTGCCTGTCCTTCTGTGCACCCCACGGATCAGTGGCCATGTGGTCTGGAGAAGCGGGATGCTGAAACCCAGACTCATCACCCACAGAGGGAAGACCCCACAGATCTACTCGAGTGCCTGGTGTTACACAAAAGTACCCTTTGTGGATAACGATGTTTGGCTTTTAGAAGATACATCAGAGAAACTGCAATTTAAGTGGCCCGCCTTTGCTTCAGCACAATTGGCTGAAAGGAACCACAAGCACTTTGCTCAGCCACCAAAAATATCCACAGGAGAGACGTCCCCACCGGACAGGACATCTCTGAGAGGCTGGAGGGAGGCATGGTGCAAGACACACAACAGCACCATCCTTAGGCAAATCAGTAAACTCACCAGGCAGGGCGGCCACGGGGAAGATAATGTCTCCTGTGACTCTAGTCTGATGTTTGCGCCTTTCCCCTCATTTTTATGTGGAAGTCCTCACCCACGGGGTCCTCACCCAGCAGAGAGGGAAGCGGTGAACACCAGCTCGGATGCCAGATGCACCACAGGGGAGGGGCAGGCTTCCCATTCTTCCCATGATGGAGAAGGGAGCTCGCATTGATCAAGCATTGATCAATCATCCAGAACTTGTGAAACAGACTGGGGAGCACAAGGGGAAGCACACGCTATCCTCTACAGCATGCTTTCTACACAGTATGTTCTCAGGTTACATCAGAGTGATTGATTATTGATTATTGATTGCAGTCTGTGAGTAAGACGTGCCCATTCTTAACAGTGCACTTTCCATTCTTGACAGTCTAGTCAGGGGATCAGTACACTTTTTCTGTAAATGATCAGACAGTAAAGAAGTCAGGCCTTGCAGGCCATATGGTCTCTTGCATTCACTAATAGACTCTGCTATTATAACAGCGCAAAAGCAGCCACTGACAATACAAAAAGTGAATGGGTATGACTATGTTCCAATAAAACTTTATGTATAGACAGCAAAATTTAAATTCATATAATTTTCATCTGTTATAAAATATTATTCTTGCCTTTTTTCAATCCTTTAAAAACATAAAATCTATTCCTAGCTTGTGGGACACACACACACACACACATACACACACACTACAGATGGAGGGCTGGATTGGGGTCATCAGTTACAGCTTGTCAACCCCTGGTTTAGAAAATTATGTGTGTGCCAGCTGGGTGCAGTGGCTCATTCCTGTAATCCAGCACTTTGGGAGGCTGAGATGGGTGGATCACTTGAGGTCAGGAGTTTGAGACCAGCCTGGCTAACATGGGCAAACCCCATCACTACTAAAAATACAAAAATTATCCAGGCATGGTGGCACATGCTTGTAATCCCAGCTACTTAGGAGGCTAAGGCGGGAGGATCACTTGAACCCTGGAAACAGAGGTTGCAGTGAGCTGAGATCACACCACTGCACTCTAGCCTGGGCAGCAGAGTAAGACTCTGTCTCCAGGAAAAAAAAAAAAAAAAGGAAATTATAAAATTATGTGTGTGCCAATCTGCCATGGCCTATCATTCTTGCTCATTATTCATTCTCTTTTTTTTTCTTTTTCTGAGACAGAGTCTCGCTCTGTCTCCCATACTAGAGGGCAGTGGCACGATCTCGGCTCACTGCAACTTCCAACTCCTGAGTTCAAGTGATCCTCGTGCCTCAGCCTCCCAAGTAACTGGGATTACAAGTGTGTGCCACCACATCTGGCTGATTTTTGTATTTTTTGTAGGGACAGGGTTTCACCATGTTGACCAGGATGGTCTTGTACTCCTGACCTCAAGTGATTGGCCCGCCTTGGCCTCCCAAAGTGCTGGGATTACAGGTGTGAGCCACTGCGCCCAGCCTCTTGCTCATTCACTCTTTAAGGAGAAGGAGCATCCCGGTCATGTCTGGAACTGACCTGGTCTAGAAAGGGTGACAAAGTAAATTTAGCAGGGGTGGGGGGGGAGGGGTTTGGCTGAGGGGAAGGACGCTGCAGAGGTGACTGGGTGTCTACCTCATGCAGAAGGTGGGGGAGCCATCCACAGCCATGGGGAGTGGGTTCAGAGCACCTCCTTGGGAATAGGAGGGACCTGTGCTCAGCCTTGGGGACCCAGGTGAAAGTGGGGTCTGGGATCAGGTGAAGGTCAAGAGTGGAAGGTACATTTTGTACTCAATCTCAGTCCACTTATAAAGAAATCCTTGGAAATCAATGAGAGAGCACTGAAGAGAGATTTTAGAATAAGAACCTAAAAAAGAAGGCTGAGAAAAGAGCCTTGGAGAATGCCAGTATTTCTTCTGGGCAGAAAAAAAAAATGAGCTAGAGAGAGAGCGAGAGAAGGGAGGATAGAGAAAGGAAAGAAGGGAGGGAGGGAGGGAGGAGAGGAGAGGGGAGGGGAGGATAGAGAAAGGAAAGAAGGGAGGGAGGGAAGGAGGAGAGGAGAGGGGAGGGGAAGATAGGGCCGAGGGGAGGAGAGGGGAGGAGAGAGAGGGGGAGGACAGGGGAGGGGAGGGGAGGGGAGTAGAGGGGAGGAGAGGGGAGGAGAGAGAGGGGGAGGACAGGGGAGGGGAGGGGAGTAGAGGGGAGGAGAGGGGAGGAGAGGAGAAGAGAGGGGAGGACAGAGAGGGGGAGGACAGGGGAGGGGAGGGGAGGAGAGGAGAGGGAGGGAGATAAAGCGAGAGGGAGAGAAGAATGAGACATGCCAGAGGGAAACGGCGCAAGACGCGGGGTCATGGAAGCTATACTGGACAACAGCACTTAAAAGCAAGGGCGCCATCAACAGTGTCTGAGACTGGAGAGGGCGGTAATGTGGGCTTATTGATGAGGGCACCATTGATAACTGCAGTAGAACAGATTTCATTAGCCTCATGGGGAGATGAAGAGTGAGTGAAGGCTGGGGACCTAGGGACCACTCTGTGTGGTCTGGCTGTGAAGGACAAAACAGAGGTGTCCACAGTGAGGGTGAGGGTGAGGTCAAGGGAGCTTCCCTGCAGTAGAAGAATCTGGAGGTGAAGGGACAATCGACAAGGAAGGCTCCAGAGGACGTAGACAGATGACTCGGAGCCCCAGATCCAGGGTTTCCTGGGGGCAAATCCATTCTACACCTGCCACACCTAGTGCTTAATAAATATTTCTAGAACAAGCAAGTGCCTAAGTGAATGGCATCGTGGCCAGATTTTAAACTGAGGATCTGCCACCTTACTACCATTGTTATTCTTGTCTCTGTCTCTTCTCTCCCCATGTCTAGTTTCGGGCTCGCCACTGCCCCTGGGACACCTCTGCTCACTCCATCCGCCTTGAGCCCATTCCTCACACTGCTGTTGGGTTTACAGCCCCCACCTGCCTTCCCCAGCTCTGACCCCTTTCCGGGCTCTCCATCCTGGTGCACGGTGTCTGATTTGATGCTATAAAACCTGACAGGTTCCCAGCCACGTGGCCGCGCTCAAGGGAGCCCTGGGCATCTCATTCTACTTACGCAAGGACTTACGCAACTGCTCCTTGGCTGCACTGGCCCCTGCGTGTTGGCGGCCCCTGCCTACCCAGCCAGCCGCTGGAAAGACTTGAAATAGATTTTTAAACCAGCTCCACATCTGCCTCTGCTTTTCCTGCCAGATTCCTTTTCTTTTTTTTTAATGACCCCTTTATTTCTTCCATGCTCTTGTCTTAATCATAAAGAGGTGAGTCAAAGGTCAGTGTCTGCAAGGCCAGGCCCCAGAAGCTTCTGCTCTTAGACGGCTACTGGGACTGAGAGGAAGAAAAGGAAAAAACCTAATGAGTTATTGCGGGCACCGATGAGTGCACAAGGGCTCTGGCTTCTAACTTGTTGACTGCTCTGCTACAGCAGCCCACGAGGCAGATTCCATGGCCTATATAATACGATGATCACGGTTCCTCCACCTCATGGGTTGCTTTAAGATGAAATGCGATCCCAGGCAAGTGGACCACTGGACAAAGGCTAGCTAGCTTCTTGCCCTCGCCCTCTGCCCATCACTGGCAAGCAACTCCTAGGTCATGTCAGAAGCACGCATGGAGCAAAGGCCAAAGTCTGTCTGCAGCAGAGCTCAGGTTAAACACAATTAGTAAGGCAGAGCCGAGAAGACACGTGGCCACATGATGCTCTGCTTCCAGGCAGGGCACGGGTGGCCCAAAAGCCACTTTCACACTTGACTGTGAATATGGGCTTTCCATGGCCCACAGGGGATGGAATTCAGGTTTTCCTTGTTCCGTCTAGTAAATCGTATTCACCAATATAACAGTTCCACTTTCCATGTAACTCCACATTTTACCACCCGAATATGGCCACAGTGATGGTGTGCATTGACTTTGCTATTAACAGGAGGCAACTGGGTGATCACGGGCTAATGATCGTCTACCTTCTTAATGCTAAGTGACTCATTACCCATAAACACATGCGGGAAGTGCTCTGGGAAGCTCCCGCCCGCCGAACACATGCAAGTTAAGCTTCTTAATTGAAAATATAATCTGTATTGCAGAGATTAAAATATATTGGATTCATTTTGGCTCAATTCTTCCCCATTGTCCCACATACATTTTCTTTATGCTACACAATCCAATTAGTTCCCCTGCTATGGAAATTATTTCAACACAATAAATCAATTTTATAGTGAAGCTATGACTGCATGTCCTATTTAAAGGAAAAGCAAATCAGGGATGGAAACAGTTTTCTTACTGATGTGATCAGTATTTGCACCGCGCGCCTTTGGTGATCTCTCTTGGTTTTATCTTTTCTGATTTCTTCGTTTTCTTTTCTTCTCCTTTGTTGTCCTTGGGGAAGGCAATCAGTTTTGTGTGGTAGAGACGAGGCAAGGAGGCAGATCCCTGCCATTAGGGTGTCAGAGCAAGTCACAGAGGGGACCCTTTGGCAAGGCTGGCTTCATCATTCCAGTCTCTGGTCAAGGGACAGCCCCAGCACCCACACTCCAAAGCCTTTCCCAGACCTCCCTGCCCACAGCAATGCAGCCTTCCAGGCCCCTCTGGCCCCTTGTTACACTGTATCTATTTCTATTCATAACACTCATAGTCTCTGACATTGCAGGGCCCAGTTATAGGTTTGCTGGATTACTATCTGAGCCCCTGCCTAAGTAAAAGGTAAACTCCACAAAGGCAGAGGCTTGGTCAGGCTTATTCAGCACGACATCCCCAGCATTTAAAATAGTCCTGGCGCAAAAGTCCACACATCATCAAAACACCTTATACAATGAGACCAGACTGCCATGCCACGCCCAAAGCATTCGTGAGCTTCACTCTCACTGCAGGAGGCTCAGGGAGGGAAAGCAGTCATCAGAGTGGCCTTGAGGCCCGGACACATGCTTGTAGGACGAACCCAGTGCTGGGCCCCCATCCTTGCACGTGCTGCTGCCTCTCCCCAGGAGGCTACTGCCTCCTGCACACGTGGTTAAGTCCTTCCAATGTCACAGATCCCAGCCATCCCAGCCCTACTCATCTCCTCACACGCTCTTAGAGAACCGTGTGCCTCTCCTTCAGTGTGCTGGGATCACACCTGTCATCTCATTTGGCTGCTCAAGCAATGTCCAGTGTGCCTCCTCTCCACCCCCAACTTCTCAGCTCCCAGAAAACAGGCTCCACACCTGTGCTGGCTCACACGGTTCCCGTCTTCTAGCACTCTGCCCAGCCCTTAGCGGGCACTCAATGCACACCGAATAGGGAAAGAATGAACAAATTTTGCAACGAAAATAATCCAGAAGTATATGTATCATTTTCACTTAGAATATCACTGAACTTAGCAAATCAATATCTAGTTGTGTCCTTATGTACATTTCTACTTAAAGGTGAGAAAAAAGATGGGAAATAAGTCCTGAGCAAGGACCATGCCCCAGACAGGCTGCCAGCTGCATTAAAGATGCCACCCACCTTCAGTAGAATGGCCTGATGACTCCCCTAAGGCCACTATCTTCTTTAACCTTCAACAGAGCGAAGTCAGAGCCTCTGGGTACAAACTGCACTGTGGTCAATGAATGCGAACCAAACACCTTGAGGAGTCAAAGTAAGAGCTCAGGTATCTTCCAAGAACACCAAGAACAGGCAAGGCACTGCTAGCAGCATGAGAGTGGCACACACAGAACACACAGGTACACCGGCAAGTTTCAAAAACTTCCTGTTTCAAAGCTGGCCAAGTTCATTATCTCAACTAACCCAACTATATGAGGCGGCTCCCGGACATGTATTAAGTTGCTATTCAAGAGGGTGCAGCACAAGGTGGTTTTGGTGAATTGCCTGCTCAGTATTATCAATGGGGGAATGTGCACTCAAATCCAGGGCTCCTGACTCCGGACACTGTGTCTTCTCTCCACCTCGCTGTGAGTTCTGTAATGTAAATTGTGCTGGGTGAGCAGAGAACAAACAGTGCCCAGCATGAAGAGCAAGACAGCTGGACTTCAGGTTGCACACCTGCAAATCACCTGCATGAATACGGCAAACAAACGAACATAGAAAAATCGGTATGATTTCAGCAAATCCAAGAATTCTGTGTTATGCCATATTTTGGAAAAAAACATTGCTTCAATGTCTTTTGGTAAAAGGTTGTAGTGAACTAAGTCACTCTCCTAGTCCAAACTCAGATGTACGGACATGACTCGAAAAGGCCAGGGCTGTTTTTAACTTGGGATTTTTAAATAAGAATACAAGGTGTGTCCTCACACCAATACCCACAGGATCATACAAAAATACGCATATAATGAGGTCACAGAGTTATTACTGAAATGTCTGAAATACATACTGTGGGTCCAGAAAAACTGTCAGCAAAGTCTCAAAATAGCTTTCCTAAGGTCTGTCAGGTTTTGGGAAATAATCCAGGAAAATGATATGGCGTGTATACAGAAAAGTCAGCTCGCTTTAGCCAGTGACGGCACAGTGGACAGTTTGGGGTGAATTATTTGATTATCTGAGGGGAACGTTTATGTTCCATGCTGATATTTTTCTTAGTGTTGGGGAGGGGGTGTTTGTTCTTGGTGGGGGAGTGGCAATGTTCAAGCCCACCCACACACATGGCCACGAGTGTACCTGGGATCCAGTGGGGCAGAGCAGGTGTTTGCAACAAGGGGAGGCTGACAGGTTGCTGCTTCAGGCCCCACTCTGTGGTCCGCCTTGTCTGTACAGTTCTGTGTTCCTGCAGAATAATGCTGCTCATAAACCCACCCTCAGTTAGCCTGTAAACCGCGCCCTTTTGAGTTAAGGGTCATACATCTTTGCCAAAATCACCCACAGTCCCAGAAAATAAAATAAAGGCATCACAAAAATGACAACCCAAACAGTGCTTTCAAATATAAAAAGGAAAGAAGAAATGAAGCAAAGCCTTTTGTTTTTAGTAGTCCATTCAGAATGAATCCAATACAAGGCCAAACAAAACACAGATGGCTTTTTCTAACTTTGTCTCAATATGATTTCTGATTTCCAGAAATAAAAAAGCAACGTTACCCTCCTCCCTTCTAACTAATATGATGGAGTTTTATCGTCACATAGATACAGTGCATCAGTCTCTGTTTCCCCCACATTCTAAATAAAGGTGGGGTGAGTGGGGAAAATGGGCAGATATAAGTTAAACGGTAGAAAGTTGCAGTCTGTCCATGAACAAGTCAAGAGCTCTTAGGTACAGCATGGGACCAGAGTTAATAATATTGTATCATATGCTGGAAATTTGCTACGTGAGTAGATTTTAGGTGCTCTGACCACAAAAAATAAAAACTGAAAGGTAACTATGTGAGATGATGGATACGTGAATTTACTTGAAGGTAGCCATCACTTCACTACGTGTATCAACACATCCCATTGCAGGCCTTAAATATACACCTTTTCTTTTTTTTTCTTTTTAAAGAGTAAGGATTCAAAAGCCTGTCCCCAGCGGGGTGCAGTGGCTCATACCTGTAATCCCAGTACTTTGGGAGGCTGAGGTGGGTGGATCACTTGAGGTCAGGAGTTTGAGACCAGCCTGGGCAACATGGTGAAACCCCGTCTCTACTAAAAATATAAAAATTGGCCAGGCATGGTGGCAGGCGCCTGTAATCCCAGCTACTCGGTAGGCTGAGGCAGGAGAATCACTTGAACCCAGGAGGGCGGAGGTTGCAATAAGCCGAGATTGCGCCACTGCAGCCTGGGCGACAGAGAGAGACCCCAACCCAGCTATGTGGAAAAGGTATTTGGAATCCGGAAATGCAACTGATGTTACTTCAGGGGCAGCTCTCATAACAAAGATTGGTAATAGGATTCCGTATTAGTTCGTTGGGGCTGCCCTAACAAAAGGCCACAGGTAGCGGGGCTTAAACAACAGAAACTTCTTTTCACACAGTTCTGGAGGCTGAAGTTCAAGATCAAGGTGTGAGATGTGTTGGTTTCATTCTGAAGCCTCTCTCCTTGGCTGGTAGAGGGTCATCTTCCCCCCGTGTCCTCAAATGGCCTCTCCTCCGTGTGTGTCTGTGTCCTAGTCTCTTCTTGTTATAAAGACACCAGTCAGATGGGATGAGGCCCTATCTTAATGATCTTCTTTAACCTTAATTACCTTTTTAAGGGTCCTATCTGCAAATACAGTCACATTCTAAGGTACTGAGAGGTAGGACCTCAACATGAATTTTGGATTTTTAATAGTCCACAGAACAGTTTCCCGTGGATGTAGCTCTGTGTACATTTGGTGTTATTTTTCCTTGTTAACACCCCCACCACCATCTTCTAATCCACTCTCACGGAGGAGGGGGCAGCTCTCCACCATGCCAAGTGCATAACCTCACTGACATTAGGAAGAAAGAGCTGGCTTAGCCCACCCTACAATGAGGAGCCTCCCAGGGCTCAGGCCCTGGGCCAGGAGGAGAGGATTTGCTTTTCCCAGGTGCTGCTCCTTCCCCTGCGGGCACTCCCCTGCTCCGTGGTGACCAGCTGCTGTTATTACAGTCATGGTTGTTTCCAGATATCTGTCTGCCCATGTGAGTGGCAGAAACCTTGATCTTGGAGTCCAAGTGCTTTCTGAACACACCACCGCTACTGTGTGTTACAATGCTGGTGGCTTCAGATGGTCTCAGCCCCCTGCCTGCCCTAGGAGGGTGCGAGGTCAGCACACACATGGCAATGAGCTTCCAGACACTGACAGACAGGGTTCTTTCCAACAGCTACTTTCTGAAGAAGTCTGGGAAGACTTTGAAAACTGGCTTCCCATGAATGTGCTTCTGGGATTGGGTGGCTCTTCTTACTTTAAGAACAGAGGGATTTTGTCACATTGTGACCTCTAATTTTCAACAAAAACCTAGGGCTGGAGACAGGATCTATGAGGTTTTGCCTCTATGTACATGCATACACTACCGTCTGCAACTCCCTAGAGGGCCAGGAGGGCATTCAAAATAACTCACAATGAATGAAGCCCATTTACACTGGAAGTTGCTCAAGCTGTCCCGGCTTTTCCCCAGCATGAATGGGATGCTCATCTGGAGGCCGGCAGGCACTGCGCAGCCACAGCTTGCCCAGAACCCACTGCTGGAGCCACTACTGGTCTCCAGGTAGTCCTTTATGATTCATTTTCCCCTTCTTCAGTGTGTAGTTGAGAAAAATGATCTATCAAATCATACTTATATACAAACACACACTCCCGCCCAGTGCTAAACTTGAAGCTAAATACTCCCACAAAGGAAACATTTCCATGGTCTGCCCTTTCCTGTTTTCAGGAGGCACTAAAAATAGGCATTATTCTGATCCCCAGGTCTTTGGAGGAAAGTCATGCCATGAGCAGGCTCATCAACTCAAGTGTGAAAACAAGTGCGTGCAGATGCTTCTGAGTTAAGAGAAATATTTCCAGCCTCATTATTCATGGGCATGAAAGGTCATTTTCTCTAGAGGGTGCAAAACTCCAAAAACCACCACATAAAATACATTCCACACAAAGCATTTGAACAGAACAAATCGATGTGCACATCGGAGGGAGATCCTATAAAAATGTAACACACACAGGCCCGGATCAAACACAAATACGAGCAAGCTGAGAGCCAGATGGGAGCCAAAGAGCCAAGAGTTCCTGGAGTCCCCTCGAGGGGCTGCAGTTCTAGATGAAATCCCTCAGCCCTCAGGCGAACCTGTCTAACAGGAACCAGCATTTGGCAGCATGCCCTGAAAGTACCTCCAAAGGGAAACCAGGGAGGCGGGGGGAAAAGAGGAAACCTGGGGGTGTCTGCTGCGGGTCGAGAGGGGTGGAGGATGGGTGAGGACCAGGAATGAGGGCCTTCTCTCAGGACTCCATCCTTCTGAAAATGTGCACCTGCAATAAGCCCCCTGAAGGGTACGGTTAGGTCTAAAGCAAGCCCACAACAATATCAGAGAATAAGAAATCAGCTCATTGATTGACCCAAGGAGGAAACATTTTACTTGACATTTCATTGTGGATTTCAGAAATCCCATTAGCTATTTTCTCGCTATGGCTTAAATGCTGTTCCCTAAAAGTCCAGTGCTTGTAGTGGAAGGTACCAAGCAGTGATATCTATTGTCCATTTACCCACTCTTCCATTCTGTCATTGCATGCCTACTCATGAGCTTGTCCTGGGATGTAAAGATGCTTAGGACATTGTCCCTGCTTGTGTGTGTCAGGGCTATTGAGAGTGATTGCATCGCATATGGGTGGCACTCTGAGGGGAGGTGAGGGGTGCCCATGGTGCCTTATGGAAATAGAGGAAGACGAGGGTCTGGTGCTTGCATCCAGGTGGGAAGACTTCATAGAGTAGCTGGTGTTTGGAGTGGGTCACACAGCTGAGGTCTGGCTGAGTCATGATGTCTAGCAGAGAGGATGGCATGGGCAATGGCTGAGGGTCAAGGGAGCCCAGAGCTTCAGTTTGTTTGCAGCCCAGGACTGGGGGGGGGGGGGGCCAGGGAGCCAACGCCTCAATGGCCAGGCTAGGGGAGTGGACTTACATCTCTCCTAAATGGCAATCCTTGAAAGGTTTCCAGCAGGAGAGAGGTGGTCTCAGTGCGGAAAATGGTTTATGTGGCAGGAGGTCCAGAGACCAGGAGGTGAGTTGTTCGGTGGAAGGGAGGGAGAGAAGGAGGGAGGGAGTGATGGCTGTGAGGGGGAAGACCATCTGGCTGCCAGGAGGATGGGGGTGGAGGCACAGGGACAATGGGAAACCCTAGCAAGTGAAGAGAGAAAACATTGCTTTTGGTAAATAGAGGAGGGACAGGCATTGCAAACTCAGCAGCCCACTGAACAAGCCCACTGGGATGAGCCCGTAAGACATTTGGCAGGGGCTAGTCCTCAAGCCTGGGGGTAAGGACAGAGACAGAGTGGACCCTTGGCCCAGTCACACCAGTCACCAACCTAAAATGCTGCATGAGTAAAGGAAGTGTGAAGCCCTCACTGGAGACCATCCCAATTCATTGGGCTTTCCTATCCATGGGGACTTAAGAATGCAAGAAGCAGCCTGTGCCCTGCAGAAGTGCATAGGGCCTGGGAGCCCAGATCTCTTGTGTTTGCAGCCCCCAGAGGGGCAGTGACGGCCCCCACTACCAGCCAGTGCACTGGGGAGTGCATGGCTCTGTTGCCCTGTCCTAGGAATCCGTACTGGAGAGCTTGGTGATCATCACTGCTATTTCTATGGACACTGCCTCTCAAGAGTGCCAGCTGGGATACCTGCAAACCTGCAAGTTTAATAGCCCCAATTCTCTTCTTCTTAGGCAGTAATGGGTCCATCAAGAGCTCTGGGTTCATGACAGAATGCCATGAAAACAAAAGCCACCATTTGAACCACGAGAATATATGTTGTCAGCCTGGCCAACATGGTGAAACCCCATCTCCACTAAAAATACAAAAATTGGCCAGGTGTGGTAGCGTGGGCCTGTAATCCCAGCTACTCAGGAGGCTGAGGCAGGAGAATCACTTGAGCTTGGGAGACGGAGGTTGCAATGAGATGAGATCGCCCCACTGCACTCCAGCCTCGGTGACGGAGTGAGACTCCATCTCAAAAAAAATAAAAATAAAAAAAATAAATAACAGGTACATGCAGGATATATATTGAGCATGTAGGAGTCAATTTAAGCAGCCCAGAGCAACCTTCTTTGTCCTCACTGAGGATGAGGCAAGAGGGGAATGGGTTAGATAGAGGGTGTAGGGAGTTCAAATCTGATCACTCACAATCAGCTGTGCAGAGACAGGGACAACAGTTATGTAAAGGACGAAAGGACGACTGTGAAATAAAGAACAGGCTGAGTATCCCTGATCTGAAATGCTTAAAACCAGAAGTGTTTCAGATTTCATTCTTTTGGGGGGATTTTGGAATGCTTATAGGCTGAACATCCCTAATCTGAACATCCAAAATTCCAAAATACTCCAGAACCTGAAACTTTTTGAGCACTGACATAACATTCACAGGAAATGATCACTGGAACAGTTTGGATTTCGGATGTTTGGATTAGGGATGCCCTAAGTGTACTGCATAAAGGAAGACAATGGGCTGTTTTTGGTTCTGCCTGGAGGATGTTCCTTCTGCAGGATGAGTAAGAATTTCTGCAGGTCCCTTCTACAGGATGAATGAGAATTTCTGCAGGTTCCTTCTACAGGATGAATGAGAATTTCTGCAGGTTCCTTCTGCAGGATGAATGAGAACTTTACTCCTTCAAAGCATGGCCCCAGGAACAGCTGCCTTGGAAGCATGGAGGAGCTTGGTAGAAATGCAGTTGCAGGCTCCTTCCCAGACCTTCTGGATTGGAATCTACATTTTAAAAGAGCCCCAGGCGATTCGTGTGCTCAATGAAGTCTGGGAAGCACTGGGGCAGACAGCCTTTTGGCCTATTCTTATGCCCAATCTGTCATATTCAAATATCTCTGTACTAACAAATAAAACACACTGAAAAATTGTTGAGTTCAAGCTTGGGTTCTTGAACTTAAGAACGATACAAGCCTGCCTGCATCACACTCATTTCAGGGTAATTTTCAGCCATCAGCTTTGGTTGTCCTTTTTTTTTCTTTTCTTTTCTTCTTCTGAATGTCACTTAATAAGACGTAACAGGAGATAAATCAGTCTCCTAGTTTGGGGCATTAAGAGATTGTAGTAATGTGTTCTAGCAGCCCACTGGAGTTTATTTCCTTCTATTTCACGACAACTGGGGCATTAAACAATCTTAAATCACTGGGCTGTCCGTTGCCTGCTCTGTGGCCACTCCTGTGGCTTTGAAAATCCAATATGAGAAATCATTCTTTATGGCAACCTCCGCAGCTGCAAGCAAAGCAATTTAGAGAACGCTTTTACGAGAACAGTTTCTACATACTCTGCTTCTGTTACAAATTACTCCCTCCCTTTGACAACACTTACAAAATGCACAGTTTAAGTAATACAAATGGGTTATCACATTTCCATAATGTAAACAGTCAAAAAAGTTGTTTCTTATCAAATCCATAATAAGGCAGCGACAAAGCCTGGCCATGCCCTTGGCCTCCCGTGATTCTCCCTAATTTAGCACTCAGCCGCCGGGGCAGAGCTTTCATCCAATTTCCTTCATTTTCAGAGGTGATCTGCTTAATGATGGCTCGGCTGCCTCATTTCTTCCTTATATTAGGAAGGCTGCAGGGGTGGGGGTAAGGGGGTGGGGTGGGGGTATGGCACACAACAGGCTCTCATTCATAGAAAAATCCCAGGTCCAATTCTCACCAGGATCTATGTAAAAAGTGTAAAGCAGGCCGGGCGCAGTGGCTCACGCTTATAATCCCAACACTTTGGGAGGCTGAGGCAGGCGGATCACTTGAGGTTGGGAGTTCGAGACCAGCCTGGCTAACATGGTGAAACCCTGTCGCTACTAAAAGTACAAAAATTAGCTGGGTGTGGTGGCATGTGCTTGTAGTCCCAGCTACTTGGGAGGCTGAGGCACAAGAATTGCTTGAACCTGGGAGGTGGAGGCTGCAGTGAGCTGAGGTTGTGCCACTGCACTCCAGCCTGGGTAGTAGAGTGAGACTATGTCTCAAAAAAAAAAACAAAAGAACATGGTATTCCCTTAACCTAACACACAAGATATATGGGGAATTGTTTAGTGTTGTGAGTCATCTCACTGATTAAAAACATTGCCACTGAAAATTAAGGAAGTCCTCCACAGGGCTGGTCTCAACCAGCCTTAAAAATGATCAGAGGGATCTTCAACAAGCCAAGCAATGGGGAAGGCATTCCCTATTTAATAAATGGTGCTCAGAGAACTGGCTAGCCATATGCAGAAAACTGAAACTGGATCCCTTCCTTACACCTTATACAAAAATTAACTCAAGATGGATTAAAGACTTACATGTAAAACCTAAAATGATAAAAACCCTAGAAGAAAACCTAGGCTATACCACTCAGGACACAGGCATGGGCAAAGTCTTCATGATCAAAATCCCAAAAGCAACTGCAACAAAAGCAAAAATTGACAACTGGGATCTAATTAAACTAAAGAGCTTCTGCACAGCAAAAGAAACTACCATCAGAGTGAACAGGCAACCTACAGAATGGGAGAAAAATTTTGCAATCTACCCATCTGACAAAGGTCTGACATCCAGAATCTACAAGGAAGTTAAACAAATTTACAAGAAAAAAATGAACAACCCCATCAAAAAGTGGGCAAAGGATATGAACAGACAGTTCTCAAAAGAAGGCATTCATGGTGCCAACAAATGTGGAAAAAAAAGCTCAACGTCACTGATCATTAGAGAAATGCAAATCAAAACCACAACAAGACAGCATCTCACGCCAGTCAGAAGGGCGATTATTAAAAAGTCAAGAAACAACAGATACTGGCGAGGCTGTGGAGAAATAGGAAGACTTTTACACTGTTGGTGGGAATATAAATTAGTTCAACCATCATGGAAGACACTGTGGTGATTCCTCAAGGATCTAGAACCAGAAATACCATTTGACCCAGCCATCCCATTACTGGGTATATACCTAAAGGAATATAAATGATTCTAACTGCAAAGACACATGCACATGTATGTTTATTGCGACGCTATTTACAATAGCAAAGACATGGAACCAACCCAAAAGCCCATCAATGATAGACTGAATAAAGAAAATGTGGCACATATACACCATGGAATACTATATAGCCATAAAAAAAGAATGAATTCATGTCCTTTGCAGGGACATGGATGAAGCTGGAAGCCATCGTCCTCAGCAAACTCATACAGGAACAAAAAACCAAACACTCCATGTTCTCACTCATAAGTGGGAGTTGAACAATGAGAACACATGGACACAGGGAGAACAACGCGTACCAGGGCCTGTCAGGGGGTTGGCGGCAAGGGGAGGGAGAGCATTAGGACAAATAGCTAATGCATGTGGGGCTTAAAACCTAGATGATGGGTTGATAGGTACAGCAAACCTCCATGGCAAATGTATACCTATGTAACAAACCTGCACCTTCTGAACTTGTATCCAGGAACTTAAAGTAAAAACAAACAAACAAAAAAGATCAGAGGAATAAAGAAGCTTGGTCAAGGCTGTGTAACTGGGAGAAAGAGGTAGACAATCCTGCACTGAGTCCAAACAGAGAGTGGGTCCAGCATCCCAGGTCACCTCCACCAACGAGGTGGCAAGGAGGAGGCCAGGCCCCACACTGAAGGGACTGGTTAGCTGCCCAACACATGCCATGACGGCACCACCTGGCATGAAGACACTCGTAAGGACCGACAGGAGGATGGAGGCCAACAATGCTGTCATTCATAGAGAGAAAGGCATGTGGTTTCCGAATTTCCACAAACTGAGACATCAACAGAATTGAAGGAAGGGACACAGTCTGAGATGCAGCCAATGGTGCTGCCAGAAACAGCAACGTCATCCAGCAGAAAGAAGCCTGACAGCTCCAGCCCCTCCCCCAGGAGACCCCATGGTTCAAGGCAGTCTCAAATGGAGCCAGCCACCAGCCCACAGGGGCCACTTGCTGGGACAGCCACCAGCCCACAGGCGCCACTTGCGCGGACAGCCACAGGGCTACATTCCCCACCCTCCCCACAGAACTCATTCTCTGCATTGTGACAATTCCAGGAAAACTCACGGACAAGAGAGACGGGGAGCCTTCTGAGGGGTGGGGCTCCCATGAGAAAGACTGTAGGTGGCAAGAGACCAAGGAGACAGAGAGGAGCTTTGCAGCAGGATGTCCCTGAGATGGTGGCATTCACACCAGGATGTGCGCTGAACTCAGAGTGGGGTTGGGGCAGGCACTCAGCTATGGCAGGGAGTCAAACAGTACTCGGGGTTTCATGAGGCGAAGCCAGGCCCACCCAGGGCAGGACTGGAAACCCAGAGGGTGCAGAGGTGTTTGCCATCCTGTTCTGCCCCAGGCCAGGCCCGGGAAGGATCAGGACCATGCAACACCCCCTCGGATCGGGGAGAAACGAGGCAGCCTGCAGCCAGCAGAGCACGTTTGTTTCTTGATTGGACACTGTTTGCCAAGACAGCGGACTGAACGACAGAACTCCACTGAGGACTTGTGTGTCCAGTGTTAGAGGCTGGGTTAAAATCTAAAACACCTCAGAGAGAAGAGGGCACGCGGGAAAGAGGGGATGGTCCCACAGAAAAAGTGCAGAACCTGAAAAGGTAAAATGTCGAAACGTGGCAGCATGATGTTTCGCTTGATGAGGCCAGCCCAGGCTGGGGACAATGCTGCCCAACTGTGGGCTGTCTCACATCAAATGATAGCTGTCAACACAGAAGACTTAAATACAAAAACAAAATGAAGAAAGGCCAGGAAAATAAGAGGTACCATAAATCTGATTAGCATAGTTTCAGTAGGCTCTGGAAAACTCTTTCTACCTGCTCTCAAAGTAATATATTGAGAAGTAATATAATGAAGTTATCAAATTAACATTACTAAAATGAAAACATTTTCTTACAAATGGATCTCACTTTTAATCCTAAAACAATTCCCAAACTATTGACAGAGTATTGCATCTTTCAATTATGGTGAATTTAACGGGTACGCTTTGCACATAATACATGTAAGTATTTTTCTTAATTCTTATCGAGAGAGAGATTATGGTAAAATTCCTTTTAAGAAATCAACACTTTCAGATTCTCAAACTTCCTTTATAATGGCCCCCACTGCCTTCGTTTGGTTTAGTTTCATAATAGCTGAAAAACTATCACAGAGAGATAAATTTTAAAGTCCCCCATACAGTTATCCAAGCTTCCCATAATGTAGTCAGTATAAACAGAACGTATTTCCCTGATAAACTCCTAACACCATGCCAAAGTCAGAGAAAGCTGATGTAATGCTGAAAAGGGGATAAACCCCTGTGTGAAAGAAGGAAGTTCTCATAATCCTCAATCTCCCAGCGACCCGAGAGCTCCTGTACCAAAAGCTGGGCTTGTAACGTATGATGCTGAGCCACGTCTTCAGATGGACGCCACATTCACTGCTCCTAAATGCAGGAGCCAAGGGCATGGCCACAGCACCAAGCATCAACAGTCCATTCAGATGAAATCGGTGAACGTGGAAACCTATCCCTAAAAAGCCCGGTGTTCTCACAGCCCCCTTTTGAGGTTTTCGAGTTGATTCACCAACTCCAAATCAAATATGCATAAAATGGGCTGGTCGCAGTGGCTCACGCCTGTAATCCCAGCACTCTGGAAGGCCAAGGCAGGCGGATCACCTGAAGTCAGGAGTTTGAGACCAGCCTGACAAACACGGTGAAACCCCATCTCTACTAAAAATACAAAAAACAGCTGGGCATGGTGTTGGGCACCCGTAATCCCAGCTACTTGAGAGGCTGAGGCAAAAGAATTGCTTGAACCTGGGAGGCGGAGGTTGCAGTAAGCCAAGATCGCACCACTGCACTGCAGCTTGGGTGACAGAGCGAGACTCCGTCTCAAAAAAAAAAAAAAAAAAACCAGGAAAAAAATGCATAAAACGTACTTGAGCTAACCATATAAAACCCTCAGCCTCTAATAATCATATTTAAATGCATAGATGCCACGGTGCTGGGTGCCAGCCATCTGATCAACCCAGCAGAGTAAGGGGCATGGAGGAGCAGGGGTCACTGGTCTATGACATGAACAGAAACTGAAAAAACAAAACGAAAAACTACTTCTGAAATCAGAGGAAACAAATCAATAAACTTCTACCTCTGTGCGGAGACACCACAGCAAATTGCTGTCTCAATTCTCTTAGCTGTGCTTCCTCTGGGTTCTTTTCTGACTGTACACAGAGTCCAATGAACCCAACATGATGTTCCTGAGGATCTGTGTTGAGGCTTGAGCACAGTCACTGCTCCTCCCTGCTGGTCTCCAGCAGCTCCTTGTCTGAGCTCCCTGAGGGCACATCTCATTTCTTTACTGTTCCCAGAATGGCCCCTTGTCTCCCACACTGTGTGCCCTTATGGCTGGACCAGATCATGTATATCCATGTGCCCCCTTAAGGTCCAGCAATGTGTATTGGGCACTCGAGGAACACAGAAATCCTCAGACAAGATTTCCAGGGAAGCAAGTCCTTCAGATAAGCGAGGATTTGCAATGCCTCAGGACAGTACACTGACCAGTGTCCATGGCACGCTGACCACTCGCGGCCACAGGCTCCCCTAGAACACCTGGACTCTTCTACCCGACTCATCAGAGTGCACAATCCCAAAGTCGATGGGTTTCACCCAAAACTTACTTAATACCAATTCTCCTTGCTACTATAATCACGTAATTCAATTAAATGTGACATGAGAAAATGAATTATTAGTGCCATGAAAAAGAACCAGTTTTGGAAAACTAAATGGAATGTTTTAGAAAGGCTATAATAAAGGTAAACAGCTAAAAAAATATGCAAAATTAGGCTGGGGTGAGACAACTGGAAAACCTGAAAATGTGACTAACTCCACTTTAAAAAATTGTAGGTAGAACTGTTGATGAGGCATTACAGAAGCTCATCAGTGGAACCACGTTCAAAAAGACGCATTGGACTTACATAAGAGGTAAGCAAAACAAACGAACAAAAAACAAAAAAAGCCTAAGGTACACTTATGTGAGTTTTTTTGTTGTTGTTGTCTTGTTTTTTTTTAGACAAAGTCTCACTCTGTCACCCAGGTTGGAGTGCAGTGGTATGATCATGGCTCTCTGCAATCTTGAACTCTTGGGCTCAAGTGACTCTCCCACTTCAGCCTCCTGAGTAGCTGGGACCACAGGCATGCACCACCACACCAAGCTAATTTTATTTTTTGTAGAGACGAGGTCTCCCTATGTTGCCCAGGCTGGTCTCAAACACCTGGGCTCAAGCAATCCTCTCACCTCACCTCCCAAAATGCTAATTACAGGCATGAGCCAACACACCTGACCTCACTTATGTGTTTTTCAGTAAAAATAAAATACAAGGTATGTGGTAATCATAAAAATAGCTTCCACGTTTTCAATTAATCAGCTAACTTCTGGTCTCTGTGGGGCATTCCTCCTACTCTGGAGGTTTTAAAATTTAATTGAAAGTCACAAGTGGACAAAAGAAACTTCAGGAAAAGGGCTGACGTTTTTCTCTTTGGTAAGGTTAGTGAAAAATACAAATATATATTAGAATTTCGCTCACCATAAAAAAGGAATTTATTTTCTGAAGTGCATGGAAGGCCACTCAGATCATCCCAAGTAACAGAGGGCTTCATAACAAGTGGCTGGGGTGACACTCCTGGAACGGCATGGTTTGGGCTCACTTGTCAATGATGGAGGAGGTTCCCCTGACTGCTCAGCAGCCTCAGGTCCTGTCCCCACCCCCATCCCGTGTGCCTTATAGGCCTGGCTGGAGCTCTGCCCCCTGAGCAGCCACAGAACCTGGCTCTTGTGTTCCCCATCGCTTGGCACGTGCTGTTCCCTCAGCCCAGTGCCCTTTCCACTCTCAAATACTCTCATCCCAGCAAATTGTTAAAATCTAAGAACAATCCCCAAGGTAGCTTCTTTGCTGAATGTTCCCTGGGGCCCAGAGGGAATTCTTCGGGTTGATAAGCCCGCACTGGGTTTTCTGCACAATTCCATTCTTGCACGTTTTTACACATCGCGATTACATGATGCTCTCTCACCTGTCACTAAACTATTTCTTTCTGAGACAGGATCTCACTCTGTTGCCCAGGCTGGAGTGCAGTGGTGGGATCACAGCTCACTGCAGCCTCAACCTCTCAAGCTCAAGCTATCCTCCCACCTCAGCCTTCCAAGTAGCTGGGACTACGGGCACACACCATGATCTGGCTAATTTTTAAAAATTTTTTGTAGAGACAGGGTCTCACTATGCTGCCCAAGCTGGTCTTGCACTCCAGAGCTCAAATGATGCTCTTACTGTGGCCTCCCAAAGTGTTGGGATCACAGGTGTGAGCCACCCATGCCTGGCCAACCTTTTTTTTTCTTTTTTTTGTGTTTAACCCAGTGCCTAGCTCAGAAAGTATCAGTGTTGAGTAATAAAACTAAATCGAGCACTGACAGAGACTCTTTTTGACTAAATGTTAGCCAGGCTCCTCTGAGCTCTCTTCTCAACTAGGCATTGACTTTGGCTCTATCCTGCTAAGAGAGTTTGGAGTGAATCCACACCCTTGACATGAGATCAAATTACTCATCCTCCACCTTTGCTGTCTAAGTCATTGGCCTGCTTTAAGCAAGAATCCTATTAGGTTCATTTAGCAAGACACCTCCTATCCTTGAGGTGTCCTCTTAGTAATTTTCCATCCACTGTCTGTCACCTGCCACACCCAGGTTGTTGGCTATAAATCCCAAGTTTTGTACTGTATTTAGAGTTGAGACTGATCTCTCTCCTCTTCTGTGGAATCTTGACACCTATTGCAATACTCCTGAGTAAAATCTTCTTTATCCTGCTAACCGTTGTCAGAATAACTCTTTCCTTAACAGGACATGGTTTTTGTTTCCGATTATAAACTTAAACGCAAGACTTAATAATACCACATTTCAGTAAAAAATTTAATGTCACACAGGTGTTTCAAAGAGCCAAAAATTCAAAGAATGAGGCATCTTTTCTAGTGACCATGCACCTGCATTTTCATTGCACACAGGGCTGTCTGCTGTCCATATTTCATGCTGTTCTCTGTTCTCACCCATTTTGAAGTGTTTCTCTTCCATTGGTTTTTGACAATACACACACACACACACACACACACACACACCCACACACACACACCCTCTTTTCCAGAGTTAGGAAAAGCTGTCCCTATGCATAGAATAGTGATTGTGCCTACAAACTCTCAACATTAACCACAAAGACTTCAACTGAAGAATACATTTAGGAAACAAAATTGTTTGAATTGTTCCTCTCAGCACTCTACTTCCTGAGCCACGATTTCTAGGCTACGGTTTGGACTGACAGCCCATCACCAGACAATGATGGATTGTGTGGGGGAAAATATGTTTGCTGTCCTCAAATTGCCTTTACCTATGGAAGGCAACCATAGCTTTCACTGGGATGCAGGTGGCTGTGACATAGAATCACAAACCAGCTTCAGAATTCCCTCAGGGAGCAGCTCCTGGCCCCAGGAGTGGCCCCCCAGGGCTCTCCTGTAGTCTAGTCCCACCTGGTCTCTCCTGTAGTCCAGTCCCACCTGGTCTGCACACGACTCTGCTCTCCTCAGCATCTCCCTCCCAGACCTTCCTACCTCCCCAACAGGTGGCTAGAGTTAGGGGACAGACACCCTTGGGACTCAGGTACATGGCAAGCTCAGGTTGGCCAAGCCAGGCCAAACCTGATTTGAATTTCTCTAGAGCAGACCAGAAGCAGGAAACACAGGCTGTGGAAAAGCTCCGGGCCACAGCATTCAAAGCTTGTACTGCAAGCAGAGAGGACCCTAGATCCTGAGGCTGGCCACAGAGGGCCATGCAAACCCACGGGGCCACTGCAAGAAAAAGGGAAGGCACACACAAAGCAGGCAGGCAGGCTTTGTCAAAAGCTTGCATTTTCTTTTCTTTTCTTTTTTTTTTTTTTTGAGATGGAGTCTCGTTCTCTCACCCAGGCTGGAGTGCAGTGGTGCGATCTCAGCTCACTGCAACCGCCACCTCCTGGGTTCAAGTGATTCTCCTGCCTCAGCCTCCCGAGTAGCTGGGACTACAGGCGCCCGCCACCATGCCCAGCTAATTTTTCTATTTTTAGTAGAGGTGGGGTTTTGCCATATTGGCTAGGCTGGTCTCGAACTCCTGACCTCAAATGATCTGCCCTCCTTGGCCTCTCAAAGTGCTGGGATTACAGGCATGAGCCACAGCGCGCAGCCAAAAGCTTGCATTTTATGTCCAAGGATCTTTAAATGGCTGGTTCATTACATACCCTTGCCCATAATACATTTGATTTCCAAATAAATACTAAAACCTAGATGCATATATTCACCGGTGACCACACAGCCTTGAGAAATTCCTGTTCTACTCATGACAATAGCGAAGTGAAGCCGTTTTGCAAACACCCTTCTTTCCTCCCCCCACCAAAAGAAGCGGTTAGCACAGTACTCACTGAAGTGTGTTTTACACATTCATTTGTATATTATCCTAATATTGGAGTTATTTAGCTAGGCTCAATACACAGGGTTAGCAGCTCAAACAAAGGAAGCAGCCTGACTTGTAAAAGTGCTTATTGCACAGCACTGATGTGAAAAGCAGCCCCGGAGAAACCTAATCATTAACCCTCCGATCCAGGCCTAACCTGCACTTCCGCCTAGCACTCAAGTGACACTGACGCCCTGCATTCAAGCGGCACTGAAACTGAGACCCGATGCCTGCCCAGTTCTCACTGTAACTGGAAAAAGCTTCACAAATCCTCCCCTTGGTGGATCCTGGCTTTTACAGAGCTCTGATTGCACTGATGCGTGCTGCTAGGACAGAAACATTGACTCCTCTTCCCCAGAGAGTTATGATTTTGACATCTCTCAAGCAGTTCAAGGGTTAGAACAGGCTAAGGGGTTAGGAAAAGCTGGTATCTATTCTGGAGATTACAGTGAGCGGATGCGCCCAGGCCTCCCGGCCGCCGGCCTCGTGGTGGGGTTGCAAGCACTGATAGGGTTCTCCAGTGCTGGCACTGCCTTCAAAATGGCAAGGAGAAACGGATGAAACAAGCTCAGCCACAGAGGCAAAGCAAAGCAAAGAAAGTCAGGTGGGGCTCTCGGGAGGACAGGCAGGCCAGGCTCCAGAATTAGGGAGAGAAAACGGCTGGGGAGGCCATTCTGTGGTGGCCCCTA
The DNA here is from genome assembly GCF_029289425.2 of Pan paniscus. Classification (NCBI taxonomy): domain Eukaryota; kingdom Metazoa; phylum Chordata; class Mammalia; order Primates; family Hominidae; genus Pan; species Pan paniscus. The sequence goes on along the minus strand of NC_073257.2, from coordinate 139,170,989 downwards.
AGAGGGAAAAAGGCCCAAGAAAAACTAGCTCCCTGAAAGTATTCGAAGATGGATCAACCAGGCATCTCAGGCCTGAAAGGGAAGCAGAAAGTAAACTGGAATATAATTTTTGATACTAGCATGACTGGTTACATTTGTGCTATAAAAGGGAGGGCGATATCTCTTTTCTATTTTTGTGGCCTGATGCCATCTTCCTGAAGGGTGATCGCCACGGACCTTAGACTTTGTCCTTCGACAGGTCCTGGAAAGGGGCAGCTGTCTCCTCTGCAGTCCCCAATGCTAGAATATAGAATCTTTTCTACTTGGCCATCGTTGTCTAAGCCCAGTCTCTTGGTGGCTCATTTCCTGTTTGGCTTTTCCCAGGAAGCTTTAGAAGAGATCCAGAAAGCACAAGAGAGGAGACAGACAACGGAGAGAAGCCGCAGAGGAGAGGCAGCGTGAAAGAAGCCTTCCAATCTGTCTTCAACATCCTGCTTTGCATGGTGGTCTCTAGGCGGCAATTCCCAAGAGTTCAGGTGAGGACTCCAGGAAATGCCATCGGGGAGGATGCCAGCTGGCCTGTGGAACTTCCCAGAAAGGAAAAGCCAGGTCAGTGTTTGCTGAGCAGGTGGAGTCCACTGGTCACCTTCCCTTTGCTGGGTCTGCTTGGCTTCCACTCCCCAATCACATCTCAGGACAGAACTCACATGGGAAGGCTGAATTTGGAGAAACGGAGTCAGTTCTCAATGGCCGGATGCTCTGAGAAATGCCATGGAGCCTGAGATAAGGAACTTTGCAGGAATACTTTTCTTTTTTTCAAATCCACATCTTCAGAAAGGCAAGAGAAAAGGATGCAAGGTTTGATTTTACTAGGTTGAGGCAAGAATGGGCTCCAACAGCTTGGTTGAACTAACCAAGTCCTAAGCCTCTCGCTGATCATACCCTGGCTAGCTCCAAAGTACGTAGGTCTAGGAGATCACATCAAGACTTAACCAGTCACACGGAGAGATGACATGTCAGTTTCCTGGGGCTGGCATGACAAGTGACCACAAGCTGGGGGGCTTAAAGCAATATAAAGTTATTCTTGCAGTTCAAGAGGCCAGAAGTCCCAAATCCAGGTGCTGGCAGGGTGATGCTCCCTCTGAAGCCCGTCTGGAAGACTCTGTCCCATGCCTTCCTCTTAGTTTCTAGTGTTGCTGGCAATCTCCTTGACTTGCAGATGTTTCACTCTGATCCACCTCCACGGTCACACAGCATTTTTCCTGTGTGTATGTGTCTTCTCTTCTTTATAAGAGACCAGCCATTGGATTAAGAGCCCACCCTTCTTGGCCGGGCGTGGCGGCTCACGCCTATAATCCCAGCACTTTGGAGGGCCGAGGCAGGTGGATCATCTGAGGTCAGGAGTTCAATACCAGCCTGGCCAACATGGTGAAACCCTGTATCTACCAAAATACACGCAAAAAAAAAAAATTAGCCAGGTGTGGTGGCGCATGCCTGTAATCCCAGCTACTCGGGAGGCTGAGGCACGAGAATAGCTTGAACCTGGGAGGTGGAGGTTGCAGCGAGCTGAGATCATGCTATTGTACTCCAGCCTGAGTGACAGAGCAAGACATGGTCTCAAACAAAAAATAAAGAGCCCATCCTTCTCCAACATGCACCCACCTCAACCTGATTATATCTGCAAAGACCCTATTTCCAAATAAGGTTACAATCACAGGTGACAGGAATAAGGACTTCAGCCTATCTTTGAGGGGTTCACAATCTATCTTACAATAGACACCTTGGCTGACTCTATCCCATCTCCCTGGACCACCTCGAGATCATCCGAATTACTTTATGAATAAAACAATCCCCAGGACACCTGGGTGGGTTCTCTCCTTTCTCACAACCACGGCCCTCAGGTATCCTCCTACGTCAAAATGCAGAAAAGCTCTGACAAAGGTACCCGAATGCTTTTCAAAAAAGATGATCTGCTAACTGCAGGCCCTGGGCTTTGTAATATAAACCCCGACAAGTTTGCTAGGTGTTTCCTGCGAAATCAACCGCTAACAATTTTTATGCGTCTTCCTAGGATTTAATAAAGCCCGGCTCTGAGCTCATCATTGCTTCCAGCTTGCTCAGGAGCAGACAGCAACCTCAGTCACGAGACAATTTATGGCCCAGCTGGGAAAGAGAGAAATGCTGTGGGGAAATTCTTTCTGGTTGACAATGGTCAAAGCGATTGCTTCTCACTCAAGGAGAACTGAAGGATACTCCAGTACATTTAAAAATGAAGGGAAAACTCCCTCTTAACTGAACCAGGAGCAGTAATTTAACAAAAAGATTTCATTTCAGTTAATGGATGATTTACTGAAAATGCAAATAAATTCAGCCCTCTGCTACAATTATCACTAGAATTTCAAAATAGGGGACTCACTTTTTAATTAATCACAGATTCGAGCTAACCCCCAAAAAAGGGGCTCATCTGTGAAACACCTGATTGGCTGACCTGTGATTTTTGACACTAATTAGCATATAGATATTATTTGTTTGGACATTAAGGATTTAAGGTTACGGAACATGGTATAACACAGTATGCATGAACAAATACTAAAATTATGGTGCTCATAACGAGGAACCAATCTGATCTTAATAATAGTTTTAAAATTCACACTGATTCACACTTAATGGATTATTTTCCCTACAGATGGCTTATTACACGTGGTGGTAATAATTGCTTTTCCAATATTATGTTTGGTGGGATTAATTAGGTACTGTTTGTTTCCCCTCAAGATAATATAAACAAAACCTTGAAATGAGTAATATTCAGATTAGCAAGCAGAGAAGAAGGCATCCCAATAGGTAATGGGTGGTGAAATTGGGCACTCTCGCTCCGACACGTCTGAATAATGCATAGCTTTGGGATGCTCCAAGCTGTCATCACTTTCTGCTAAAAATGCTTCCCTCATTTCCCCTCTCATTGAGCTGATTTTCATCACAAGGGCTTCCCATGCTAGTGCCATGAGGGTTTGGTTTATGTTTTCAATATTCTAAGGTGCTAAAACATAACTAGAAAGTTAAGAAATGTATTACTGTAAAGTTGGGAAGAAGGTATAGCATGATTGAGAGGTGCTTTGTATTTCTGAGGAATATTAGTCTGTTGGTTAATTATGAAAACGTGATGAAAACACATCACAGCAAACGCACCCTTCCTTGGTGTCACTGGCATAGCTCCTGCCTGGTCAAATGCTCCCTTCCTTGGTGTCAGTGGCATTACTCCTGCCTGGTTCTCCTCTCCTCCTTCTGTGCTCACTGCCTATCTCTCCTCTCTTTTCTCCCTCCCTCCATCAAGATGGTCCCCATGACGATGTGTCCCCACTTCTCTCATCACACATCCTACTCTCTATAATTAGGGCTCATTCTTATGACTCACTGACCCCCTATGATCCAGCCAGTATAATCCATTCCTGCAGATGCCACTTGCTTCTGAGCTATGGATTCGTCCCTCCACATTCCCACAGGTTAGCTTATCCTACTGCCCTGGAGGCATCTCAGACTAAGCATGTCCAAAAAGTCAATGACCGTGTTCCTCCATTCCAACACCTCCTTCCATCTCCATTAATAGTGTCCACCCACATTTCTTGGCCTGTGCTTGTCTTCCACAACTAGCTTGCGGGCAAATCAACAGGTTCTCCCTTCTCGACCATCCCTCACTCCCACCCCTCCTCTGCACACCGTGGCTGATGCTGATGAACTGGGAATAGCTGCCCCACGCTCTGTGCTGGCCTCCCTGATTCCACAGCCAAGCTCACATGAGGCCACAGCAAGTTGTTCAGAACACTTGACACAGGCTCTATCTCAGTGAAAAGCTCAAATGGTCCCACCTCCAGCCACTGATGGGCCACAGCTCACAGCTGCCGTGGCTGAGCGGCTCTTTAGGACGCATTTCCAGGCTGCTCTCCTTCTTCAGCTGTGCCCTGAGATTCAGGCTAAGCCTCCCCCGCAACTGTGGAGAGCACCCCCTACTGCTTTCCCATGCATGCCACAAAAAGCCACCTCTGCCAGCCTCTCTCTTCCCCTTCCCTCATCCCATTGTCCTGGAATCAGCTGTGCAACCCACTAGACCAGGTATGTTTAGAAGCTCAGCCCTGAGGCAGACAGAGAAGCAAACACACTCTGCAGCAACTACTTTCATCTGAGTTAGAGAGCAGGAATCTGGAAGATTCTTTGCCTGGTGTAGACAGAGCCTCGATGGCATCTTGCAAGGTTCCTGACCTTCACTCCACACGGCAAGTTTCTTGTTGGCTTGCTATGGCAGCCATGTAAAAAGAGAAAAGCAAACCCCACTGCTGGATAATCTTCTTTTATGCAGAACAGACCACAGCCAGGCTTGCAAAGAACAGGCCTGCAGGTGGAGGCGCTGAAAGGGGCTTGAAGGACTTTCTGGGAGATGGGCAGGTGCAGCTCCACTATGTGAGGATGGGTCTGGCTTCCGACACCACATTCCCCCTCCTCCCCTGCCTTCCCTTGTGAGTAACTGTGATGCTTTGTTGCATTGTAAGAATCTATGTGAAAAACAACGGGCTGACCTGCTTCGATAACAAAATCGAATGGCATGCGGCACAGTCAGGTATAGAGAGGTAATGCTCCATCTTTTAAGAACAGTCAGAAGTTCTGAGTAAGAAGAGGCCTCAGAAATTATACGGCAAGTACAACAACTGCTCATTTCAGACAAGAGGAAAGGAAATCCCAGAGAGGTTAAGAAACGTGACCCAAACCACACAGCAACAGCATGCTGTAAGAAAGCCAGAGCCTGTCTCCCCTAATAGGCCCCTGCTATATTTATTTTTACTTAAGAGCATCATTATCAGTATCCAATAGAGGAGATTTAAATATTTATCTCCAACCTGATTTTAGGTTTTTTATGTTGTCAACACTCTAGTTACACCCATCACCTTCTCTTAAGAACAAAAGGAACTTAATGTATCATAGCTACTTTATTGGTTATCTAGGGGTGAGGCAGGAATTCCAAACCTCAATTGGCACAGAGCTGTGGGCTGTGTTTGTTTAAGCAACCTTGGCCCCAAACCCTCCCAATCACAGTTTTTTGTTTGTTTGTTTGTTTGTTTGTTTTTTATCGGGGTGGGGTGGGCAGTGTCTCACTGGACTGCAGAGGTATAATCACAGCTCACTGTAACCTCAAATTCCTGGGCTCAAACAATCTTCTCGCCTCAGCCCCTCAAGTAGCTAAGAGTACAGGTGCACACAACCACACCTAGGTATTTCTAAACTTTTTTTGTAGGGAGGGGGCGATATGGTTTGGACGTTTTGTCCCCTCCAAATCTCATGTTGAAATGTGACCCCCAATGCTGGAGATGGGGCATAGTGGGAGATGTTTGAGTCATGGGAGTGGATACCTTATGAATAACTTGGTGCCTTCCCTGTGGTAATGAGTGAGGTCTGGTTTGATAGTTCACACGAAAGCTGGTTGTTCAAAGGAACCTGGCACCTCCTCCTCTCCCTCTCTTGCTCCTGCTCGTGCCATGTGACATACCTGCTCTCCTTCTGCCTTCTGCCAGGAGTAAAAGTTTCCTAAGGCCTTTGAGAGCTGAGCAGATGCTGGTACCATGCTTGTACAGCCTGCAGAACTATGGGCCAAATAAACCTCTTGTTTATAAATTACCCAGCCTCAGGTATTCCTCTAGAGCACCACGAAATGGACTCACATAAGGGGTTTCACTTTGTTGCCCAGGCTGAAAACTTAAATTCCTGGCATCAAGTGATCCTCCCACCTAGGCCTCCCAAAGCCCTGGGGTTACACCTGAATCCCCATAATAATTCTATATGTGCTATCCTTATTTAAGAATAGGACAACTTGGCCAGGTGTGGTGGCTCACGCCTGTAATCCTGAAACTTTGGGAGACTGAGGTGGGCGGATCAACTGAGGTCAGGAGTTCGAAACCAGCCTGGCCAACGTGGCGAAAACCCGTCTCTACTAAAAAATACAAAAATTAGCTGGGCATGCATCTTTAGTCCCAGCTACTTGGGAGGCTGAGGCAGGACAATCACTTGAACCAGGGAGGCAGAGGTTGCAGTGATACGAGATCGTGCCATTGCACTCCAGCCTGGGTGATAGAGCCAGACTCCATCTTAAAAAAAAAAAAATAGGACAACTCATATGAAACACTACATTTGACTGGGTGTGGTGGCTCACGCCTGTAGTCTCAGCACTTTGGGAGGCCAGGGTGGGTGGATCACCTGAGGTCAGGAGTTCAAGACCAGCCTGGTCATCATGGTGAAACCCCATCTCTACTAAAAGTACAAAAATCAGCCTGGCATGGTGACGAGTGCCTGTAATCCCAGCTACTGGGGAGGCTGAGGCAGAAGAATTGCTTGAACCTGGGAGGCGGAGGTTGCAGTGAGCCAAGATGGTACCATTGCACTCCAGGCTGGGCAACAAGAGTGAGAATTCATCTAAAACAAAAAACAAAAAACAAAACAAAACAAAACAAAAAACAACAACAAAAAGCAAAACAAAACCACATTTAGTGCAAATAATGGTCTCTGGGAGAAAAGGAAGTTCAACTGGTAAATAAAATCTGTTCTATTGCATTATAAGTATATCTGAGACAGGCCTTAAACTGGACACCCCAAGTACCATGAGGATGGAAGAGAGAGGGTCAGTAACACAAAATGAGTTGAGGGGCCAGGTGGGCTGAGAGAAGTGGCCACCCGCACCTGCCCTGGAGGGTAACGTGGGCGAGCACACACTGGCTTTCTCAAGCTGCATATCCGCGGTGTGCTCCGGGTGGCTTCACCTGAGGAGTGAAGGAGCTCAGTACGCCTGCATGATGGAGGCAGATCAGATGACTAGGCGGGTTCTCAGGGCATAATGGAGGCAGAGAGTTGGGTGGGGAAGTGGATGGTGGTTTTGGCAGAGGCCACATCCTGTCTGTTCTCATCAGGCTTTTTACAATGAAGAGTCTTTTCTTTTGTGTTGGTTTCTTTTTGATTTCCTCAAGCATCCCACAAATACGCAGTGGGTGCCACCAACACGTTAGGCCCTGTGCTGTATCTAAGGGTGATCTAGCCGCAGAATCTGCTGCCTGGCTTCAGAGGGGTTGATCTTCTGGTTCATAGGGCAGGCAAGTCGCCCTCATCCCAGGTCCCAAGACCCAGCCCTTTCACAGCAGGTGGAAGAGGATGAGCTGCCAACCTGCGGGTGGGATGGGGTCAGGGGGAAGCACGCCTTGGTCAAGGACCTCCATCCACCTCAGTGGCAAAGCCATCACAGTGCCCGCTGGGAAGGGACCAGGAAACCAGTCCGGGCTCTGTGTACCAAGGGAGAATGCAAGTGACACACAAAACCCGGTGCTGGCCCCACAGTGTCCGATGACAGCAGCACTCCTTCAAGGCACCAGCCACAGATAAGGAGAGGCAGCTACACTCAGCCCACTTGTGTTCTCTCCATGGTCGGGCAGTTTTTCCTTTCCCACTTGTGCTAAGGTCTCCTTTGAGATAACAGATTGCACATCAGTTACAGCATCCCATGCCCTATGAAAAGGCCATTCCCGCCACTTCTGTGCTTCTTCAGATACAAGGCTACAGGAGCATGCACAGGAGCTCAACGTCCTTGAAGAGCAGCGCTCTTCCCAGGATCATGTATGAGTCCTCCAGGGCACCCTACAACAGCCCCCTCCTCTCCCACACTCATGCTACTAGCAGATAGATCCCCTTTCTCTTTGCCTTGCTGAGTGTGGGGCCAGCAGCCTTGGCAGGAAGCTGCCTGGGTCCTTGCTTTGTTTCTCAGCACCTTTCACATTACAAATTGAACCTGTCAAGTGGGGACTTCCCACCCCTGTTTTTAATATCCCTAACAACTTGGAGGCAGCAAACTGGTGACCAGGAGACAGGACATGAAATTTCTCTGCCAGTATCAGCTCTCGGAGGGTTGAATGTCACTTCACATCATCGGCAGGTTTTCCTCGGGAAGCACAAAACATAAAGCCCATCACTGCAGGTGGAGCTGCGGGAACGACTTTATTTCTTCTTAAATAATGTGATCAACAGCATACCTGACAAGCAGGCACGTTGCACCTTGAATCAATCAGCAGGAATGCAAAAGCATACAAAGATGTAAGCAACCGTGCATCTGAGAAACAGGGAGTCACAGAGAGTAATGATCACACCTGCAATTTGTCAGTTACCAACTGTCTTTTCTTCATCTTCCCAGCATGACTCCACAGCCCCAAGGCCCCTGTTTGTTCCTCTCCTAGGCATGCTACCCTGAAGCTCCGGTGACAAACACTGGTGGCCCATCTCCCTGGTAAACAGCCAGAAAGGCCTCCGTGTACTGTTTCACACTCTTCCACTTCTCATGAAGCAAGAGAAAAGAGCTTTGCAGCAGAGGTGGCCAGTGGAGAGCGCTCCCAACCAGTAGCAGGGCTGCCTGAGTCACTAAGGTCCTAGGGCCCAGGGCAGAACCCTGAGCTTCCTTCCCTGGCATTGGCACAGAACCCACAGTGTCTGGATGGGCATTTCCAGATAGACGTGGGCCCCCCCAGAAAACATTAAAACAGAGGATTTAAAAAGAAAAATTAATGCAGAGACCTGGAGTGGTCATACTGGAAGTGCAAATGGTAAAAACTGTCCAACAACAGAGTGGTCTATTAGAAATATTGTCAGAGGCTAACTGTGACTCAGCTCAGGCAGGTCCTTGAAATATATCCAGAGGCATCTTGGACACACAGACTTTCCAAGGATCGGCTGCCCTGTGCATCCTTGTCAAGCCACAGATACCTGCTCTGGAGTGGTGCCTGGCACAGAACCTGGCTTGCGACTCTGGGTCAGGAGGCACTCTGTGAAGGACAGAGCGAGCCCAGAGAGGGCCTATTTCCTCACACAGGCCTTCCTACCGCAAACACACCCTTGTTTAAAAGATGATTTATGTCTGCATTTCACTGGATATGCCCTGTCACCAGAAATGCTGTCTCTCCCTCTATTGTCTCTATGTAGGCTATAATAAACAGTACACAGCCAGTGCAACAGGAGAGCAGAGAGGCCGAGCTCTGTCTCCCCACAGGGAAGCGAAATCAGCAAAACCAAAGGAAGGAGGCAAACGCCTGGGGATGCAGGCTCAGCTGCTGATGAGAGCTCCTGTCTGACCGTGGGCAACTCTCCTTCCCTCTCAGGTTCTCACACGGAACTGACCCGACAGGGCGCTACTGTCTATGACAATTACCCCAACGCTGGCACTCCCAACACATGAGGCTGTGCTGTAAGACTCTGGCACTGGCCACCAGGGACAGAACTAGACACAGGACCCAAAGGGACCTTCAGAGTTCTGCCTTAGGACATCTGGAACTCAAATGAAGGGGCGAGTGTACATCTCTGTCTGGGGGTGGGGTTGTGGGGGCTGAGACTGAGAATGCCAAGTGGCCATATTCTCTGCCTGCTTTGAGGATAAAGGGGACAGGGCATGCAGGAAGGAAGCTGGCATCTGCTACCAGGTAAAATTCGATACCACTTGCCTCACATGTGTGCAAATGGTCCGTCCAGTAAATCCACGTGACGCTTAAGCACAGTGAGCCTCTGTGCTGCCCTTTGTAAGCAAAAGTCTTGACTGAAGTGAGAGGGCTGGAAGTGAGAACAAGGGATGTCTTCCCAATCTCAACCTAAGCCAGGGTACAGACTCTAGACTGTGTCTTCAGCTGAAGCAGTCGAGGATGCAAAGCCCCAGCTGTCCTATGCATCCCTGAGGCCCCAGCAACCTTAAAGTCCTGCCTCCCAGACGTTTACAAAACTAAACATGCAATTACCATGGGATCTAGCAACCGCACTCCTGGGCATTTAACTCAGAGAAATAAAAACTTTTGTGCACACACAAAAAACTGCACACAAATGTTCAAAGCAGCTTTATTCAAAATAACCCAAAACTAGAAACAACCCAAATGCCCTTGTATGGTTGAAAATAATTATGCTATATCCATATTATGGGATACTACTCAGTAATAAAAGGAACAAACTATTGCTATATACAACAACCTGGATGGACCTCAAGGGAATTATGCTGAGTGGAAAAGAAGTCAGTCTCAAAAGGTTACCTACTGTATGAGCCCATTTATGTAACATTCATACGGTGAAAAAGTTACGGAGATGAAGAAGGCATTAGTGGTTGTCAGAAACTGGGTAGGGCGAGGAGGAGAAAAGTGGCTTGACCTATAAAAGAGTGACACAATTTCTTGGTTGTGATATATTACAGTTATGCCAGATATTACCACTAGAGGAAACTGAGAGAAGGTGCTACAGGATCTCTTTGTATTATTTCTCATAACTGTGGACATCTTTAATTGCTGGAAAATAAAGTTTTAAAAACACAATACAAAACTGCCTTCCACTCAAAACTACCACGACCTTCATTTTGAATATCACAGAAAAGGAGTTTCATGGTATTAAACAAATATACACAACATAAAAACACAGGAAATTATGGAAAAAAATAAATGCTATCTGGAGTAAGATAACATCATGGTACCTTCAATTAAGTCTGTGTATCTTTTACATATGATCTACAGCATTCATTTCAGGAAAATCCAGGCATACCAGAAACCAGGACGTGATCATAAAACAAGACTGACTTCTTCCCAAAAAACTCAACAGAAACACATCCACGGAAACAGAACCACCAAGAGTCTTTAAGGGACCAAAAGACTGAATAGGAAATTTTAGTTTCCAATTAGCAAAAATAACCAAATGAAAACTCCATAACAGAAACAGAGAACAAAAATGCATGAATTTACCAGCAGATTATAGGACAGAAGAAAGAAATACAAAAGTAAAAAATATATCAGAAATATATAGCTAGAATAAAATACAGAGAGAAAATGAATGAAAAATAAAGTAAAAAAAAAAAAAAGCATAAGACATGTAGTGATGTGGCAATAAGGTCTAACAAATCTGTAATTGAGTTCCAAAAGAAGAAGAGAAAGGGAATGAGGTAGAAGTAATGATAACGGAGATACTGTCTGAGAATTTTCCAAAATATTATAAACTCTAAGCAGTATAGAAACAAACCAAAAAACACACATTGAGATCTATAAAACTGCACTCAGATGCCATTTCTCATGTGATAAATTTTCAAAGGTACAAAAGTCTGGCAACATAATAGGTTGGAAAGGTTGTGGAGAAATAAGCAGGCTTGTTTATTTCTGGTGAGATGTTACAATTCAATAACCTTATGGCATCCAATTGAGTATTATTTACCAAAATTGTCATATGCATTTGCCTTCCAATTACATCAATCCACTGCAAAGAATCTATCATGAAGACACACTGGCAAAACCATGTAAAGTTGTGTGCATGAGGCTATAGATGAAGCATCATCTGTAACAGTAAAAGACGAAAAACCATCACATGCCCATTATTAGAGGACAGGTGCAAGAAAGTATGAATACGCATGCAATGGAATCTGCACAGTGGTAAAAAGTGATGAGAAGTATCTCCATATACTACAACACGCCAATCTCCAGAATACAAAGTTAGATTTAAAAAGCAGTATCGATGTTCCCATTTAATAAGAAAGGGATGGGAATACAAGTGTGTGTGTGCACGCATCTGTGTTTGCGTGTGTGTGTGGTGTGTATTTACTGATATTAAAAGTTAAGTTACAATATATAAACAACAAATGAATAAAAGTGGTTTCCTGTAGGGAAAGGTAGGGGCAGAAGTGAAAATACTATGAAAACACTTGCTTAGTATATCTGAGACACATTATTCTAAATAAAAAAGTGCAATCACTAAAAATCAAAAACAAAATAAAATTATCCTAAATATCAAATTGATGAGTTTAGCTACATGCAAGGACTCATCTCAAGTGCCTGAGAAACATGACTTGATTGTGTATGTCTGCAGGATATATCCTAAGGAGAAAACAAACTTTTTAAGTAACAATTGGTATTGTTATTCTGAAACTATTTTACGTGTGTGTGTGTGTGTGTGTGTGTGTGTGAAATATATATATTGTATAGTATATACTATGTATTCTATATTATGCTGTATATTACAAATTATTGTATATTTTATATATACATACAAAGCAACAAGACATCATGTTTGTGTCATTAGGGACCCAAATTTTCAGTGTAAGAGACAAATTACACATATAAAATCAAGGAAGGTAACTAAAATCTCCATAATCCTAAATTGGAAATGCAAATATAGTATGAATTCATGTTGATTTTTTTTCCTATGGAAAATGTATTTCCTTACTTTACATGATGGTGCAGGGAAAAGAGAATTAAAAAAAAAGAGAATGTATTTCCTAGTTCTGCCCACTAAAAGGCTTGGAAAGAATGAGTAACTCAGTTGCAGTGAGCACCCTCGTTGTCCAGATTATGATTTCTAAATACACTTCCCACTAAAAGCAACTATATATTCTTGGCTTATTCCAGGTTTGGGATGGAAAATGTAAAAGATCAACCTGAGATATTTTGTCACATCAAAAAGAAAGCCATTATCAAAGACTACTTGAGCAGGGTGGTAAGGACCCAGGAATCCACCTGAAAAGACTCCTAGTGGGCCAAGATGGAAGAATTTGTTCAGCAAAAAGAATCATAACTACAACGGACTTAGACACATGAAAATTCATGAAGGTATTAAAGAAAAAAATTTACTGGTCATCCTTGGAGGACGCCAGGGAACCAATTCACTATTTAGCAAATAGATAATTAAAATGAAAGCGACAAGCATTTATCCTTCCTTTCCTTTAATAAACACTCTCACGGTACCATCTATTTTATGAAAAAAGTTTCCATCTTATGAAAGAATTCTGGCTAATGAAAGCAGACAGAATAACATAATTAGAGTAAGGATTTTTTTAACTCCCAAAGGAAATAATGGGTCTAGTCAATGATCATCATTGGCTGCCATAACAATTAGGTGAAAAACTACTGTATATTGAAGGAATCTGGATAAATGCTGGCAGCACCTGATGCCACTAATCAATCTTCATGTTATAAGAGAGACAGAAAAACATGATGTGCTTGCTGGTGTGATGCAATGGGAAGAACACCACACCACTTATCAGGTATTCTTGCTAAAAAACAACAACAAACATACAAACAAACAAAACCTGAATCTCACTGAGTCTGTAGATCTATCAGTTTACATAAATATAGCAGACAGAGGAACATGTTAAATAACACCATGTGGATTCAATCTGCAAAATCCAGAATGTGGAATTTCCCACAGAACTTGAACAAACATTGCAATATAAATTATAAGGAAAAAAAAATGGGGAGCCTGGTGCAGTGGCTCATTCCTGTAATCCTAGCATTTTGGGAAGCTGAGGTGGGAGGATCGCTTGAAGCCAGGAGTTCAAGAGCAGCCTGACCAACATGGTGAGATTGCAGCTATACAAAAAAACTAAAAATTAGCTGGGCATGGTGGTGCACACCTATAGTTCTAGCCATTCAGGAGGATTGCTTCAGCCCAAGAGTTCGAGGCTGCAGTGAGCTATGATCACATCACTGCACTCCAGCTTGGACAACAGAGTGAGATCATGTACTTTAAAAAAAAAAAGGCCAGGCGCAGTGGCTCATGCCTGTAATCCCAGCACTTTGGGAGGCTGAGGCAGGCGGATCACGAGGTCAGGAGATCAAGACCATCCTGGCTAACACAGTGAAAACCAGACTCTACTAAAAATACAAAAAATTAGCTGGGCTTGGTGGCAGGTGCTTGTAGTCCCAGCCACTCAGGAGGCTGAGGCAGGAGAATGGCATGAACCCAGGAGGCGGAGCTTGCAGTGAGCCAAGATTGTGCCACTGCACTCCAGCCTGGGTGACAGAGCAAGACTCTGTCTCAAAAAAAAAAAAAAAAAAGAAAAAAGAAAAGAAAAAAAGTAGGGGTGTCAACCTAAAGATTATCGGAAACTTACTAGATATAACAACCAAAGGCAATATTTTTACCTTGTTTAGATACTAAATTGGGCAAACTATAGGACCTATATATAAAACAACATTTTCTAAGGAGTAATAATATAGAGGTGTTAAAAAATTCTTATTTTAAAGAGATATTTTTGAATGACAACTGAAATATTTATGAATGACATGATATAATGCCTAAGATTTGCTTCAACATAATGGTGAGAAAGACAAAGCTGGGATGATAAATCTAAGAAACTTAGCTATGGTTGACAGTGGTAAAGGTGAACGATCGTTATAACAGAGCTGTAGCATATACTATATAATATAACAGTAATAGTATAACTACTATTCTACTTCTGTACATTTTTGAAAATTTTGATAATAAAAAGTTTAAAAACAAAGACGAAAAAGCACTGAGATTATATCTCCACTAAAGAAAAAGATATGTTATCTTCAACAGAAACAATGAAAGCTAAAAGATGGTGCAATAATTATCTTTGAAGTGCTGAAAGAAATCAACTGCTAGCCTCAAATTCTAAATCTGAATTATCCTTCAATATTGAATTTTTGGAATAAAATAGATTTCTTTTTCAGACAAACAAAAAGAGAATTCAAAAACAAGCAGACCCAGGTGTTTCTCAAGCAGAAAAAAAATGACCACAGATGGAAAGTAAGATATGCATCATTTACTTTTCCTGGAAATGAACACGATTCAGGCCTACACATGGAGTTATCCGAGGGCAACACAGGAAAGGGGGATTGCAGTAGGCGCATCGGGCTGAGCCCAGTGGGAAGCCAGCTGGAAAAAGGGCATGCTAGGACACCATCACCAACCAGAGGAAAACACTTGCCCTGCCTTTTGAGGATGATTTGAAAGTGGGGAGCCAGCCTCAGGCTCGTGAGAGCCCAATGATATCAGATCAGTTCACTGAAAGACTGACCTGCTTAGGTAGTTTCACGGAGCCCAGATAGAGGTCTTTCAGGTGATTCCTGTGACAAAGCCACCATCTCACACATAACAGGTCGTCAAGCAGGAGGGCTGGACTGTGGAAGCACACTCTGAAGAGTATCCTCAAATCCTCCAAATCTTCCCACTGGCCAGCAGCAGCTCCATAGGGACTACCAGTGCCCAGAAGATGGCATGACCTTGGCAGTCTGACTGCACCTTCCACATGACCACTCCCTGCATGCCTCACTCTCTGGACGTGGCTCCCTGCTAACAGAACAGATGTGCATCTAGGGTCCTCAGCACGGAGTCCCATTCCCACCTCCAGAGTGAAGGTGCGGTGGTACTGGAACAGGCTGTGAAGTATCAGCCCCACTGCCAAAGCCTGGAGAGAGAAGATATGGGCACAGACTAGAAAGTTCTACCTGAAACAGTCAGCGATGGCCATTTATGGAAGATGAGCCATTTACTTCTCATCTTTCACTGTTTTCCATAATAAACATAATTTCCTTTGCACAAAAGGAACGAAGTATGTTGAGTATGAAATCTGGCACCAAAAGGTGTGCATGTTTTAATACTGAGCTCTAATGCAAATCTAATCAAAATTAAAATAAAAAGCTATTTTTGCTGGATTTCACGGAATGATTTTAAATTACATTTGGTAGAACAATAGGTTAAACTGCAGAAGAAAAATCAGAAAATGAACAGTATAAGAGAGATGGGCTGCCAGATATTGATTTATTATTTATGTTGACAGGTTCTCACTCTGTCGCCCAGGCTGGAGTGCAGTGGCGCCATCACGACTCACTGCAGCCTCGACCTCCTGGGCTCAAGCAATCCTCCTGCCTCATCCTCCAGAGTAGCTGGGATTACAGGGGGCACACCACCTCACCCAGCTAATTTTTAAATTTTTTTTTGTAGAGACAAGGTCTGACTATATTGCCCAGACTAGTTTTGAACTTTTGGGCTCAAGCAATCCACCTGTCTCAGCTTCCCAAAGTGCTGGGATTACAAGCGTGAGCCACCGCACCTGGCCGATGCCAAATATCTAAAACACACCATAAAGAAATGGTAATTAAAACAATGTGGTACTAACCCAAGAATAAAAGGTGATGATGATGATTACTGTTATTTACAGACAGGGTCTCACTTTTTCACCCTGGCTGGAGTGCAGTGACATGATAATAGCTCACCGTAACTTCGAAATCCTGCCCTCAAGTGATCTTCCCACTCTGGCTTTCCAAAGTGTTGGGATTACAGGCATGAGCCACTGTGCTTGGCCAAACATGTTATTATTGAAGCAACAAATTGCCCAGAAATTACCACTAACATTATGTTAAAACCTTAACTGGAAGAACCACTTTTAAACTATAAAGAATTATTTAATAAATGGTGCTGTAATAACTACTTGCAATTTAAAAAATCAACTTACATGCATTTAATACAAAGCATCAAATTCTAGATAAACAAAAAGTTTAATATAAAATAATAAAACCTAAAATGGTCTATCAAATTTATACAGGGAGGGTGCTATTACGAAGAAATCATTAAAAAAGATGGAAAGATATAAATTAAATATTTGTATGTAAAATAATAAAAACAAATTTTTAAAAACCTAACCGAATGAGATGGGCAAACACCACCACAGAAAAAATAACTGGAAATATGAAATAGGTTACTATGAGCATAGTATAACAATGTTAAGAAAGTTCTTAAGGAAAAACACTAAAACCAAATAGATTAATGAGCAAAGGATGTAAATAGTTTACAAAAACAGAAACTACATTTGGAAAGAAAATGGCTGGGAACTGTTTTATCTTGCAAATCACTGAAGACATGAAAATTCAGTAAAAATAAAAAAACATTTTGCCATTACATTAACAATTTTTTTAAAAGACAATATTGAATTCTGGCGAGAGTGCAATAAAATCAGTAAAATCCTTTTGGAAAGCAATTTGACAATGTGTATCGAGCCCCAGTAATCCGACTTCTGGGAATGTGTCCTAGGAAATAATGCAAAATATAGAAACCATATGCATGAAGACACTCACTACAATGTTATCTGTAACAGATACAACTTGAGAGCAACCTAAATTTATGAAAATGATACAATGTGCTGACAAGTTATGGTATACCCACTGGATAGACTCTCGTGCAGCCAATAAGAAAGTTGGCAATGAAAATGCTGGGGTAACATGGAAAAATGCTTATGATAGAATGGTAAGTAAAATAATGCAGTACACAGATGATATTACACCATGATTATGAAACAGTAAAGTATGCATGTAAATAGATCTGCAGAAAACCAAACTGGGAAGAGTTGCAACCATAATAGGATTACATTGTGCTCTTTTCACTCCTTCATTTTTCAGAGAAGATATAGGATGGCTTTATTCCTTCTATAACTAATGAATGTAATGCAACGGAAGGAAACTATTCAGTGTTCCTCTGGCATGTGAGTTGGATCAGACAGTGTGCCTTCTGGAGGCTTCAGTAACCTCCATGGTGACAAGACTAGCCCAGCCCCTGTTCAAGGGTTTGCTCCAACCTCACTGGCTTGCCTGGCTATGCAGTCCAGGCCTCCTTTCCCAATTCTGACCTGCTACTTCCAACAATTGCTGCCTGTGGCAGACAAGGAACCCAGCAGTCCCATCCAAGAGTGAGGGTGTGGAAGCACAGCTGGGAAACAGAATTGATGGTTCATTATTCAAGGCAGCCGAGCAGAACTTCCAACTGGCCTTCAAGGCCTCCTTCCAGAGCAAAGCAGGAGGTGCAGCCGCTGGTCACAGACCACGTAACGCTCCTTGTCGGCGCCAAACAGGCCCCAAAGAATGCTCTGCTCTCCCAGCACATTCTAAACTCTCAGGACAGACAGCCCTGGTGTGGAGACCTTTCCCTGTCAGCTCTACGTTTACTTGTTCTTCTGTGGTGGGAGAAAAGAGGATGGAAACACAGTTGGTAGGATACACGCATGACCCTGCTGCCCCTCTGGCAGCTCCCCACTATCACTCTGCAGAGACTGCCTATCTGTCTTCATTTTTTGAAAAATAAAGGCTGCCACTAAGAAATGACAACTGGATGTCGCCAAGGCAGAGCTTGCTCTCAGGTCTCACGAAGATGTCAGAAGAAACTGAGGGAGGAGAATATGCAGTCAACTGAATGCTTGTTACCAAACCAAGAGGAAAAGCAGGTAAGAGCAGGCAGAGCACCTGGACTAGTGTGAGTTTAACGGAGAGGCGGGTGTGTGCTGTGGCTTTGCCCTGGTGACCCCCTTGTGGGTGTTCACTGGCCTTTTAAAATTAACCTTTGCAACAGAATTCTAACCACTTTTCATTCCTGCAGATCACCCTGATGGGAGGAAGTGTCAATGAATCTGAGAACAAGCCTGCTCCAAGCAGGCTGCCCGATTTCTAAAGTGAGAGGAAATCCTGCCTGTGTCTCTCAGGTGAGCTGCAGGCCGCCTGGCCACATCACAGGACCTCGGAGATGCAAGTCAACAAGTCTATGCCTTTGTCCTCTTTTCCATTCAGCACACGTTTCTCCCCCAGGCCAATGTTTTAGCTTTTGGGACTTCCCCAACAGGACTTCTTTCAGAGTGAGAGATGAGAGACAGAGAGAGAGAGAGAGAGAGAAAAAAAAGAGACAGAGAGAGAGAGAGAGAAAGAGAGAGAGAGAGAGAGAACACAAGAGTGCACCCTTACCCAAGCAACCAACCAAGCTGAAAGCTGCAAGTTCTTCTGTCCTCTAATCCAAGCTTGTCCAACCCGCAACCCACAGGTCACATGTGGCCCAGGATGGCTTTGAATGCAGCCCAACACAAATTCGTAAACTCTTAAAACATGAGATTTATGCACAGATCTTTTTATTAGTTTACCAGCTATTGTTAGTATTAGTGTATTTATTTATTGTGTGGCCCAAGACAATACTTCCAACGTGAAGCCAAAAGATTGGACACCCCAGCCTAACCCCAGTACTGATCCAACATCACTGACCTACAGGGAGGCCAGCATTCTCCTAATCCCTGCCTCCCTGTACCATGGGTGGTGCCAGGGAGCTGTACGGAGCTAAGTCAGCATCTACTCATCTGAATTGATAACTGCCCTGCTCCCACCATTTCTCAAATCATCCCGGTCAACAGGAACCCAGCTCTTGATGTGAGATCAGAGTCCGTGAGCACAGATCAACCCTGCGTGTCTTCTGCTGACCTCTGACTGCCACAAGCCCCTGGGGTCTCCCTGCAGCAATGCCAACGAGGCATGGGGTCCTGAGGCAAGGAGGAACCTCATCTCTAATATGTGGTGAGGCTCCTTCAGAGACACTAAGTGTGTGTGCAGCACTTGTGACCCACTCCCAGGGACAACAGATTCCTTGAAAACAATGAAAGACTTCCCTCCTGACACCTCCTGGAGTGAAACGTCCTTCTGAGTTCTTCCAGGAAGGTCAAGAACGGTCCCGTTCCCAATTCTCCTGGCAAAGGCAGTGTTTGTTGTTTGTGAGGCTCTCCCGTGTCACTGCTGTGTCCTTCTGCTTCCTAAACTCTGTATCATTTTCTCAACAAGCCACAAAACTACTTGAGCCCATTACAATTTGCTAGGCCACGGCTCGAACTAATCCTTCTTTCTTGCTAACTTTCTACCAATTATGATTTTGGCAATGCATTTTAGGAAAGCCAGAGCTTTATGAGTTTGCTTCTTGGAGGATGTTAAACAAATCCACTTCTCAATTTAAAAATAAAACTGTATGAGTGAGGCAAAGCCCTGGAGCTTCCACTTCCAGCCACGTTGGAAACACAGAAGCAAAGTCTCCCTCACAAACCAAACAAGGAAGCCAAGGCTGTTATTTAAAACAAATACTTGCTAAATGGAAATATATTAAATATGGCTTTACTGTAAATTCCAAAGGAGTAACTCGCTAAACTAAATAGTGTTGGTGATTTGCTAACTCAAGGAATAAAATATGGACCATGGGCTGACGTGATCTTCACTTCCTTTGCACTATTTTACCAATGGTAAAGTTGAAAATATTCCGATGTTCTTAGCTTGGAGTAAAAAATGAAAAGGAGAAAAACAACAACAAAAAAAGACAGAAAGAGATCTGCAATTCTACACCAGCACAGGTGTCGACAGCAGTATGAAATCTTTCAGAACACAGTGAAGAATGATGGCGTTTTGCATTTCTATTGTAAGCCCTTAACTTACCTGAACATAGCTTGCCTCTGCAGCCACTGATTTCTGATCTATGCCCAGAATTCTCTGATGTTAAAGTGCTCGGCAAGAGGCTAAGTGCTTGCAAGAACAATGAACAAATTGCCAACTTTGTCCCCAGCAGTTGTCAAGGATGACCGAGCTCCCTTCATTCTGGCCTTCAATTTTGCAAGTGCCTGAGAGCTCTCTGAATGCAAGATGATGTGAATGGGTAAGCATGAGGCTGTGTGAAATGTGGGTATGTCTGTCAAAATAAAAAAAACCTTAAAAAATGTTCACTACCAGGGCATTTTACTCAAAGAACAAAGGTTTCCCCTTTTTACAACATAAAAATATATGAAATAAAATTTTAAAACCACTAAAATGTCTTTAAAAAAATTAATGCATTCTCAAAGTGTGACACTTGCCTCAATTTTAAGGTCACTTTTCTCGAACTCTATTACATGGCGATACTAAGAAAACGCCACTGCTTTGAATGAATGAGAGATGATGGAATAAAACAAACATTGCCTTTGCATGTGATAATCCTTTATAAATTACCAGGCTCTCCCATTCTTGCCGAGGGCACCAGCCTCGGGAACTGAACTGCCACCTTTTCCCAACAGAGCTGCAGCCCAGGCAAAGCACTGAGGTCTGAATACACGAGGCTGGGAGGGGCCTTTGTTCTGTGCTGGTTTTCCAAAGTGCGTTGTGAAAAGGTGAGGACCAGCCCTGTAGAGAACAGTAACATGTTTCTTTATTTGAATTTCAGCTTTATATTTAACCCCAAATATTTACTCAACCGGCAGAGGGTTACAATTGGTACAGAAGTTCTACATCAAAACAAGTAGGGAAAAATGTTTCTCCAAGCGATTACCTTATTAGATGACCTCATGCCTTTGTCTTTTCTCCTCATCACCCAAAAAAGGTTACAGAAAATACAATGGAGGTTAATAATAATAATAATAATAATAATAATAATAACTGGAGATTTGACATACAGAACACGGACTCTGGAGTCAAGCAAAGCTGGTTCTTCTCTGACTTATTAGCCATGTGACCTTGTGTGAGATACTAAATCAGTATTGCCTTCAGCTTCCTCAACTGAAAAATAAAGATCATATGACCTGCCCTCTTATCGCTATTGAGAGGATTTCTTAAAATGGTACTTGTAAAGTATGGCCTGCCCTAAAGACACAATAAATATGAAATGCTTTGATTTTGATTTTCATTACCTTTAATAATAATTTGTGAGAAATCCACCTACAAGTCTAGTAATTTGGGGCATTTCAAGCTGTTTTAAGGCACCATGAATGCTATTTTATAGTGAAAAAGCCACGTGTGTGGATTCACACCCCCTGATAGGAAACGCTACACTGGAAAATTATTAATTAACTATAAAGGAGGAACAACAGAATTTGTCAATTAACCAAATCAAGTATTTCTGGAAAACCCAGACTGTTCATGGCGCTGTGTGTCTCTCATGGGGACATGGTAGGCACCTTAGGGCCTGGACATCACACTGGCATTTCTGGTGATGAAGACTTCAGGAGTCAGCCTGTGTAGGTATTAATTTTTGCCCCTATCACCTTGTAAGTAACAGATCTAAACACTGTCACTCTGATCCCCTGCTTGTCACACAGAAGGAAGCTCTTTCTATTTGATAAACATTGCTGAGAGCATCTCATGGGTTTGCTAACAATGGTGATTACATTTTGCCAAGAAACAACACATCTTTTTGAAGAAAAACAAAGTTAAGTTCCTCTCTCCTCCTCTCTTTGCCTCCCTGTGCGTGGCCAGCCTCACAGCCTGAGTGGTGCTTTGCCGGGTGATCAGGTACTCTGGCTCAATAGCCTGGGCTTTGGGAAGAATATATGTCTTTTCAGTTAAATCAGCCTTCTTTGGTAACTTCCTGAATTCAGCTACCTGCAACTCCCTCACCCTTGCTTAATTCTCTCAGATTGGATGAGACAGATTAGCTGGAAAAGGGAGAACAAAACCTTCTGATCCAGTGAATTCTAGTTTTGCTTGGTTTATTTTTTTCCCCTCAGATCTTAATAAAACTTAGTCTCATTTTCTGAGGACCTGGGAGCTCACCAACCTGCCCTCTTTGCCAGGTAAACAAACAGTTAATGAGTGGCTGCCTTACTGTACCGCATGCTAATGGTCTCTTGGCTGGGGAAAGATCTACACAATGGAGTGTCCCTCTCTTTCCTTTTAAAAGGTAACTACAGTGACTCAAGGGACAGCCATGTGCAAATTTGCTTACACTGGACACTGGCCAGTGAGAATATACTTTTTTAGTTTAACAGAGTGTTTAAAAATCCACCTAACAAGGACAGCATGGGGTTCCACTGAATAGCTCCCCTACTGATGTGATCATGTGTCTACAGCTAAGAGGGAAGCGTGTGCGCATGGATTAGTGAGTGGACACAGCTGTGTGCGTGCTCCATACCTGCTTTATACCAAATAAATCTGTTATTATAACTGTTTTAATGAAATATTATATAAAATAGGGCTATGAAAAGAAAGTTGACTTTTACATGAAAACGAATTCTAAAGATTTGAAAAGATTAAAAAGATGACTCACTTGAAAAACTGCTGTCAAGTCAGATGGGTGAGAGACAACTTAAAGACTCACTAAATCTAAAAAGCGTTCAAATTGTTTCATCGATTGTCTTCAGTTCTTTTTTTGAGATGGAGTCTCACTCTGTCACCCAGGCTGGAGTACCGTGGTACAGTTCTGGCTTACTGCAACCTCTGCGTCCCGGGTTCAAGCGATTCTCCTGCCTCAGCCTCCCCAGTAGCAGTGATTACAGGTGCCCGCCACCACACCCAGCTAATAATTTTTTGCATTTTTTAGTAGAGATGAGGTTTCACCATATTGGTCAGGCTGGTCTCGAACTCCTGACCTCAGGTGATCCACCTACCTCGGCCTCCCAAAGTGCTGGGATTACAAGTGTGAGCCACCATGCCCAGCCCTTATTCAACTTTAAAGGTATGAAAACTGGCTCACAGAAAACGAAGGCAAACACTCATCTATAGACCTATCTTAAGTCAAATAAAAAAAAAAAAACAAGAAAAAGCAACTTGACAAATGCACATGCTTTGTGAAATGGATCTATTTATCTATTGGAAGTCAAAATGAAGTGTGCAAGGTCTATATGTATTTTTTTAATGATCTGCTGCCTTATCAAAATTTTTCATTAGCTACCAATAATGTTTATAATTGTATAGGAGAAAATGCTTCTACATTTTTAAATGGAGAATTTTTTAAAGTCAAAAGGCCATTTGAATCACTGCTGCTCTTGAGAGTAACATTCTTTTCTGAAAGGGAAACTGAGCGTTTACCAGTTGAGCTCAGTTCTCCATATAGAGGCAGCTGAGACAGGAATCCCTTAGTCATGGCCACCCCAGGCAGCAATCACATTTCCAGCTGGACCAGAGAGATGAGGCCCCTCCACATCAACGTGATCAGTAAGATGCATCTAGTCTATTAGTTTTTCCAGCTCTGTGCACACTGACCGGCTGCTCACTGGCACCAGGGACATTCATCTTACATCTCTGAGGAACTAGGAAGGTAAAGTCAGCAATAGGAAATGGCCCATAACGTTTACCATGTGATTTCTAAATTCCCTGCATGCATTCTGCAATAGAGGAATTGGAAAAACAATGGCTTCATGGAGACCAAAGAGTAATTGGGATAATATAGGAAAAATTTCATTTTCAAAATTTTTGCTGCATCCATGATTTCTGGGGCCTGATAAAGGAGCTCGGAGCAGAGGTGTACAATCTATACCTCTAAACAAAATGGAAAAAAGATCAGGCTGCCTGCCTGAAGCATCCCACAGCTAGAGCCTGAAATGTCCATGTCATCAGTGTCCTGAGTCCCTGCTTTGTGGTCTTAAAGGAACAGAGGGTGAGAAAGACAAAAAGCATGGGTGGCGAGAGAAGGAACAGGAGCCCTGGTCTTCCAGGAATTTCCACAATCAAACAGCAAATAGTTCTGGAAGACACCTGAGTATCACAGAACTGCACTCAAAGATAGAGGACCAGCAAAAGGATGCTTAATGCTGCCTGTCCCCGCTGTCCCCTCCCAAATATCCCTAAGCCAAGTCAAACAGAGAAGATGCATACAGCCACTGACAGCCCATGTATTGGAAGGCTTTAAGAATGGTGCTCGGACACAAGTCATCTCTCTAGGGGCTCTGGTTCCTATGTACACAGCCAGCATCTCCACCCAACCTCTCCAGTGGCCACCCAGCCATGACGCAAGCATGTGGGAGCAAGTCTGATGAGGGCTATTTTGAGAGACTGGAGGATTTTGATGGCTAATAGGGTTTGTTGAAGCTTAAAAGACAAGATCCATCGAGAAATGTTCACAGGAGGATGATTTAGCATGAGTTATTTAAAGCAATCTATCGTTTTAGACTCTTCTACTTGTGAGGCCTCTCCAGGGCATTACGTAATAAGGCAGCATGAGCCGCAGGGATCTCCAACGCGGCCTGTACGCCATGCGTGGGCATTAGCGGGGAAATTGGTGAAAGGTGAAATATTAATATGGCCATCACAGAGATATAGAGATCATAATATTTGACTATTCTCTGCACCCCTTCTCACTAATTACCTGACTTCATTCTGCAGTAGGAAAGCAGAAGTCACATGGGTTTTTTTCCATCATCCAACCACCACCTACATCTACACACAGGTTGACACCTGTACCTCCCTCTGTCCTCTCCTGTTGCAACAAATCACCTGACCTTGCTCCTCTCCAGGCCAGCCCCTCCTGTACCATCCCTTTCATCTAGAACTCATTGCCCTCATGAACCTCCTCCATCCCAGCGTTTCCACCTTCACCCACCATCCGCTCATCTCCACCAGTGTTCCCAACATGCCCTAAATCAACAGCAAATTCCTACAAACTCTCCTGGTATCACAGCTCCCGACACACCATCTGTCTGACCCTGAGCGCCATGAACACCCAATGAACGCCCACAGCCAGGGTGCCTACCTCCTTCCATGCCTTCCTCCATGCCGCACAGCAGGCTGGCCTCCTCCTCTGCCACTCCACTCCACTGAGGCAGCTCTGGTCCATGGGAGCAGTGACCACTATGTGGCCAAATCCTTTGGTTACTTCTCTGTTAATTTCTATGCTCTCTCTCAGAAATTCAGCACTGTCTTCTCTCTCCTGTGTTTTTTTTTTCTTCCTATTACTGACTCCTGCTCTTGGTCTCCTTTGCTGACTTATCTTCCACTGCTAAACCCCTAGATATCAAAGAGCTCTGAGGCATTAGCCTGGGTCGGCTTCTCTTCCCTAGAGACACTGCCCCCCAGGTGGCCTGAATATCATCATCTAAATCCCAAATTGTACCTTCTAGCCTTACCTTTCTTCTGAACGTCAGTGTAGAATTTCCAGTTGCTAGCTAAACTTCTCTATTGGGCCACCTCCTGGGCACCTGAGAATTAACCAGGCCACACATCCACACTGGGGGAAACATCTCCACTAAGGGGGTGAAATTGATTCTTGGGAGGAGGGTAAAGAACATTTTAGATATTATTCTGCTTGTGGTCCTCCAAGGCACACCCTACCCCACAAATTCTTATTCCTTAGCATTAAATTTCTCTTCTTAATTAAAGTGAATTTACTTCTCTCCTTAGGAGGGTCATAATGGGAAAAAAAATAAACAAGGTTGAGAAACACTGCACTAGGCCAAAACAGAGCTCGGGAACACTCCCACCTCGCAAGCCCGCTTCTTTATCTTTAAACTTTCCACCGATCACTTTTGGCTCAGGCCAAAAATATTAAGACTTTTCCTTGATTGTTCATTTTTCTTCACTTCTTACATCTAGTTTGTACGGGTTCATGTGGCCTCCAAAACATGCCCCAAATCTCTCATTGTTTTCCTCTTCCCAATGACTACCTTAGCCAAAGACATGGCCATCGCTGGTGTAGCTTATCCCCAGGGCTCTCGCTGGCCCTCTAGTTTGCACACGAATCTCCTACTCCCTGTGCTCTGCACAGTGGCCCAAACAGTCCCTGAAAAACATCAGGCAGTGACAGCAGTGCTCTGTTTTAAAGTTTCCAGCAACTTTCCATCTCTAAATGAATGCGGGCTATCACTGTAAGCCCAGCCTTTGTTCTGTTCCATGGGTTCCCTCCAGTCCCTCTTCACTCAAAAGTCTCTCTCTCACTGGAGGTATATATGGTTTCTTTAAGCTAAAACGCAACCCCAAATCCAAGCTCCAAGCAGAATATCAATGGTAGCCAGGACCAGGACATGCCCTTTCTCTACCGTTTCTGTCAGTATTCGAAACTCACTTCATCATACACTTTTTTTGGGAGCTCACAGTCCATGGCAGACATGCATTTGAATACTGCTCTGAAATGCCAGGCCCTGTGAATTACATGCAGATCATGTTTACCCCCAAGCGTATCTCATAAGAAAGAAACACTTTATTCTAAATCCAGCTTAATTCTCAGGCTGAATATCATAAATAAATACATCTATCAATTAATCAGCTTGCTTTTTAGGTCCCATATCCAAATCATCTGCAGGCTAATAGCTATTTTTTTTTTTTTTGAGACAGTCTCCTCTGTAACCCAGGCTGGAGTGCAGCGGCGCAATCTCGGCTCACTGCAACCTCTGCGACCCAGGTTGAAGCAATTCTCCTGTCTCAGCCTCCCAAGTAGCTGGACTACAGGTGCCTGCCATTGCACCCGGCTAACTTTTTTTACTTTTAGTAGAGATGGGGTTGCGTTGTGTTGCCCAGGCTTGTCTCAAGCTTCTGAGCTCAGGCAATCTGGCCACCTCAGCCTCCCAAAATGCTGGGATTACAGGTGTGAGCCACTGCACCCAGCTGCTAACAGCTAATTAAAAATACCTTTCGCACAGTATGCTACAGCATCAGATGGCAATGAGATGGCCATTTACTTAAATAAAGTAGAAGCAGTAACATTCAGTTTGAAGAATCAAATCAGATTCCTGGCCCCATAGTCCAAGGGACACTGGGGACAGGTGCAAGGAGCCAGCTTGGAGTTAGCAGGGAGCGGGGAACTTCCAGAGTCTGAGCTGAAGCTGCCACCTATCAAATCCTGCACAGCTGCCTAGACTTCCTTAGCTAAGGTAAAGGAAGGCACACAGCAAAAGGGTGAAGGGTGAATGCTGGGAAGCTCCTCAAAGCAATACCAAAGTGGGAGGTATTTATGGTTCAGCCTCGGTCCAAGGAGCCCAGCCCTACATCCACCCACTGCATCTCAGCTGCAGAATTCAATTTGTTAACTTAGGATTTTCTGGCTCTTGCAGGAAACTTCACTTTAGTGTTTTCCCCTGAATAAGAATAAGAAAAGAAGGTGAGGCCATCTAGCATAACCACAGAACAGAAGAGGAAAGGTGGTTGATATGGTTTGGCTGCATGCCCACCCAAATCTCATCTTGAATTCCCACGTGTTGTGGGAGGGACCTGTGTCCCCACCCAAATCTCATCCTGAATTCCCACATGTTGTGGGAGGGACCTGGTGGGAAGTAATTGAATCATGGGGGCAGGTCTTTCGTACTGTTCCTCTTGATAGTGAATAAGTCTCACAAGATCTGAGGGTTTTAAAAAGAAGAGTTTCCATGCACAAGCTCTCTTCTCTTCTCGTCTGCCACCATGTGAGACATGCCCTTCACCTTCTGCCATGATGGTGAGGCCTCCCAAGCCACACAGAACTGTAAGTCCAATAACCTCTTTCTTTTGTAAATTGCCCAGTCTCAAGTATGTCTTTATCAGCAGCGTGAACACGGACTAATGCAGGGGTGCTCCTCCAACCTTCTTTGCCAAACCTCTGCATCCCAAGCAATATCACTGAGGCAACAGCAGCAAACCAGAAAAACTAGAAAAGGAGATTTTTTCTGTCTATAAAAAATAGATTGCATGCTGAGAAAAGTGGCAGGTGCTAAAAGCTACCCATCCAGTCAGCCAGCAAAAGAACTCCTTCCCTTTCGGGGTATGATTAATATTTATATTTACAAACATTAGCATTTAGCAGAATCTATCTCTTCCTAGGACTCTGTGTGTCCATGACATGGAGCCGGTAGCTGCCGAGGTTTGAGCAAGAAGAAGAGCTCACAGTGGTGTCTCTGCCAAAGCATGGAGGAAAGAGGCTTCAGTGCAGGTCTTTTGTTTTGAAACATTAGAATCCACTGAACTGAAAAGATCAAGCTGTCAGAGTTCATTTTCTTCCTAAATCAACCAAACTGCAGAATAACGCGAATAACACAAAATATTTCACTTTACAACATAATTTGTATCTTCAATTTACTTGCAGCTCTGGGAATTTGACAGGTACAGTATTAAGTAAAAACCTTCTCTGAAGTCTTATGGGAAAGGTTGACCACAAAACAGCAAGTAATCGTGCACAGCAGCCTTCCTGCATCCTCCTGCAGTTGTGATGGAACTGATGTAATGCAGTTGGCTGAAACATACAAACACAGATCGCCCTCATGCATTTTGGTGGTAAATTTAGAACAACATTCAATTAAGGAATTAGCTCTGGCTAATAGATCTTAAAGAGAATAAGAGGTATTTGTTCACTGCATATTTATAGCTGCAATTGTTTCTTTGTGGACTCAAATATAAAAAGAGTAACTGCCTTTTATTCTCCAAAATGAACTGCTACAAAAGTATTTCATGTATTTTATTGGTTCACTTTGTTCCTAGAACATTTCCTAGGGATACACCTTCTTTCAGCCCAGCAGTTACACAGTCACTGCCTGTTGAGCACCTACTGTGTGTTGGGTAATGGGACAGTGTACAGTGCAGCCACTGAAATGTTCAGAAGAGATATCCCCCCCAGTGCCAAAGACCCATGCACAAATGCACAAAATCGCACATGACAAATATTAAGTGCCACACAGAAGGGTCTTGCATGAAAAACAATGT